>NC_056733.1:964159252-964459252 GCF_019279795.1 Protopterus annectens | reverse complement strand
TCCTTACTGGGGAGTGGATATCTACTGTGATTAGCTTATGGTTGGATCTGACCAACAAGGAGTTGACTTCAGGTGTGGAACACCGGTCACTCATGTTGGTAATGACTAGGTCTAAGATATTGTTGCCCTTGGTGGGGCTGTGGATAAGTTGATCCAGGGCATTGAAATTTATGAATTCCAGAAAGCGTTGAGCGAAGGAGTTGGTACATGAGTAGTTTTCCTAGTTAATGGTGGGGTAGTTGAAATCGCCCATTATTAGGGTGTTTGGTTGAACCCTAATATTTTCCAGTATATTAAGAAAAGAGGAGTGTGAATCCTGGGCCATGGTGGGGGATCTGTAGCAAGCTACAATTTGGATTGCAGTTTTGCCCAGAGTTCTGGCATGGATGAACCAAAGCCGCCATTTCCCACCATTTTTTCTTGCATTTAAGAATACCTTTGAATTGGTATTCTTACACATGATTCCCAGCCACTTGCTGCAAAAAAAAAAAAAGTGTGATAGGCCTTTTGAAACCTGTGAAATCTGTAAGTACCTGCATAGAAACTTGATAGCATTTGTCTGATTGGAAGCTGCAAAGTGAATTATACCTGCACCAGGATTAAAATGCTGTATACGGAGAAGGGGAGCAGAGTGTGCTCTTTGGGCTTTGGAACATTGTTCACACTTGCTGCTGTAGCATTTGAAGCTATAGACTGACAAGATGGTATTATCAGATACCAAGACGACTAAGCAGATAAGACATGATATTTTTTATAGGAAAGTTTGTGCAGATGAACCCCCGGAGTCCTTTCAGAATGGACAAACACAGTTAAATGCAGGTATAGATACGGTACTATGGATGTCTGCTGTGGAGCTGTATGTGCTTGGAGTAGACTAGAGACAGTACTGGAGAAAGTGCATGTGTAGCTTTAGATCAGGATTTGTTGTTTGGACTTACTTTTCCGGAGGTTCCTGAAAAAGCAGGAGGAAAAGGGCACCCCTGTGAAATCGATAAAAATTATTCACGTACCTATTCCTTTATCTAGTGCCATACAAACAAATGTTCTATCTGCTTTACCACCACTAAGACCCTGGTTCTAAAGGGGTCAGGGTTAGTTTCACTGACGACGTTTAGATTCCCAAGGGAGAGGCACTGGTCTTCTGGAAGGTCTTTTTTGCATACACCTTTCAAGGTCCAGCTACAGAATGGGAGGACTTTGGAGGGTCAAAGGCAAACATGCAGCCATGGCTGACGGGTGTGGCTTAATGGAGCCATGAAGACCACTTACCAGAAGCTCTGATAATTTATTGTGAACCTTGGGTTTTTGCATTGTTTTGGAGCAATTCTTCTGTTTTCCAAGTAATAAGAAAATTTCTGGAGTCTTGTAAAGTGCTAGTCCAGTCTTTTGAAAACAGTACCGTAAATGGAGAGGTCCCAGGATGCTGTCCTTAAGAGACTTTAGCTGTGGATACACCCGTACACCTTCATTCTGAGTGACAAAGGTCTACTTCTACAGCTGCAGAGATAACATTCCTCTGATGGTTGCACTCCGTATGAGAACCATGGGTTCCCTGAGGCAGAGAGGTGCCACTGCAATTCCTGTCTTGTCCATCTTGCCCTTATGGGCTTTTGATACCTTCCTAGTGTCCTAAATCCCTCTGGCAAACAACCTTGATTTCTGTGTCAGGCGTGCAAAGACAGCTTTCAACTGGAGGACCCTTTCCTTAGGAAAGTGAATATGTCCCCTGTCCGTACAAGGAAATGGCTTTTCTTACAGCAGGCTCAATTTGTAAGGCATAGGAAGAAGCCCAGGTAGATTAGCCAATGCAGTGCAAGTTCAGATGTCTTCAGCCTCATGTGGACTAGATAAGGCAGCTGTCTAGGTATTTGTAAATACCCCCCCCCACACACACACACACACACATCCACAAACAAGCAGACTCCTGGGGCTAGGCACATGGTACACTCCTGTGGTATTGTGAACAGCCCAATTGGAAGGTGGGTCAGTTGGAAGTCTCATTCCCATGTTGAGCCTTAAATACTGTTTTGTGTTCCTTGTGGATGAGAATATCTAGATAGGTGACCTTCAGGTGTAGAGGGACTAAGATGGCCCCTGGAAACGGCAGAGGTTAGAGAGAGAGAGTTCAGCATCCAGATTTGATCACAGTCAGGATGATCTCCGGGTCTAAAACATGGCTTCAAGAGCTATCTTTAGATGTAAAAAAATGTCCTGGAGTAGATGCCCTATATCTTTATTCTACTTGGGGCAGTTGACTGCTCCAACACTACCATTTCTGTGTGGGTCTGCTCCTAAGAGACTAAAAGGCTTGTCTATAAAGGATCCCATTTGAAATGATCTCCCTCATCTGTCTTTTTAAGGTTAGTCTAAATCAGTTTCCTTAGAAAAGATGTGACCTCGATCCCACCCCACCCCAAGAATTGAGATTGTTGGAGAGGTGGAGTTGAAGTCTAATCAGTGTTTCCTGCTAGATTCCTGTGGGGGGAGGGACCTGCCTCCTCTCACCCTACCTTACTGCTTTGCCACCTTTTTAAACCTGGTCGTTTCCGAATCTTTCCTGTACTTAAAAGCATCTGCTCTAGTTTGGCTCTGTAGCAGTCTTTTTGCAGAAACACTTCAACTAAAAGGTTGAGTTGCAAGCCAGAATGTGCAGGAAATCTTCCACAAAGTTAGGCCAAGTCCAAGGCTTACTCTTGCCACCAAGTTAGGCTAGGTCCAAGGCTTACTCTTGCCACAAAGTTAGGCTATGTCCAAGGCTTATTCTTGGCACAAAGTTAGGCTAGGTCCAAGGCTTACTATTGGCACAGAGGTAGGCTAGGTCCAAGGCTTACTCTTGGCACAAAGGTAGGCTAGGTCCAAGGCTTACTCTTGGCACAGAAGGTGTAGGCTAGGTCCAAGGCTTACTCTTGGCACAAAGGTAGGCTAGGTCCAAGGCTTACTCTTGGCACAGAAGGTGTAGGCTAGGTCCAAATCTTACTCTTGGCACAGAAGGTGTAGGCTAGGTCCAAGGCGTACTCTTGGCACAGAAGGTGTGGGCTAGGTCCAAGGCTTACTCTTGGCACAGAAAGTGTAGGCTAGGTCCAAGGGCTTACTCTTGGCACCAAAGGTGTAGGCTAGGTCCAAGACTTACTCTTGGCACCGAAGGTGTAGGCTAGGTCCAAGGCTTACTCTTGGCACCGAAGGTGTAGGCTAGGCTAGGTCCAAGGCTTACTCTTGGCACAGAAGGTGTAGGCTAGGTCCAAGGCTTACTCTTGGCACAGAAGGTGTAGGCTAGGTCCAAGGCTTACTCTTGGCACAGAAGGTGTAGGCTAGGTCCAAGGCTTACTCTTGGCACAGAAGGTGTAGGCTAGGTCCAAGGCTTACTCCTGGCACAGAAGGTGTAGGCTAGGTCCAAGGCTTACTCTTGGCACAGAAGGTGCAGGCTAGGTCCAAGGCTTACTCTTGGCACAGAAGGTGTAGGCTAGGTCCAAGGCTTACTCTTGGCACAGAAGGTGTAGGCTAGGTCCAAGGCTTACTCTTGGCACAGAAGGTGTAGGCTAGGTCCAAGACTTACTCTTGGCACAGAAGGTGTAGGCTAGGTCCAAGGCTTACTCTTGGCACAGAAGGTGTAGGCTAGGTCCAAGGCTTACTCTTGGCACAGAAGGTGTAGGCTAGGTCCAAGGCTTACTCTTGGCACAGAAGGTGTAGGCTAGGTCCAAGGCTTACTCTTGGCACAGAAGGTGTAGGCTAGGTCCAAGGCTTACTCTTGGCACAGAAGGTGTAGGCTAGGTCCAAGGCTTACTCTTGGCACAGAAGGTGTAGGCTAGGTCCAAGGCTTACTCTTGGCACAGAAGGTGTAGGCTAGGTCCAAGGCTTACTCTTGGCACAGAAGGTGTAGGCTAGGTCCAAGGCTTGGTATTAGCTAAAACTACTTCATGCATGAAAGGTAACACTCTGCTATTCACTTTTCAGCCTTTTTTGCAATGTTACAAAATAAAGGGAAAAAAATATTGCATCTGTTGGGTGTCCATAGATAGCTAAAGTATTGCCTTTCTAGGACAAAGGCCATCAGACATCATCTTCTTCTTTCGGCTGTTCCCATTAGGGGTCGCTACAGCAGATAGTCTGTTTCCATTTCTTCCTGTCCTCTGCATCATGCTCTTTCACATCAACCGCCTGCATGTCCTCTCTCACCACATCCATAAACCTTATCTTAGGCCTTCCTCTTTTCCTCTTACCTGGCAGCTCCATCCTTAGCATCCTTTTCCCAATATACCTAGCATCCCTCCTCAGCACATGTCCAAACCAATGCAATCTCGCCTCTCTTGCTTTGCTTCCAAATTGTCCAACCTGAGCTGACCCTCTAATATACTGATTCCTAATCCTGTCCATCCTAGTCACACCCAGTGCAAATCTTAACATCTTTAACTCTGCCACATCCAGCTCTGACTCCTGCCTTTTCGTCAATGCCCACTGTCTGCAACCCATATAACATAGCTGGCCTCACTACCCTCTTATAAACATTTCCTTTCACTCTTACTGGTATCCATCTGTCACAAATCACTCCTGACACTCTTCTCATAGGTTCATAGGTTCATGCCAGGCTAATTGCCCTTGTGAGCCATTTTAAGCCTAGCCAATTACCACATGTGAGAATCAAACCCTGCACCTTGTGTCTACAAGGTAAACACCTTAACCATTATGCCATCCTCCCCTTTCCACCCATTCCAACCTGCCTGTACTCTCTTCTTCACCTCTCTGCCTGTACTCTCTTCTTCCCCTCTCTTCCACACTCACCATTACTATGAACTGTTGATCCCAAGTACTTAAACTCATCCACCTTTGCCAACTCTACTCCCTGCATCCTCACCATTCCTCTACCCTCCCTCACATTTACACACACATATTCTGTTTTAGCCCTGCTGACCTGCATTCCTCTCTAAAGCGTATTTCCACTTCTCCAGTATCTCCTCAACCTGGTCCCTACTCTCACTACATATCACAGTGTCATCTACAAACATCATAGTCCACGGGGCCTCCTGTCTGATCTCATCTGTCAACATGTCCATCACCACTGCAAATAAGAAAGGGCTCGGAGCTGATCCTTGATGTAATCCCACCTCCACCTTAAACGTATCTGTCACTCCCACCGCAGTCCTCACCAATGTCACACTACCCTTGTATATATCCTGTACCACTCTTACATACTTCTCTGCCACTCTTGACTTCATCATACAATACCACAACTCCTCTCTAGGCACTCTGTCATATGCTTTCTCTAAATCCACAAAGATACAATGCAACTCCTTCTGACCTTCTCTGTATTTCTCCAACAACACTCTCAGAGCAGATATTGCCTCTGTGGTGCTCTTTCCTGGCATGAAACCATACTGCTGATCACTAGTCATCACCTCCCTTCTTAACCTAGCTTCCACTACTCTTTCCCATAACTTCAAGCTGTGAGTGATCAATTTTATCCCTCTGTAGTTACTGCAGCTCTGCACATCACCCTTATTCTTACAGATAGGTACCAAAACACTTTTTCTCCACTCCTCAGGCATCCTCTGACTTTCCAAAATTTCATTAAACAATCTGGTTAAAAATTCCACTGCCATTTCACCTAAGCACCTCCATGCTTCCACTGGTATGTCATCTGGGCCAACAGCCTTTCCATTCTTCATCCCTCTTCATAGCTGTCCTTACTTCCTCCTTGCTAATCTGTTTCACTTCATGATTCACTATCCCCACATCATCCAACTTTCTGTCTCTCTCATTGTCTTCATTCATTAGTCCTTCAAAGTGCTCATTCCATCTATTCAACACACACTCCTCAATTGAGTACGTTTCCCTCACTATCCTTTATCACCCTTACTTGCTGCACATCTTTCCCAGCTCTGTCCTTCTGTCTAGCCAGTCGGTACAGGTCCTTTTCTCCCTCTTTAGTGTCCAATCTCTCATAAAACTCTCCATATGCCTTATCCTTAGCTTTCGCCACCTCTCTCTTTGCCATGCGTCTCATCTCCTTATACTCATATCTACTTTCTTCATCTCTTTGACAATCCCACTTCTTATTCGTCAACTGCTTTCTCTGTATACTCTCCTGTACTTCCTCATTCCACCACCAGGTCTCCTTGTCCTCCTTCCTCTGTCCAGATGTCACACCAAGCACCTTTCTAGCAGTCTCCCTTACTAGCTCTGCTGTAGTTACCCAGCTATTCGTCAACTCTTCACTGCCTCCCAGTGCCTGTCTTAACTCTTCCCTGAACTCCACCTCACAATCGCCCTTTTTTATCTTCCACCATTTAATACTTGGCACTGCTTTCACACTCTTCCTCCTCTTCTTGATCACCAACTTCATAGTACAGACCTCCATTCTATGCTGCTTAACTACACTTTCCCCTGTCACCACTTTATAGTCTCTAATCTCCTTCAGACTGGCCCTCCTACATAGGATATAATCCACCTGTGTGCATCTTCCTCCACTGTTGTAAGTCACCCTATGCTCCTCCCTCTTCTTAAAATACGTATTCACCACAGCCATACCCATCATTTTAGCAAAATCCACAATCTGACCTTCTGCATTCCTCTCCTTAACACCATACCTACCCATCACTTCCTCATCCCCTCTGTTCACTTCACCAACATCCCCATTGAGGTCCGCTCCAATCACTAGTCTCTTACCCTTGGTTACACTCACCACCACTTCATCCAGCTCACTCCAAAATATTTCTTTCTCATCCATCGCACACTCAACTTGTGGAGCATATGCACTAACAACATTCATCATTACACCATCAATTTCAAGCTTCATAAACATCAGTCTATCAGACGCTCTCTTCACCTCCAAAACACTCTTGGCATACTGTTCCTTTAGGATAACCCCTACCCCATTTCTCCTGCCATCCACACCATGGTAGAACAATTTGAACGCACCTCCTATACACCTGGCCTTACTTCCCTTCCATCTGGTCTCTTGCACGCACAATATATCAACCTTCCTTCTCTCCATCATATCAGCTAGCTCTCTCCCTATACCAGTCATACTGCCAACATATGATTATATATGATCAGCATTTTGTGTCATACGTTCCTGGAAAGATGGTTGTGCCATTTTCCACAGGGACTGTATTGCCTTCTGTTATGACTACAGTAAGAAGACTCTGGTGGATTCTGTCAGACCGCTCTGCTACAGTGAGATTAACTGTAGCAGCTGCCTTCAAAAACATCTGTAAGGTGTTAGAGCCAGCTCTTTGGACATTTGTGCACGCTTTTCCTTAATGACCCAGCTCTTCAGACATTTGTGCACGCTTTTCCAAAGCACTGTGAGCAGGATGTGCCATCTGAGAGCCACTGGATAAGGAGTTACACTGCAGCAGTCATGTGATGCAGTTGTGTAAGTATAAGGAGTTACACTGCAGCAGTCATGTGATGCAGTTGTGTAAGTATAAGGAGTTACACTGCAGCAGTCATGTGATGCAGTTGTGTAAGTATAAGGAGTTACACTGCAGCAGTCATGTGATGCAGTTGTGTAAGTATGAGTTACACTGCAGCAGTCATGTGATGCAGTTGTGTAAGTATAAGGAGTTACACTGCAGCAGTCATGTGATGCAGTTGTGTAAGTATAAGGAGTTACACTGCAGCAGTCATGTGATGCAGTTGTGTAAGTATAAGGAGTTACACTGCAGCAGTCATGTGATGCAGTTGTGTAAGTATAAGGAGTTACACTGCAGCAGTCATGTAATGCAGTTGTGTAAGTATAAGGAGTTACACTGCAGCAGTCATGTAATGCAGTTGTGTAAGTATAAGGAGTTACACTGCAGCAGTCATGTAATGCAGTTGCGTAAGTATAAGGAGTTACACTGCAGCAGTCATGTAATGCAGTTGCGTAAGTATAAGGAGTTACACTGCAGCAGTCATGTAATGCAGTTGCGCAAGTATAAGGAGTTACACTGCAGCAGTCATGTAATGCAGTTGTGTAAGTAACTCATTTACTCTGTTTCCCTAAAAAGCACCTTGAGGTTGGAGAGCCTAGGTCCATTCTGGCACTTATTTTCTGAGATCAGAATCCCCCCCCAAATCTGTGGAGCAGTGAGTGACGGTCTGTGTTAATGGCTGAAAGCATCCCCCCCAAATAACCAGCAGTTCTGAAGAAGTGGGTCTTTGGTGTACAGATATAGCAAATTGACTTGTGGATGTCAGACAGAGGACCATGGAGCACTGTGTAATTACATTTGTCCACCGACACCCCCCCCCCCCAAAATAAAACCTAAAAGCTGAATATTAGCTTCTCCTTTTTAAACTGTACATTGAGAGCGATGGCTGGAGTGTAGGAGTTCATCTCCTTAGGAATATCTTTAATAGATCTGGAAGTTAAGTTGAAAGGCCAGATACCTGCCTTTGGCTAATTCCCAACAATAAGGAATCGTACTGCAGTGCCTTTGGATAATTCCCAGCGATAAGGAATCGTACTGCAGTGCCTTTGGCTAATTCCCAACGATAAGGAATCGTACTGCAGTGCCTTTGGCTAATTCCCAACGATAAGGAATCGTACTGCAGTGCCTTTGGCTAATTCCCAACGATAAGGAATCGTACTGCAGTGCCTTTGGCTAATTCCCAACGATAAGCAATCGTACTGCAGTGCCTTTGGATAATTCCCAGCGATAAGGAATCGTACTGCAGTGCCTTTGGCTAATTCCCAGCAATAAGGAATCGTACTGCAGTGCCTTTGGCTAATTCCCAACGATAAGGAATCGTACTGCAGTGCCTTTGGCTAATTCCCAACGATGAGGAATTGTACTGCAGTGCCTTTGGCTAATTCAGAACGATAAGGAATCGTACTGCAGTGCCTTTGGCTAATTCCCAACGATAAGGAATCGTACTGCAGTGCCTTTGGATAATTCCCAGCGATAAGGAATCGTACTGCAGTGCCTTTGGCTAATTCCCAACGATAAGGAATCGTACTGCAGTGATGCTTCTGTTGTGACATTGTTGCTCGCAAATGTAATTCCATATCATTTGCCCTGGAAGGGAAAGGTTTTTGACTGCCAAGTATGTTTTCCTAGTGAACTGTGAGCTGCATCATTTCCAATAGGCAAATGTGGTCAGAGCCCCCTTCACTAGGCGTGGCTGCCTCCAGGGCTTGCTGGAAGAATGTCTGGGTTGTAGACACAAATGCTTCTGTCACATTGTCATCAGTGCACGCCCTACAGTAAGCATCATTTTGTGAGTGTGACTCTGTGAGCTTGTTCACATTTAAAAAGTCCTTTCCGATGACTCTGAGCAGTGACCTTAAGCGAGCGCTTATGCCAAGATGAAACTGCTTGGATTTGACACAACCCAGGTCTTAACTTGAAAAGGTAGTCAGTGTTAGATATAAACATGTACATTGGCATCATAGTTTATGAAGGGATTACCCTCCCTCACTCCCCTGTGGGGTGGTCTTTCAGCAGCTGTTGGAATTCCTTGTAAGTTGTGCAGATGTGTACTTGTATCACTTTAATAAAAGTGTTAAACGTGTGTTATTTTTTGATGCGCATGAAGGGGTGACTTTTTGCATGTGTTTATGCATCTGGCGTGTGCTAGGTTTGTAGATACCCCCACGTAAGGGGGTTTGAAAGAAAGTAGTGAATTGTGATTGCTGCGGAAAATGTCCAACTTTGGGGCCCATCATGGAGGGTCTTTTCGTACATTGACTGACTGATATGGTAAGAATGCATCTACGTTTGTTAGTTTTCTTACTTTTTTTCATTATTTTTTATGCCTTATAACAGGATTCCAGTACAGTGAAAGAACACCTTTTTCAAAGATAGGGACACTCATTTTAATCTGCTTAAGCATAGATGCAAACTGGATACAAGTGATACAATGTTATAGAATTATTTTCTGTCTTGTAAGTTTCAATTGGTGTAAAGGGAAGTGTGAGGAATGTTATTTTTGCATAAAACATTAAAACACTGCATTTAAATGAGCTGTGATTTTTGTTTATCGTTAGCTGGAAAGCCATACCGTGCCTTGGAAAAGCCAGTAGTTCTGGTTGCTAACGCACACATGCATTGGGACCCCGAGTACTCTGACGTAAAATTGGTTCAGACCATGATGTTCCTTTCCGAAGTAAAGAACATTATTGAAAAGGCTTTGCAGATTGTTCGACCAGGCACACCTGCAGATGTAAATTCTATTCCTCTGGTGTTGTGTGCAGATCTCAATTCTCTGCCTGATTCTGGTAAGTGCAGCTGTAGTTCTGTCCAGTTGTGTCATGCTGTTGCCTTAACCTGGAAGGATATTATGTGCAGTGAGAGAGTAACATTTTACAGTGCTGTGCAGCTTGGGCATTTGTACATTTTGCTGTTTTTGATTTATCTAAATGTACTGTCACAGGACACATGATGTAGATGGAACACTGAGCTGAAAAACAGAGCAACTACTAGATCCAGTTTAAAAGAAACACCCCACTTACCAGGCAAGTGCTACACAAGGTCACTTACCAGGAAAGTGCTACACAAGGTGGTGGTAGCATCTGAATGTGTCTGTTTGCAACACCTGCTCATATCTCAGTGAAATCTAACCGCCCCTTGCCAGCAGACAACAGTAGGGCATAAGGTGGGGGGGGGGCAGGCTGTACAGGCACATGCATCTCATGTCATCTGTCTTGATGCTTAGAGTAATATGTATTCATCATTTGATCACTGCTGCGGTAGCATTAGCTATATTGGTTATATTTTGCATAGGGTATATCAGCCGTCCAGCTTCCAGAACTTGAGGGCACCTTCCATGCGCCTTAACTTATCACTTTGTGAACAGTTTTGGATAAATACCAAAAAAATGAACAGATGCAAATTTATTCAAAAACTTCCAATAAGCATCCAGTGAGCACTTTTCGTCTTTGGGAAGACTTCATCAGACTGAATGAAAGAAGGCACAGCATTATATACACATTCAAATTAACCCATAACCATTTAAAATAGTTAATCAGTTACTGTCTGTGTACATGCTTGAGATTTTTTCTATATCTTAAAAATTCTCCCTCTCTCTTAGCCCTGGAGGGTTGCTAGCATCTAACCTCATTTGCCAGAAATATTCCATCCAGTCCAATTCTTCAGCATCTAATCTGTTAGCAATTTCTAAAACTTGATAAAGAACCAAAAAACTCAGGGGAACCTCTACATTTAGTTAAAAATAATGCTTTCCCCATGCATTATTGACACCTCCTTTCTCTATAGCATACAAATGCTCATATAACCTGCAATTCAATTCTTTTGTAGTTCTCCCTACATAATTTCTCCTTTCTCTATAGCATACAAATGCTCATGTAACCTGCAATTCAATTATTTTGTAGTTCTCCCTATATAACACGCAGGACAAGCAGAGCAAGCAGTTAAACTATATACTTTTTATTAAGTTTTTACATCTAAGTTTTTACACCTGTAAATTTTTGCTTATTAACCCAGATTATTAATATCCAGTTTCATGCCATGACAATACTTACAATTAAAACATTCCTTTTTCACCTTAGTTCCTATCACTCAACTTGGCCTGGAAAATATTTTTTAGATTTCTCCCTCTTTTGTCTCCAAAAACAGGAGCCTCCCCACCTACTTCTTTCATAACAGAAAGCTACTTAGCATTTTCCATTAATCTCTCTTATGATTTATTTGCTTTTCATCTTGGGAGTATTGTAATAACATCCCCATTCTATAATTGTCGCAAGTTTTTTTTCACTACTTCAGTGACACTGTCTTTCATTTCTGAGCATTGCTGACCTCTTCAAGGTTTTGCCTGACCATCTTTGTTGGGTAACCCCTGGCCGTCAACTTGGAATGCAAAGATGCTCCTTTTTTAAAATAATTCATCATTGTCAATTAACTTACCTGTCCTCCTTGACTGCCGTTTTACTCCATTATTTTTTATACTTATAGGGATGCAAGCTACCAAAATCTGAATAGGAATTATTTTGTACTTGTGTATTTTGTTTTTTAATTCATTACCTTCTTTAAAAACCTCAGCAGGGTTTGATTCTTGCCTCAGGTTATTGGCAAGGCTTAAAGTGGCCCTTAAGGGTGGCTAACCTAGTATTCACCTATGAACTATGAATATCCATCACCTTTCTGCCCACTGCGGGGAGCATATTTGTGATGTACGATGCCTATAGAGTCTAAAGGCTTTGGTGTAGTGCTAGTCTTTGGGCTATCCTTAGCCTCCATGAAGAATACTTCAGCAGTAAAGAAAAACATAGACTGTTACGGTTAGATTTTATACGGCTGTATTTTTTGCTACCGTGGCCACATGTTGGTCAAAGGTGAGATTGCTACATATGTTTCCAGATACTCAACTACCAGGTCAACTCTTGGGGGTGTCCTATTGATGGAGTAATTAGCCTAGGTGTCAATTTTTCCAGAAGACACAATAATGCATTTCTTGGCATTGAGTTTTAATCCAGGACTTTGGCATCCATCAATTGTGTATGTTAGAACCTTTTGTAAGATGTTTGTGTCATGGGGGTAATTTGTGATAGCTCCCAGTTTGTAGTCATCTGCAAATTTGGTCAGCCAAAGGCACTTGACATTAGCCTTCATCTTCGGGACATTGATGCCATATAGGAGCAGTGAGGTACCCTGCTTGTGACTGGTGTGTTAGTGAAAGTGCCTTCACCAGTCCTGACTTCCTTGGTCCTGTCTGAGCCAGCTGGCAATCCAACAAGTTATGGTAGGGGTTTATGCCCAGTTCGGTGAGTTTGTCAACTATACCATAGTGGGGTATTTTATCAAATGTCTTAGGTTCAGGATATTTTGATCAGTTGTTCATTTCTTATGTAGAGATGATGCGTGTCAAAGCAGACAATTTCCAAATGGTTGTCTAAGGCGGTTTCTTTTGTTATACTCGCCAAAACAAAACTATTCCAAGCAAGGTCAAGGTCCACTCTACTTGAACCCAACCCTTGCCAAAAAGCCATAGAAGTATTCTAGAAGCTGCAACTTGGTCCTCTGTGCATACTTTTACAAAGTGCTTTAAGCTTGATTCCTTTTCTAGGTCCAGATAAGACTTTACTAGGTCAATTCTCTAGGGTCTCCTGAACTCTTCTCCTTCCACCTTCCGAACATAGTTCGCTAGGGTAATCTACCTGTATAGTAGAGACTACTGCAGCAATGGTCAGCATGATGAACGTAGTACAGTTGTACAGACTACTGCAGCAATGGTCAGCATGATGAACATAGTACAGTTGTAGAGACTACTGCAGCAATGGTCGGCATGATGAACGTAGTACAGTTGAGACTACAGCAGTGGTCAGCATGATGAACGTAGTACAGTTGTAGAGACTACTGCAGCAGTGGTCAGCATGATGAACATAGTACAGTTGTAGAGACTACAGCAGTGGTCAGCATGATGAACGTAGTACAGTTGTAGAGACTACTGCAGCAGTGGTCAGCATGATGAACATAGTACAGTTGTAGAGACTACAGCAGTGGTCAGCATGATAAACGTAGTACAGTTTTAGAGACTACTGCAGCAGTGGTCAGCATGATGAACACAGTACAGCTGTATGTGTAAAGTTAACATAGCATTAGCTGTTCGAATGTTCATTGCTGCTGTAGCTGCTTCCTCTCTCCATATCCCTTGTTTTATTGTGTGTTGATTATGCTGGGGGGGGGGGTCCTTTCGTTTTTTGTTATTCCTAACCTTGTTCTTTCAGGGCTCAGTCTCCCTTTCTTAGCATGCATGAAAGCTCTGAATGGCTTGGTGTCCAAACCTGTCTTTAGTTGGCTCCAGCTGACAGACTGGGGCACATGGAAGGTCCCATGAAGCTTTGGAATCTGGTTGGCTGTTTTATCTTATCCAAGATTTAATCCATGTACGCAAGTCTACTGCAGCAGTGATCATTCAAACCTCTACTGCTATGGTAACTTTACATAAACAACTGTACTTTCTCCAGGTCTAGGACAGGCTTTGCTAGGACCATTCTCCAGGGGCTCCTGGACCCTCTTCCATCCTTCCTTGCACGGTGTCTAAGCTGTGATTATTCACCCATATAGTTTAGGCTACTGCAGGAGCAATCAATGTGAAGAATATAGTACAGTTCTGTAAGCAAGTGTACTGTTAACAGTAGATGTTTAAATTACTGCTGCACTAGCAGCTCCCTCCAGCCACCTTATTTTTCTAAGTATTTATGCCAGAATTTGAACATTTATTTTTCTTTTCTTTGCATTGTCCTTCAGACTCCCATCTCTGTTGACTTGAAAGCTCTGAAGGGCTTGGCACCCAAGCCTGACTTTTGCTCAGCTCAAGCTGACTAACAATTTGGGCATATGGAAGGTGCCCGGAAACTGACTTGCTCTTGTATGCATAGCAGGTTATATCCCATATAGCTTAGGTTACTGCAATAATGTTACTCTACTGTTTATGGTAAGGTTACTCGCATAGCTGATGTCGTCCTATTCCATTGTTGTAGTATTCTACAAGTGGGTTTACCCTTCTTCCGATCAGCTTGTCCGGCCAGGTTTCCAAAGCTTTTTCAAGCCCTCTTGGTGCACTGGACATCTGATGTAGAGGCAGGTATGTGGGCCATAAAGGTGACGTCTTCACACACCAGTCCTCAGAACTTTTCAGCCGTATGCCAGGTGTTCCTGCTACTCAAGGAAGTCGGATTTGTTTTGTATTAAAAAGATAAGTACCCCGTTGGGGCCTTTTTCTTCAGTCCTTGTTTTTGATGATCTGGAAGAGTAAGTGCAACTGTGGTATTCAAATCCCACACAGACACCCACTACCAGTGTCTCTTGTTTGGGTAGGGAGCGCGATTACAAAAACTGCTCCACCTGTAAATCGTTCGTCTCCAAGACCCTTTGCCGTTGCTTACAGGCTCTCGACTTGTACCTGGAGAACCATCGCCTAAGACAGATAGCTCTCTGTATCTAAACCACCTCTGACGCCCCAACCGAACCGTCAAGGAAGAGGTCCAAGTCCATGCGGCATATGTCTTCCCCTGTGCCTCCCTCTGCCGCTCCTCAACCTGTAGCTGCCGTTAGCTTGGATGAGGACTCTGCGTCCGCCACCGTAGATAAAACGGGTACCTATCAGGAGGCCACACAATGTAGAGCAGACGACACGTCTGGGGAGGATGTACTGGCGCCTATTAGACGCCGGGGGGAACCAGTACCTTCTTTGGGCACTTCAAATCCGGCCTCTGACACTCCTATGATTTCCCCCCAGGCCTACCGCCAGCCAGACGATGGCTAGGCCTTCCAAGAAAAAGCAAAAGACCCGGCATATTTCTCCACCTCCAGAGGCCTTGCTTGACTGGCAGGCCTTCAGCCAGTCTCTCTACAGTGGTTTCCTGGCCCTTAGGCCTTCCGCTGAGTTTGCCCCTACTGCTCTCCCTCTTCAGAGTCCTAGGCCTTCTGTACCTGAAAGGACTGTTAGCCAGCCTGCAGAGGAAGACCTGTCTGACTCCTCTGAGGACTCACTATTCTACTCTTCCCGTATCTCATCCCCACTGGGATATGGATCACCTGAAGAGGCTCCCCTGTGGAAGACCTTACCATCAGGGACACTGTTAATCTGATGAGAGAACACGGGAATGCTCAGACATGTCTGAAGCACAGAAAAGATTTTATGACCTAATTCAAATGGAATCACCTAATCCCTCACCTATCCCACCTGTACAACCTGCCTTCCTGGATGCATTCACAGCAGCATCCATTAATCCTGATTCCCAACCTCTTGCTCCTCGAAGGGCAGATTGATTATACAGGGTCCTTGACTCAGATACATTCCTGATCAAGTGTCCCCCCCAGCAGATCCTGCCACTATTTCCATCTCTACAGACAGGGCATCTAAACTACTCCTACTACCACTGTCTTACCGGCAGATAAGGACAGCAAGGCCATGGAGAGATAGGGGGAAACATTTATACCTCTTCTACCCTAGGATTTAGGGCTACAAATTGCCAGTCTCACATGGCCAAGTACTCTCTGGCTCTTCTGGACAAAGACTCCAAAGAGCCTAATGTCATGCCTGACTGTGCTGCAAAAGCATCCCTGTCTTCCTTACTCGCCCTTGTCTCTCAAGTGAACAAGTACTTCCTTAGGTGTCCGAACGATGCAGCTGAAGCCTCAGCCAGGTAAGCTGCATCAGCATCCGTACTCTGAAGGTATTCCTGGCTACTTCTGCAGCCTCTCCCTGATGACTTCAGAGCCAAGCTCCTGAATGCCCCCTTGGACCATTTGGCCCTCTTTGGTGTAAGTGTCTGATCTTTTCAAGTCTCTCCAGCAAAAAGGGAAAGCGCTTCAAGACCTCAAGCACCTCCTTGTCTCTCCAATCCCAAAGTTCCAGAGAAACTTCCCAGCTAAGACACAATTTATAAAAAAGGCATCAAGACCCTTCAGCCCTCTCTAGGTCCAGAAGGCCGCCCAGGAAACAATCTCTCCAGCCAAAGAGTTCTCGGGCCTCTGGCCAAAGGTTTCCCTTTCCAGACAGGCCAGGCAGTGTCTGACTGCCTGCCACCTTTCCTCCCACCTCCTCCTACCAATACCCCTTGTCCAGCCGTCTCTCTCACTGTCTCCCAGCCTGGTCCCTAATAACAGACAAATGGGTCTTGTCCATCCTGAAGGAGAGATGCTTTATGACTTGGATCTCTCCTCCCCCAAGACTACCTATCCCAACCCCTCCCACATCACAACGGTCCCTCCTACTACAGGTCTTAAACAGCCTGTTTCTACAAGGCACCATGGAGTCAGTCCCCCCCCACACACACACACGCACACACACACACACACACAAGGGAAAGGTTTCTACTCATTCTTTCTGGTGCCCAGAAAGGAAGGACCGTGGAGGCCCATCCTAGATCTCTCTCGCCTCGACCTTTTCTTAAAGGGTCCTTCCTTCAGTATGCTCACCTTACCCACTCTGTCTCCCCTCATTCTTCCTCAGGCCTTCTAGCCTTCCTCCAGGAAATACCTCGGATTCATAGCAGGCTCTTCCCACTTTCGGTTCTGTACATTGTCTTTTGGGCTCTCCACCACCCCAGGGGTTTTCACAAAGTGCCCTGCCCCAGTCATTGCCTACTGCAGGACAAGGGGAATACAAATATTCCCATACCTAGATGACCTTTTCATTCAAGCAGCGGGCAGACAGACCCTCCTGGTTCACACCAAGGATCTCCTGCGCCTACTGCAGTCACTAGGATTTCTGATAAATTATCCAAAGTCCCAACTCCATCCCACACAGGATATTGTCTTCTTGGGATGCAGAATCAGGACAGACAACAGGGCCTCCCTCCCAGAGGAAAAGCTGGTGTCCCTCTCCCATCACTTTCAAGCTGCCCTCTGTTCAACAGCCCTGACTGCGAGGGAATTCCTAAGACTTCTGAGGTACATGGCAGCTACTATCCCCATGTTGCCCCTAGTGAGGTTACACATGAGAAAGTTCCAGTGGTACCTTCACACGATGTGGACCCAACACTCGCATCCTAGAGTTCAGGGTGCCACTCCTCCCTTGTCTTCACCATAAATTAAAATGGTGTCTGGCCCAAGTTGCCGAGAATCTGGTCTTGCCCCTACAAATGCCTTCCCCTTCTGAGGTCATGCATACAGATGCCGCAGACCTGGGCTTGGGGTGGGCAACTCTGGGCCCAAGGACAGTGCAAGGTTTGTGGACAGACGGACACAAACAAATGCACATTAGCATCAGAGAAATGACAGCAGGCCTTCCTACCGTACCTCCAGCAGGACCTCCTAAAAAACTTCACAGACACGAAATGGCAGCAGTACTCGTAGCCCTGCAGGCCTTCCTACCGTACCTCCAGCAGGACCTCCTAAAAATCTTCACAGACACGAAATGACAGCAGTACTTATAGCCCTGCAGGCCTTCCTACCTTACCTGATGAAGCAGCAGTTGATGGCCTAATGGTTAAGGTGTTTGCTTTCCAAACAGAAGGTGCAGGGTTTGTCTCACAAGGGATAATTGTACTTATAGCCCTGCAGGCCTTCCTACCGTACCTCCAGCAGGACCTCCTAAAAAACTTCACAGACACGAAATGACAGCAGTACTCGTAGCCCTGCAGGCCTTCCTACCGTACCTCCAGCAGGACCTCCTAAAAATCACAGCAGTACTCGTAGCCCTGCAGGCCTTCCTACCGTACCTCCAGCAGGACCTCCTAAAAATCTACACAGACAATACCACAGTCATGTGGTACTTAAGCAAGGAGGGACAAAGTCCTCCCTCCTATGCAGATTAGCTCTACAGGTTTGGGATCTGGCTATCTCTCAGGGAATCCCCTCCAGGCAGCCTACATTCCCTCCCAGCGCAACTCACACGCAGATTCCCTAAGCAGAACCTCCTCAGACAGCCACAAATGGATGCTGTTGAGAGGTGTTCCTAGATCTGGTCCACAAGTGGGGTATCCCTCAGACCTGTTCGCCTCCTCCATAAATAGGTAACTCCAGAGCTACTTATCTAGAATTTTGGAAGGGGAAGTTCCTGTATGCCTTCCCTCTGATACAGATGGTCCTACTGAAAATTCAGTATGACTCTCAAAAAATCTTGCTGGTGACTTCCTATTGGCCAAGGCAGCACTGGTTCCCTCTACCTCTTCATCTGTCCAAGGGCAATCACCACAAGTTACCCCCCTCATTTGACCTACTCACACAGCACAAGGGGACACAGATACACCCACAGTGGCAGTCACTGCACCTCTCCCTGTGGCGGATAGGATTCTATTCTCTTCAGACACCTGTACAGCGAGGAAGTGATTTCAGTCCTTCAGGAGGCCAGGAAACTAAACACAAGAAAATCCTATCTTTCCAATTGGAGAAGGGTTTCCTTCTGGTGTCAGAAAAGACAGATGGAGCCGCTGGACAGTGACTTGCCTCTGTTTCTGTCCTACCTGTGTGAACTGAAGACAGGTTTGTCTTGCTCCTCTTTAAAAGCACACCTGTCTGCCATCTCTGCCTGCCTGCCTATGGAACCTCCACTGGCATCTAGATTGCCAGCCAAACTCTTCCTGAAGGGGGTTCTGCACCTAAGACCGCCCAGGAACCCCCCCCCCCCCCCAGGAGCTTAAGCTTGTTCTAGAAAAACTCACATTGCCACATTTTGAACCTGCTGACAGGGCTGCCTTAAAGTTTTGCACATGGAAAACAGTCTTGCTAGTAGTTTTGGCATCAGCCAGGAGGGTCTCGGAGCTTCAGGCCCTTATGGCTACTCTGCCTTTCCTGTTTTTTTCATTTGGACAGGGTCACCCCAAGAATAAACTCGTCCTTCACCCCCAAGGTGGTCAATGACCTTTCCATAAATCTGGCCATCCACCTGCTTACCTTTTTCCCCTAA
Organism: Protopterus annectens; assembly: GCF_019279795.1. Taxonomy (NCBI): domain Eukaryota; kingdom Metazoa; phylum Chordata; order Ceratodontiformes; family Protopteridae; genus Protopterus; species Protopterus annectens. Next base: position 964,439,956 of record NC_056733.1, on the reverse strand, counting down.
CCAGCAGGGAGATAGTGCGAGAAGCCTTCGTTCCCTGGATGTCCACAGACAACTCAGATTCTGTTTGCATAAAACTAAACCTTTCCACAAATCGGACAGTTTGTCTCCTTTCACCCAAGGGCTATGGGGAAAGCAGTGGGAAAACGGTTTCTACCTGGATAGCTAAGGCGGTCTCCTTTTGCTACACCCACCATGGGAAGACTCTCTCAGGAAATGTCAGGGCCCACTCCACAAGAGCAGTGGCCTCTCTTGGGGCTTTTTTCAAAGGTCTGGATACTAACTCCATTCTGGAGGCAGACACCTGTTCATTGGTGCACACTTTCAGCAGGAATCACAAACTGGACCACATCTCCAGAGCCAGGGCAGGATTTGCCAGGGCTCTCCTGCATGGGTTCCTGGACTCCTCTACCAGGCCACCCCACAACCTTTAGTGAGCTTTGGTACTCACCCACACGTAGAATACTGCAACATTGGAATAGGACATAGGAAAGTTGTGTAAGAACTTACCAAAACCATAGATGTCCTTCTCTTCCATATTGCAGTATTCCTTCCTTACACCTTCCCCACTTCATAACTTTGCACTTGCTCTACCCGGCTTAGGGACAGATGTCCGATGCACCAAGAGGGACTGAAAAGGATTTGGAAACCTGGCCGGGCAAGCTGATCGGAAGAAGGGTAAACCCACTAGTAGAATACTGCAACATGGAAGAGAAGGACATCTATGGTTATGGTAAGTATTGACACAACTTTCCTTTCTTTCAGTCGTTTAAATGAGGGCAAATTCAGGTTCAGCACATCTGTCAGCAGCTAAAAGCCTGTTCATTCTTGTAGTACTGAGCAGTGGTAATGGTCCTAATATTCGCTGTTGTAATACTGCCTTAATAGGTTTTCTCTCTCCAGATGCCCTTCAGAGCTTTCATTGCCCAACCTCCACAACTCTGGTGCTTTCTCGGAGTAGTGCACCTCTAACTATGCAGATGATGTCCTTCAAGAATGCAACTGCAGTCATAACATATGGGTTGTCCTGCCTCAGGCAGCCCTCGGTCGGCTGGATTCCAAAGTCTGGGTCCGACGTCGGCTGATATCGCATTTCTCTCTGATGTCAGAGCGGCTGGAGTACATAAGCATCAGCCGACGCCATTTTCTTCAGTGTTTCTTGCCCCAGATGCCAGGTGCTCTCCAAATTGGAAGACAAAAACAGGATTCCAGACAAATAAATGAGCAATAAACAGATACACCATAACAGATATCCCCACCTAAGAGAAACAGGGATAGGAGTGGACCCTAGGCATAGAGGGGTATGGAGGGAGGGAAACTCCGACTGCAGTTGCATATCTATCGGACATCTACATTTATGGTAGGTACAAAACTGTACTATGTCCTTCAAGAATGCAACTGCAGTCATAACATATGGGTAGAATACCATTGCTTAGCTGGGGGAGGAGGAATGCTCTAGGAAAAAAGATGGTGTGGCAATCAAACCCTGCAGGACTGCCGAAGCAAAGCCTGCTCTGGATCTGGAGTATAGAGGGAGATTGTAGTGTTTGGAGAATGTATGCACGGAGCTCCATGTAGCAGCTTCTAGAATGTCCTTATTAGGCACCCCTCTTAAGAATGCTGTAGAGGTGGCTGTAGCTCTGGTGGAATGTGGTCTGACATTGGCTGGAACAGTCTTTCCATGAAAGGAATAACAGAATCTGATGCAATGTCCAATCCATTTTGAAATAGTTTGTTTTGAAATTGCTTTTCCTTGGACTGCAGGGGCGTAAGCTACAAAAAGTTGTTCAGACTTCCTACTGGTCTTGGTTCTGTCCAGGTAGTATTGAAGTTGTCTGTGAATGTCCAAGGTATGTAACAGTCTTTCCCCCTTATTCTCAGGATTGGGGAAGAAAGCAGGCAGATGAATAGCTTGATTTAAAGAAACCCTAGATACCACCTTTGGCATAAAAGTAGGGTTGGTCCTTAATGAAACCCTGTCTCTGTGGAAAATTATGAACGGTGGTATTGCCATTAGGGCCTGTAGTTCCGAAACCCTTCTTGCTGAGGTAATTGCCAACAGGAAAGCTGTCTTCCATGAGAGAAATTGCAAGTCAACTGCAGCTGCTGGCTCAAATGGAGGTAGTCAGTTTTTCTAGGACAAAATTGAGGTCCCAGGCTGGCACTGGAGCCTTTCTTAGTGGCTTAATGTTCTTGATTCCCCTGAGAAATTGCCTTAGCAAAGGATGTGAAAAGACAGGCGGCTCAGTGTTATATCTAGCTGAAATAGCTGATGCATGTATCTTTATGGAAGAATATGAGAGTCCATTCTTTAGCATATCTGCCAAATATTCCAGGATGAGTGGGATGTTCAATAATGATGCATCATGTCCCTTGCTGGTATTCCAAATGCTGAATCTCTTCCATTTTGCTAAGTAAACCTTTCTGGTGGATGGTCTTCGAGCCTCTGTTAGTATCCGCTGAACTTCCTTGGAGAGAGATAGGTTGAGGTTATTCATGGGATCTCCCAGGCTGTTAGCTGCAATGTCTGAAGGTTTGGATGCACTGTTTTGAAGTTGTGTTGAGTCAAAAGTAGAGGCCATTGGGGAAGGCCCACTTCTTGGTGTGACATATGCTCCGTAGTAGTGGATACCAGTGTTGTCTTGGCCAGTCTGGAGCTATTAGGATCCCCTTGGGTCTCTCTGCTTTGATCTTTAGTAATACTGAGGTCATCAGTGGCAGAGGTGGGAATGCATAGATTTTTAGGAAGTTCCAGTTGAATGAGAGAGCATCTATTTTCCAAGCTTGTGGATGGTATGTCCTTGAGCAGAATTTTTGTAGATGATGGTTGAGGTGAGAGGCAAATAGGTCTACTTCTGGCCTGCCCCATGTAGAAGTGACCTGTGTGAAGATCTTCGGATGTAACCTCCACTCGTGTGGATCTGTGAAATTCCTGCTTAGGCTGTCCGCCAGCACATTGTCTTTGCCTGGAACAAACTGGGATTGTAACTGAATGTTTAGGCTCAGTGATTTTTCCCAAAGCTGCATTGTCAGTCTGCAAAGGGGGTAAGAATGGGTGCCCCCTTGCTTGTTTATATACCACATCACAGTGGTGTTGTCTGTCCGTATCAGTAAATGGCCTTGCAGAAGTTGGTGTTGAAAGGCCTCGATGGCATGCATTACCGCCAGCATTTCCTTTTGGTTTATATGCAGATGTGTTTCCTTTGGAGACCATTGTCCTTGTATGCACCTGCCTTCCATGTGCGCCCCCCATCCAAGGTCTGAGGCGTCTGTGGTCATGGTCTGTGTTATCTGTGGTTTTTTGAATGACATACTTGTGTTTGCCTGGCTTACCGAGGCCCACCATAGGAATTCCTTTTGTAGGCATGGAATGAGCGGTATGGTTGTCTCCAAGTTGTTGCTGTGCTGAGACCATAGGCTTTTTAGGTACCATTGAAGCTTTCTCATGTGTAGTCTTGCTAATGGAACCAGGAGAATGCAGGATGCCATGTAACCCAGGGCCTGTAGGAATCTCCTTGCAGTCATCTGGGTAAGTTTTGCCAAACCTCTGAAATAATGAGTTAACTTCTCTTGCTTGTCTTCTGTTAGGTAAGCCATTTGAGAGGCTGTGTCTAATTTGGCTCCTAAGAAGATTACTTGCTGGGATGGCTGAAGTCTTGACTTTTGGAAGTTGACTGTGTATCCCAGAGCTTGAAGTAATCGTATGACATAGTCTAAGTTTTTTGTCAACATCAATTTGTCGTCCGCTTGTATGAGGCAGTCGTCCAGGTACGGGTAAATTTGGATCCCCTGGAGCCTGCAATGAGCAATTACTGAAGCCAGGCATTTTGTGAATACTCTGGGCGCAGTAGATAAGCCAAATGGCAATGCTGAGAATTGATAATGCTCTGGCCCTGCAAGAAATCTGAGGTATCTTCTGCAGCTGTGTCTGATAGGGACATGCAGGCATGCCTCCTTGAGGTCCAGAGTAATCAGCCAAGACCCCTTGCCCAGCATGGGAAGGAGTTGCTGTAGAGTCAGCATTTTGAACTTTGGTACTATGAGAAAGGTGTTTAATGAGGACAAATCCAGAATTGGTCTCCATTGAGATTCTTTTCTTGGAACAAGGAACAGTCTTGCTGGCCTTGTTCTTGTTGTGGAACTCTTTCTATTGCTTTCATCCGAGTCAGCAGAGAGATTTGCTTGATAGCCTCTGCCCTCTGGTTTTGTGGTAGGTTTGGCATGCCTTGTTTTCTTGGTAAGGTATGAAAATGGAACCTGTAACCTCGGTCTATAATGTCCAAAATCCATTTGTCCTTTGTCAATCTGTGCCAATTGTCTGCAAACAGAGATAATTTCCCGCCCAAGGGAGCTTCTATTTGTTCCCTGGTAGGCGGAAGTAGAGGAAAGTCATTGAGATTGTGGCTGTGGGGCAGGTGAAACCCCTGTGTCATTTCTTTGGTTTGCTGGCTGCCATTGTCGTCCCCTGTAAGGACCTCTGCATTGTCCTCTTCCTCGGCCACGTCTGTTTTTACCCCTTTGAAATTTTTCAGGATGAGGAAAGGACCAGTTTTTTGAAGGCCAATTCCTACTGAATCTGGGGGGTTGAACCTGGAGGAAATCTTTCACCGTCTGAACTGATTTTGCTTTTTCCTCGATGGACTTTAACACATCCTTAGCATTAGCACCAAAAAGCTTGTTCTTTTCCAAAGGTGCATCCAGAAGTTTTGCCTTTACATGATCTGGTAGAGGTTGATCTTTTAACCATGCATGTCTACGAATGACTGCCCCTGTCATAGCTGCCCTACATGAAGCTTCCAGTGCATCATATCCACACTTCAGGAAGTGATTGCTTACTTGCTGAGAGTTATGTACAGCTTCCTGCAAAGACTTCCTGTCTAAAGGATCAGGAGAGGCCAATGTTTTCTGTAAATCTTCTAACAGGAAATCCTGATATTGTAACATATGAAAAAGGCAATTCAAAGCTCTCATAGATAAAGTAGTGGATGTGTAAACCTTTTTACCCCATCTCTCTAATGACCTAGCTTCCCTGTTGGAGGGCAAAGGATTTTTAGATGTGGAAGCTGAAACACCTTTAGGTCCCTGAGAAATAGTTTCCAAATCAGCAGTATGGGCCCTGAATAAATGGGAATGAGTTTCTGGGACCCTGTAATACCTGTCTGGCTTGGCTGGAGCAGGAGGAAGAGAATCAGGGGTAACACTAGAGTCAGAATATAAATCATCCAAAACATCAAGCACAGGAGGAATAGCTAAGGGCCTGTGCTGGGGCTTTTTACGGAAAGTTCGAAGGCGCTTTCTGGAATCAGAATATTCCTGGCCTTGCCACTTGAAATGTTCCCTCATGGTATGCAGAACTTCCCCAAAAGAAATATCCTCAGGAGGGGAGGCCGAGGGGATGGAATCCTCTGCATCCGAGTCCTCATAGGTCTGGAAGAGCTCTTCCTGGCCATCTGAGTGGACAGAGTCCTAAAGGAATAGGGTCAGAGGGTTCAACCCGGGGCCTTTTATCAGAAGGAGGCTGGGATCCTCTCTCAGGATGGGCCTGTGAACCTCTAATCATAGAAATTAAGTCAGCAGCCATAGTCATGATTTGTGTCTCTGGAGTAGGCTGAGGTAAGGCTTTAGCAGTAAGATGCTTGGTCTTGCTGGCTGCCTTAGCCCTAGTGTAGGCCTTAATAGACATGGCCATAGGAGGCCTGGCAGCTCCACGTGCAGGAGTGACCTTATCTACAGCAATGGTCTCGGGCATTTCCTTGGTTTCGGTATCCGGAGGAAAATCAATAACTGGCGGAGTGATATCCGGAATCGGAGTTGTCGGTAATGCGGTGTCTTCGGTTCGGAGCGGTGGAATAACAGTCTCAGGGGGAACCGGAGCACTCGCGGTAGGCTTTGGCGTGGAGTCGGTGGTAGACGCGGGCCGAGGATGTCGGTCCCGGTCTTTTCGTTTCTTGGGAGTTTGCGATGTCGAAGTTCCGACGGCATTGTATAAGCAAATTTGTCGCCGAAAAAATCTTCAGCGAACTCCGCCCGGCGCCTGAGAGTGCGCTTGTTGAAGCGAACACAGGCTACACAGGCCGAGACGTCGTGGTCTGGGCCAAGGCAAGGAAGACAGTAAGAGTGGAAATCCTTATGAGGTATTTGTTTACCACAAGAAAGACAATTGTTAACTTTTTCAGTAATTTCTGACATCGGCAGAGGCAAGAAAAGGTCCCCAACGGGGTACTTAGCTTTTTGATGACTTAGGAATTGAAGAATACAGGAGCTGACCGACCGGCACTAGCGAACTGCTTCTGCTTCGGGCACCACGCGGCAAGAAAGACTGAAGAAAAGACTGTAAGACTAGAGCTGGCTTCGCCACTGCAGTTTTCCAGGGCCTTCTAGCCTCCTCTAACCTTGTTTGACTCCACCTCCCAGCCTTAGCTTTGGGATTCTACCCAAGTGTGTGATGACTGCAGCAGGGTAACACGCTGAACATAGTACAGTTTTGTACCTACCATAAATGTAGCTGTTCGAGTGTATACCATGCTGCAGTCCAGGTTACCCTCCCTCCATCCCCTCTGACCTAACTAAAACTTTTAAATACCGTAAAATCTGCTACAACCTTTGTGGTGTATTTGCTTTTAGCTGGAGGGATATTTTGTTTATGCTAACCTCCTTTTTATTGGTACTATCTACTGACCACCATTTGGGGGGAGGCACCTGACATCTGGGGCAAGAAAAACTGAAGAAAATGGCATTGGATGCCTCTCTCATACCCTGGCGCACTGACATCAGGGAAGAAGCGACAGCAACCGATGCCGGACCAAGACTTTGGAATTCGGGCAGACTGCGGGGACCACCTGATGGCAGGATAACCCAAGTGTGATGACTGCAGCATGGTATACACTCGAACATCTACATTTATGGTAGGTACAAAAGTGTACTTTTGATCCTGGTCTACAAATTTGTCATCCAGCTTCTTACTCTGACTTCTTGCGTAAGTAGTAGGAGTCTGAGAACAAAAGTCAGGATGCCGACAAAGATGCCTCTTCCGGGGGGGGGGGGGTTACTTACATGTTCAAACTAAGCCTCACCTAGCTGACCACCCACTTTTCTCAGTTCTGTTCAGGCTGCTGATATGGACAGTAGTATGAGGAATTTGTGCATACGTCAGCTTGTATACCCTTATGCTGACGAGCTAAGGTCATCATCTGAGTGTATGCTGTGGAAAGGTAAAGCTTTGGTACCCCTGCCCAGACATCATTGAATTACAGTTAATCTGTAAAGAGCATTGCAGCAGTGATCAGTAGGGCAACTACTGATAAGTCCTTCTATTCCAGTGTTGCATTATTAACTAGAGGGTTTACCCTTCTTCCCATCAGTTTTTTCAGGCAGGTTTCCAAAGCTTTTCCAGTACCTGTTGGTGCATTGGACATCTGACGTGTTGGATGGTACATGGGCCATAAATGTCATCTGCGTGCACCAGTCCTCAGAACCTTTCAGCCGCCAGCCGTACACCAGATGATGTCCTTCAAGAATGCAACTGCAGTCATAACATATGGGTTGTCCTGCCTCAGGCAGCCCTCGGTCGGCCGAATTCCAAAGTCTGGGTCCGGCGTCGGCTGGTGTAGCCTCCTCTCCGACGTCACAATGGCTGGAGTATAAAGGCATCGGCCGACGCCATCTTCTTCTGTCTTTCTTGCCGCGTGGTGCCCGAAGCAGAAGCAGTTCGCAAGTGCCGGTCGGTCAGCTCCTGTATTTTCAGTACCGAAGTCATCTAAAAGCTAAGTACCCCGTTAGGGAACATTTATTCTTTCCTCAGCCGATGTCAGAACAAATTGAGAAAGTTAAAAATTGTTTGTCTTGTGGTAAACAAATACCTCATAAGGACTTCCATTCTCTCTGCCTTCCTTGCCTGGGCCCAGACCACGACGTCTCGGCCTGTGCTGCCTGTGCTTGCTTTAATAAGTGCATTCTCAGGCGCCGGGCAGAATTCGCAGAGGACTTTTTCGGTGAATCCTTTGCGTATATCATGCCGTCGGATCTACCGACAACCCAATCTGCTAAAAAACGCAAGGACCGGGACCGACATCCTTGGCCCGCGTCCACTACCGATGCTACTCCCAAATCCTCTGCTAGCGCTCCGGTCCCCTCGGAAGTGGTAAATCAACCGCTCCAGTCCGACGACACAGCGTTAACATGACCTTCGGTCTCGGAGATCTCTCCGGTGCCGGTTGTGGATTTTCCTCCGGAAACCGAAGTTCTGGATCTACCCGACACCATTCCTGTGGACAAGGTAATGCCTGCACGTGGGGCTGCTAGGCCTCCTGTTTCCATGTCCATCAAGGCCTTTGCACGTGCTAAAGCCGCCAGTCAGGCCAAGGCCCATCCTAAACCTGCCCAGGCCTCTTCATCTGATAAGCAGATCATGTCTCTGGCTGCAGATCTTATTTCCCTTATCAGGGGATCTCAGCCTCATCCGGACAGGGGTTCTCAGCCACCTGCAGAAAAAAGGCCTAGAACTGAGCAGGCAGACGATCTCTCCTCGGATGAAGCCTCTGGGGATTCTGAGCATTCTGATGCCCAAGAAGAACCCTTCCAGGCCTACGAGGACTCTGATGCTGATGAATCAATTCCCTCTGCCTCCCCTCCAGAGGATTTCTCTTTTGGTGAAGTCCTGCATTCCATGAGGGAACATTTTCAATGGCAGGGTCAGGAATTCTCTGACTCCAGGAAAAGGCTTCGTACTTTCCTCAAGCTCCCCCAGCACAGACCCTTGGCTATCCCTCCAGTTATGGATGTTTTGGATGATGTTTACTCTGACTCCAGTGCCAACCCTAATTCTCTTCCACCTGCTCCTGTCAATCCGGACAGATTTTACAGGGTCCCTGACACTCACAAGCACCTTTTTAAGGCTCACTCTGTGGCCCTATAAACTATTTCACAGGGCCCCAAGGCAGTGGCTTCCTCCTCTGCCAAAAACCCACTGCCAGCTGACAGAGAAGCAAGGTCCCTGGAGAGATGGGGTAAAAAAGTATATACCTCTACTACCTTAGCAATGAGGTCTCTTAACTGCCTTTTTCACATGTTTCAGTACCAAGATTTTCTCCTGGATGATTTACAGAAAAAGTTAGCCTTGCCTGAGCCTATTGATAAAAAGGCACTGCAGGATCATATTCATAACACTCAGCAGGTTAATAACCATTTTCTGCAGTGTGGTTATGATGCACTGGAAGCTTCATGTAGGGCAGCTATGACTGGGGCTGTAATACGTAGACATGCTTGGTTGAAGGATCAGTCTTTGCCTGACCATGTTAAAGTAAAGTTACTGGATGCACCTTTGGAGAAACAAAAGCTTTTTGGTGCTACTGCACAAGATGTATTGAAATCCATAGAGGAAAAAGCAAAGTCAGTACAGACAGTCAAGGATTTCCTTCAGGTTCAGCCACCCAGATTCAGCAGAAACTGGACCTCCAAGAATTGGTCCTTCCCCGGCTCTGATAAGTTTCAAAGGGGAAAAAGCAGACATGCCCGAGGTAGAGGGCAATACCGAGGATCTTACAGGGGATGCCAATGGCAACCTCCAAATCAAAGAAGTGGCGCAGACAATTCAGCTGCACCACAAGGACAATCACAATGACTTGACTTTCGTACCGCCTACAAAGGTTCAAAGAGAAACACCTTTGGGCGGAAAATTAGCCTTATTCTCACAAAACTGGCATATCTTAACCAAGGACAATTGGATTCTGGATTTGATAGACAAAGGTTACAGATTCCACTTCCACACATTACCAATAAAACAAGGCATGCCAAACCTGCCACATCATCAAAGGGCAGAGGCACTCACCCAAGTTTCCAAGCTATTAAGTATAAAAGCAATAGAAAGGGTTCCTCCTCAGGAACAAGGCCAGGGATTTTATTCAAGATTGTTCCTTGTTCCAAGAAAAGAAAACAAGTGGAGACCCATACTGGACTTGTCAACTCTAAACACTTTCCTCGTTGTGCCAAAGTTCAAAATGCTGACATTGCAGCAACTTCTTCCCATGTTGGGCAAGGGGTCTTGGCTGGTCACTCTGGACCTCAAGGAGGCATACCTGCATGTCCCAATCAGACAAAGCTGCAGAAGATACCTCAGATTTCTTGCAGGGACAGAGCATTATCAATTCTCAGCATTGCCGTTTGGCTTATCTACTGCGCTCAGAGTGTTCACAAAATGCCTGGCATCAGTAGTGGCACACTGCAGACTGCAGGGGATTCAGATATACCCCTACTTGGACGACTGTCTCATACAAGCAGACAACAAACAAACCTTAAAAGGGAATTTGGACTATGTCATGCACCTACTGCAGGCCTTGGGATACACAGTCAACATTCAGAAGTCAAACTTACTACCATCCCAACAAATTATATTCCTAGGAGCCAAACTGGACACGGAAAAACAAATGGCCTACCTCACAGAGGAAAAACAGCAGCATTTACCAAAGTACTTCAAAGGCCTAGCAAAGCTTTCCCAGCTGACTGCAAGGAAATTCCTGCAGGCCCTGGGTTTCATGGCATCTTGCATCCCTCTGATACCTTTGGCAAGACTTCATATGAGAAAGCTGCAGTGGTATCTAAAAAACTTATGGTCTCAACACAACAACAGCCTAGAGGACATAATCCCACTTATTCCATGTCTGCAGAAGGAATTTCTATGGTGGGCTCAAGCCAGTCAACTAAACGAAGGCATGCCTTTCAACAGACCTCAAGCAGACCAAATGATAACAACAGACGCCTCAGACCATGGATGGGGGGCACACATGGAGGGCAGATGCATTCAAGGTCTTTGGACGCCAAAGGAAAGACATCTGCACATAAACCAAAAGGAGATGTTGGCAGTGATACATGCCATCGAGACTTTCGAAAAAACATTAAAACAGGGACATTTGCTAATAAGGACAGACAACACTACTGTCATGTGGTACATAAACAAGCAGGGAGGCACTCATTCTTACCCCCTCTGCAGACTAACAATGCTTCTCTGGGAAAAATCCCCGAGCCTGAGGATACATTTACAATCCCAGTTTGTACCAGGCAAGGACAATGTACTGGCGGACAATCTGAGCAGAGATTTCATGGATCCACACGAATGGATGCTGCACCCTCACATTTTCTCTCAACTGGCAAGGACATGGGGAAGACCGGACGTAGATCTTTTTGCTTCCCACTTAAATCATCACCTGGAAATGTTCTGCACAAGGACTCACCACCCTCTAGCTTGGAAAACGAATGCTCTCTCCTTCAGCTGGAATTCTCTAAAAATTTATGCATTCCCTCCCCTGCCTCTGCTGACCAAGGTGATACTGAAGATCAAAGCAGAACAACCAACAGGCATCTTGATAGCTCCAGACTGGCCGAGGCAACACTGGTACCCATTGCTATTGACCATAACTCGGACCAAGCCATGGCCTCTGACCCTATGGCCCCTGCTCCTAACTCAACACAGTTACAGGACTGTACATCAAGACCTGAAAACATTGCATCTGACAGCCTGGAGGCTACCATGACTTCAACACCAAACTCTCTTTCCAAATCTGTTCAAGAGATCTTGCTGGAAGCACGCAGACCTTCCACCAGAAAAACCTATTCAGCCAAGTGGAAGAGATTCAGTATCTGGAATGCCAACAGGGGTCAGGACACAGCAGACCAAATGATAGCAAAAATAATGGAAAGATGTATTCACCAACAACTTTTACAGCATCTCTCTCAAAACAACATAATAGCAAACTGTCAACACGGTTTCAGACCACATCACAGTACTACCACTGCTCTCCTATCATTTGTAGATACTATCAACAGGAACCGCAACGACAACCTTCTCTCTTCTGCTCTCTTCATTGACCTCTCTAAAGCTTTCGATATGGTCAACCACTCCATTTTAATTAACACTCTTACATCCCTCTCCTTTGATAATCTTGCCATTAACTGGTTTACATCCTACCTTGGCAATAGACAGCAAGCAGTTCGTTGGGAAAACCAAATTTCCTCACTTACACCCGTTTCCATCGGTGTACCTCAGGGCTCCATTCTAGGACCTCTTCTCTTCTCCCTGTTCATCAATGATCTTCACTTAGCAATTCCTCAATCTACCTGCATTCAATATGCAGATGACTCCACCCTTATCTGCTCTGCTTCATCTCCTAATGAACTTTCATCTATCACTCAAACTGTCTTCAACACTGTAGAAACATGGTTCACCAGACGCAACCTCCTCCTCAATGCCAAAAAAACTAAACTTCTCCTTTTCTCTCCTAGCACTAGGTCCACCCCCTTGGACTTCACCATCTCCTCAAATAATGCCACTCTCATTGTTCCTGATCCAACAACAAAATTATTAGGAATAACAATTGATAACCTCTCCTTTGACCAGCATATCAACAACACCATTAAAACAGTCAATAGAAAAATAGGAAGCCTATATAGAATTAAACCTTTCCTAACATCATCATCCAGAGCCAAGATTGCCCACTCTCATCTTTTGTCTACTCTTCTTTATGCCTCACCTATTTTTACTAACCTTAAGAAAGCCAACCTTAACAAACTGGCTACTTGCTACAACAACATTGCCCGTTTTGCCACTAGTAACCCTTTTAGAACTCATCACTGTATTAACCTGAAACTTCTAGGCTGGCTTGAACTACAAAACCTTCTGTTAATCCCTCAACTCACTATCGTCCATAAAATCTTATACCAACCAAACAAAACCCCTATTCTTTCTAAACTTTTAATCCCTTATAACAACCTAAACTCCCTTCGCTCATCCAGTAAACTTATGGCTACTATAACAAAGACTTATAATTCTGCCGGTGACTCTCTCTTCAATAATACTGTAGGAAGGAACTGGAATCTGCTTCCTAGCGACATAACACTTACTACATCTCTGCCTCTCTTTAAACACAAAATCAAAGATTACTTCCAAAGCCACTGGCTCTGTTCCTGTTCAAAACCTGACTAATCCTTTACCTCCTCTGCTTTCCTACTACTCTGCACTTTCCTACTACTTTACTTTCCCTCTCTTTACTGTATCTGCTTCAGTCTACCTCCTTTTAGAGTATTTTGTTTCTTCTTTCCTCTATGCTAATCTGTCACTACTTTCCCTTCTCTTTTCTCATACTGCTTCCCTTCCTCCTCTCCTATTTTAGTGCTTCTCTTTCTCCTTCTGTTACTAAGATTAGTTCTTTATAATATTATTAATCAATTTTGCTCTCTGTTTTGTGCCTTGTTCTTGATGTTATTTCAGCTACTTAATGTTATTTTTAGAAATGTGATCCTCTCTTTGTATATATCTGTTATTGGGTACTATATTTTTATTTGTCTTTTCATCTATGATGATTTTGTCCATTTGCTTGTCTATTGTAACGTTTTTTGTTCAAATTTATGTGGAGCTTTTCTCCCCGGGCCTCTACTGAAAATGGAAATGTATCCAGCTAGACTAGCCCGGTCAACAAATGTAAAATAAATAAATAAAATAAAATAAAAATTACTGAGTATACCTCAAATATTAGAATACTTGGCAGAACTATTTCATACTGGACTCTCATACTCCTCAATAAAGATTCATGCCTCAGCAATCTCAGCAAAATACAACTGTGGCCCTCCAGTGTTTTCGCATCCTCTGCTAAGACAGTTTCTAAGAGGGATAAAGAATATCAAACCTCCCAGAAAACAGCCAGTACCTGCATGGGACCTCAACTACGTGTTGGAAAAACGAACTCTTCCTCCATTTGAGCCAGCAGCAACCTCAGAAATGCAATTTCTGTCATGGAAGATGGCCTTCTTATTGGCAGTCACCTCTGCAAGAAGAGTTTCGGAGATACAGGCACTCATGGCAGTGCCCCCCTTCCTCATTTTTCATCAAGACAGAGTCTCTCTAAGAACCAATCCTACATTCATGCCAAAAGTAATTTCCAGGGTGTGTCTAAATCAAGCTATTCATCTACCTGCATTCTTCCCCAATCCTCAAAATAAGGGGGGAAAACTACTGCATACTTTGGACATACACAGACAATTACGCTGCTACTTGGACAGAACTAAGGCCACCAGAAGGTCTGATCAGCTGTTTGTAGCCTATGCTGCTGGAGTACAAGGAAAAGCAATCTCCAAGCAAACAATTTCAAAATGGATTGGACATTGCATCAGATTTTGCTACTCTTTCCATGGAAACGGTGTGCCAGCCAATATCAGGCCACATTCTACCAGAGCTATAGCCACTTCCACAGCTTTCCTAAGAGGAGTGGCAACAAAGGACATTTTAGAAGCTGCTACATGGAGCTCCGTGCATACATTTACCAAGCACTACAACCTGCCCTTATACTCCAGATCCCGAGCAGGCTTTGCTTCAGCAGTCCTGCAGGGGATTTTAGCTACACCATCCTTATCTTAGTTCCATCCACCCCCAGCTTGGCTATGGTACTCAACCCATATGTTATGACTGCAGTTGCATTCTTGAAGGACATAGTACAGTTTTGTACCTACCATAAATGTAGATGTCCGATAGATATGCAACTGCAATCGGATTTTCCCACCCTCCTACCCCTCTGTATTCTTCTTTTTGGGTCCCTACCCCTCTTCCCTTCAGCTGGGGGTATCTCCTATGGTGTATCTGTTTATTACTGTTGTGTATGTTTTGGATTATTTTATCCATTTACCAAATTTAGCCTTCCTAGGAGGGCACCTGGCATCTGGGGCAAGAAACACTGAAGAAGATGGCGTCGGCCGATGCCTTTATACTCCAGCCGTTGTGACATCGGAGAGGAGGCGACACCAGCCGACGCCGGACCCAGACTTTGGAATTCGGCCGACCGAGGGCTGCTTGAGGCAGGACAAACCCATATGTTATGACTGCAGTTGCATATCTATCAGACATCTACATTTATGGTAGGTACAAAACTGTACTTTCCTGCGTCTCACGGATGTCGGATCAGGTTTGCATTAGGATAAATACCCCGTTTGGGATTTTCTTCAATCCTTTTGTATTTAGCATAGTCTGTCTGGTAAGAAAAAATGCAACTGTGGTTGCCAGATTCCCCACAAAGGCGCCCACGACCACTGTCTCTTTTGTTGTGGTAGGGATCACGATCATAAAAAGTGCGCCATTTGTAAGTCGTTTGTCCCCAAGACCCTTTGTGGCCAACTTCAGGTCCTTGACTTATACCTTGAAAACCAGTGCCTTAGGCAGATCGCTCTCAGAATGGAAGCTGTTTCTGATGCCCCATCTGAACCACCCAGGAAGAGGGCCAAGCCCGTGAAGCTGTTCACTTCCACTGCGCTTCCCTCTGCCAATTCCCACCTTGGCCGAGGAACCAGCATCCGCCACATCAGATAAAGCGGGTACCTACCAGGAGGCCGCAAAATCCAGAGCGGGCAACACATCCAGGGAGGCTATCCCGACACCTGATTCAGATGCCGGGGGGGAACCTGCTTCTGGGATGGGCGCATTGGAGCAAGCCTCTGCTGTTCTTTTTATTTCTACAAGGCCGACCGCCAGCCAGATGCCAGTTAGGCCTACAAAGAAAAAAATGAAAACCAGGCATATCGCTTCAACCCCAGAGGCCTTGCCAGACTGGCAGGCCTTCGGTCAGAATCTCCACAACGCTTTCCTGGCCATTAGGCATATGCCAGACCTCCCTCATGCTACTCCACCTCTTTTTAATCCCTGCCCTGTTCAGCCGGAGACTACTGTTAGCCAACCTGCAGAAGAAGAAATGTGCGACTCCACAAAGGACTCCTTGTCCTACTCTCTTCATAAATTTCTTCCCCATCTAGAGTATGGATCCCCAGAAGAAGCCTCTGCTGAACCTGACTCCCCTGTGGAAGACCATGCCTCCGGGAACACTAAATTTTTTGAGGGACCATTTTAAATGGGATTGCTTCGACATGTCTGAGCAACAGAAAAGATCCTATGACTTGATCCAGATGGAATCTCCCAACCCGGCTCCTATTCCTCCTGTCCAGCCTGCCTTCGTGGATGCTTTTGCAGCAGCTTGCATAAACCCAGATTCCCAGCCACCTGCCCCAAGATGGGCAAACCAATTGTATAGGGTACCTGATTCAGACAAATTCCTTTTCAAATGTCCGCCAGCTGACGTAGCAACCATTTCTGTTGCCACTGATAGGGCTACCAAACTACTCCCTGCTACCACTGTCCTGCCTGCAGAAAAAGACAGCAAGGCCATGGAGAGGTGGGGGAAGATGTAGTACACTTCGGCTACCCTAACCTTTAGGGATACAAATTATCAGTCACACATGGCCAAATACTCCTTGACCTTACTGGACAAAGCTTCTAAGAATCTTAATGAGATCCCTGACTGCTCTGTAAAGGCATCCCTGTCATCCCTGTCTGCTTTGGCTCATCTCCCAAGTCAACAAACATTCCCTAAGGTGTGCATATGATGCAGCCAGAGGCCTCTGCCAGGTCAGCTGCATCTACCACTGTATTGAGGAGATGCTCTTGGCTGCATTTTCAGGCTTTACCAGATTACTTTAAGGCCAAACTCTTGGATGCTCCCTTGGATCGCACTGCCCTTCCAAGGTAGCTGATCTCTTTAAGTCACTTCAGCAAAAAGGGAAAGAGCTCCAAGATCTAAAGCATCTACTTGTCTCGCCAGTCCCAAAATTTCAGAGAAACTACCCGGCCAAGACTCAATTTGTTAGGAAGTTGTCTAGGTCCTCTGTCCCCTCCATGTCTAGAAGACCACACAGGAGACAGACTACTCAGCCTAGGACACCCCAGGCCTCTGCCCAGAGACCTCCCTTTCCAGAAAGGGCAGGCAGCATCTGACTGCCTGCCTCCTTTTTCTACCCCTCCTCCTCCCACCATACGTCTACCCTACCGTTCTTCTCACTGCCTCCCTGCTTGGGCCCTAGTGACATCCGACAAATGGGTTTTGTCTATCCTGAAGGAGGATAACATCATGTCTTGGATGTCTCCTCCCCCCAAAAAATAAAAAAATTACTGTACCACTACTTCCCCCTTCTCAATAGTCCCTCCTCCCCAAGGTCCTAAACAGCCTGGTGCTCCAAAGCACCATAGAACTCTCCCGCCCCCCCCCCAGCTCGAGGGAGAGGCTTCTACTCGAGACTTTTTTCTGGTGCCCAGGAAGGATGAACCATGGAGACTCATCATAGACCTTTCCCACCTCAGCCCATTCCTGAAGGTTCCCTCCCTCAGGATAACACTACCCATTATCTTTCCCCTCATCCTTCCCCAGGCTTTCATGGTGACCCTGGACATCAAAGAAACATATTCCCATAAAACCTCCCTCCAGAAAATTCCTCAGATTCAAAGCAGGGCTCGTTGCATTTTCAGTTCTGTGCCTTGCCCTTTGGAGACTCCACTGCACCAAGGATATTTACGAAATGCCTAGCCCCAGTCATTGCTTACTGCAGAACAAGGGATATGCAAATTTTCCCAAACCTAAACGACCTGCTCATTCAAGCAGCAGACGGACAAACCCTCCTTGCCCACACAAAGGACCTCCTTCTCCTGCTGCAGTCTCTAGGGTTCCTCATAAACTTCCCCAAATCTAAGCTAAATCTTACACAAGACATTGTCTTCCTAGCATACAGAATCAGATCAGAGCTCAGGATAGCCTTCCCACTGCAGGAAAGTGTTTTCCCTGACCCAACACCTTCAATATGCTCTCCTTTCACCCGCCCTGACTGTGAGGGAATTCCTCAAACTTCTCGGCCACATGGCAGCTACTATTCCCGTGCTGCCACTGGCAAGATTACACATGAGGAAGATGCAATGTTATCTTTGCTCAGTTTGGGTCCAGCACTCTCACCCCCTAGAGTTCAGAATCTCACTTCTTCCCTGCCTCCACCAAGAACTGAAGGGGTGGATGGCCCAGGTGACCCTAAACCCGTGTCTCCTCCTACAATAGCCCCCCCCCCTCTCAGATCATGCATACACACACCTTAGATCTGGGCTGGGGGGGCAACATTATACACAAGAACAGTGCAAAGTTTGTGGAAAGACAAACACAAATAATGGCATATCAACATAGGTTCATAGGTAGGTACTAGGCTATCATGCCAAGGGCCTAAGTAAGCCTAGCCAACAAGGTTCCCTGGCTTACGCCACCCAAGAAAGTACATTTCCTGTGCCCATGAAATAAACATCCCTTGCAGGTCTTGAACCCAGGACCCTGTACACTATAGTCACAGCAGTTAACCAGAAAGCCATAACATCAAAGAAATGTTAGCCATACATCTGGCCCTACAGGCCTTTTAACCTTTCCTTAGACAGTGCATTCTGAAGATCTTCACAGACATCACAGTGATGTGGTACTTGAGCAAGCAAGGACAGACGAAGTTCTACCTCCTCTGCAGGCTAGCCCTACAGCTATGGGATCTGGGGCAAAGAGGGACGAAGTCCTCCCTGCTCTGCAGGGTACTCTACAGCAATGGAATCTGGGGCAAAGAGGGACAAAGTCCTACCTCCTCTGCAGGCTAGCCCTACAGGTATGGGATCTGGGGCAAAGAGAGACAAAGTCCTACCTCCTCTGCAGGCTAGCCCTACAGGTATGGGATCTGGGGCAAAGAGAGACAAAGTCCTACCTCCTCTGCAGGCTAGCCCTACAGGTATGGGATCTGGGGCAAAGAGAGACAAAGTCCTACCTCCTCTGCAGGCTAGCCCTACAGGCATGGGATCTGTGGCAAAGAGGGACGAAGTCCTACCTCCTCTGCAGGCTAGCGCTACAGGTATGGGATCTGGGGCAAAGAGGGACGAAGTCCTACCTCCTCTGCAGGCTAGCCGTACAGCTACAGGATTTGGGGCAAAGAGGGACGAAGTCCTACCTCCTCTGCAGGCTAGCCCTACAGGTATGGGATTTAGTTGTCTCACAGGAGATCTCCCTCCAGGCAGCCTACATCCCATCCCAACACAATTGCCAGGCAGACTCCTTAAGCAGAACCTCCTCAGGCAGTCACGAGTGGATGTTGTCAGGGGAAGTATTCCTAGATGTGATCCACAGGTGGGGTGTTCCACAGATAGATTTTTTCGCCTCCTCCACAAACAGGCAACTCCAGAGCTATTACTCCAGAATTCATGATCCGAAGGTTCTTCAAACAGATGCCTTCTTAATGTCTTGGAAGGGGAAATTCCAGTATGCCTTTTGCCCCCTTCCCTCTGATCCAGAGTCCTACTGAAAATTCAGCAGGGCTCAGCAAAAATCTTGTTGGTGACCCCCTTTTGGCCAAGACAGCACTGGTTCCCCCTACTTCATCTATCCAAGGGCAGTCACCACAAGTTACCCCCCCTGAATGGATCTACTCACACAGCACCAGGTGACACAGATTCACCCATAGTGGCGATCCCTGCACCACTCCCTGTGGCGGATGGGATATCCTGTACAACGAGGAGATGCTCTGTCCTGCAGGAGGCCAGGAAACCAGGCTCAAGGGAATCCTCCGTTTAAATGGAGAAGGTTTACAGTCTGGTGTCAGAAACCAGGCACAAGGAAATCCTCAGTCTAAATGGAGAAGGTTTACAGTCTGGTGTCAGAAACACTGAGCCGCTGGACAGCGACCTGGTGTCAGAAACACTGACAGAGCCGCTGGACAGCGACCTGGTGTCAGAAACACTGACAGAGCCGCTGGACAGTGACCTGCCTCTAATTCTCTCTTACCTGTGTGAACTGCTAAAGACCGGCTTGCCTTACTCCTCCTTAAAAGCACACCTGTCTGCCATTTCTGCCTGCCTGTCTGCCTATAGAGCCTCCACTAGCTTCCAGACTTCCAGCCAAGCTATTCCTAAAGGGTGTTTTACACTTAAGACCCCCTAGAAAACAGACTCCTCCTCCCTGGGATCTTAATTATGTGCTAGAAAGGCTCACTGTCCCACCCTATGAACCAGCTGGCAAGGCTGACTTAAAGTTTTGCACGTGGAAAACAGTACTGCTAGTAGCTTTGACTTCAGCCAGGAGGATCTCAAGAGCTCCAAGCCCTCATGGCTACTCCACTCCTCCTAGATTTCCATATGGACAAAGGTCACCCTCGGGATTAATCCCTCCTTCACCCCAAGGTGGTTAACGACATCTCCCTAAATCAGGCTATTCACCTGCCCATCTTCTTTCCAAATCCTCAGGGAGACTGAGAGAGCTCATCACTCCCTGGATGTACACAGGCAACTTTGTTTCTACTTGCATAAGACCAAGTCTATACGCAAATCAGACCAGTTGTTGGTTTTCTTCCACCCCAGGGCTCTGGCTGAAAGCATTGGGAAAACAAATCATTTCTTCTTGGATTGTTAGGCCCATCTCCTTTTGTTACTCATGCCATGGAAAGGCAGTAATGGGCAACATCAGAGCCCATTCCACAAGGGCCATGGCTTCCTCTGGAGTCTTCTTTAAAGGTCTAAATATGAACTCCATTCAGGAAGCTGCTACTTGGTCATCTATGCATACCTTCACCAGACACTGCAAGCTGGACCACATCTTCAGGACCAGAGTGGGATTTGCCAGGGCTATCCTGCATGGGTTCCTTGAATCCTCGTCCAGACCACCACCTAGCCAACAGTGAGCTTTTGTACTCACCTACTAGTGAATACTGCAACATTGGAATAGAAGGACATAGGAAAGTTGTGTAAAATCATCGCATTGCCTAGATAGATGTCCTCTTCCATGTTGCAGTATTCCTTTCCTCGTTCCATCCTCCTGTTCTCCTTGCACTTTCTCTCTCTCCAGCTCCTTCACAGGCTATACTTTCAGGACTGCCTGATTGCACAACTGTACTGTATCTTTGCTACACAGCTATGGGGGTAATATATCATCTGGGAACTTTTCATCTTCTGATTTTGAGAGAGTTTGTGTAGTAAAATCATGGAGGATGGCTTAGTACAATTGGTTTAGTTATGGTCCTGTAACTAGCTTCATAGTAGGCTAAAATAGTTGTGCAGTGTACTTTGAACCCCATTAATGATGAGTTCTCATTTTTATACAGGATGGTGTTGGCAGGGGTAGTTATGTTAATTTGTTAGTAACGATAAATGGAGGGAAGGCATCGCCAAGATATATAGATGTCCTCTTCCATGTTGCAGTATTCCTTTCCTCGCTCCATCCTCCTTTTCTCCTTGCACTTTCTCTCTTCAGCTCCTTCACAGGCTATACTTTCAGGACTTCATTCTTACCATAAGCCCTTCACAGCTGTCTGGCAGCTTTAAATTTGTATCTTGAGAATCAAAGATTGAAAAGGCCTTGCTCACAGGATGGATCCCAAGTCGGCCACCCAATCCAAACTGAGGAAGAAGGCCAAGGTTTCCAGGCCTACTCCTGATGCCGCTCCGCCATCAGATGTCCCACCGACTACTAATTTAGGGGCCGAGGGACAGCCGATTCTTCCATCAGCTTCGCTGGATCCTCTGGAAGAGGCTGTTATGCAGCTATGGAGAGCACATCAGCTGAGCCGACCCAGACGTTGGCCTCAACTGACGTCGAGGGGGAACCAGTATTTGGTTGGCCGACTGATGCTCTTTGTGCTCCAGGCCAGACTTCGGTTACTAGGCCAACTCCTAAGCCAACGCCAACTAAGAAAAAACAAAAAACAAACACTTGAGGCCCTATACCTCAAGCTACTCCAGATTGGCAGACGTTTACCAATTCCTTGCTGCAGGCCTTTACAGCCCTTAGGCCTACAGGCCGTGCACCCACAAACATTCCAGTGCTGAGCCCTAGACCAGCCTCTGCTTCTTCCCTCCCTTTAATCACTACTCAGCTGGGAGAAGAAGCTGAACAGCACGATTCCTGTTCTGAGGAATCTGTTTCTTATGTATCTGAAATTGCTTCTGTGAACTATTACTCCCCAGATGAAGACTTTATTGAGGGTGTTTCTCCTCGAGGATATTCCCTTTGGGGAAACTATCACAAAAATGAAACAGTACTTCAAGTGGGATACTACCTTGATGACAGATACAGAGAAAATATATTTTGAGCTTCTGCAGGTAGAATCCCCCCCCCCCCCCCTCAGCTATTCCCCCAGTTCTACCAGCCTTTCTGGATGCCTTTAATTCAGCCTCCAAGAATCCAGATTCTCAACCACCTTGCCCCTAAAAGGCCGGATAGATTTTATAAAGTTCCAGATGAAGAGAAGTTTCTAGTGAAACCTCTTATGGCTGATCCTACAACCATTGCTGTGTCTCCTGACAGACAGTTTAGGCAATTACCCTCTGCTTCCCTTTTGCGCACAGACAAGGGCAGCAAGACCATGGACAGAATGGGTAAAAAAAAAAGTATATACCTCCTCCACCTTAGCCTTTAGGGCTATAAATTACCAAACGCACGTGGTAAAATATGCCTTAGACCTTGTTTCCCAGGCCTCCACCTTGCTAGCGTCTACCCTTGACTGTTCCACAAAAAATGACATTGCATCTAAACTGTCTTTAGCTACTCAAGTAGCCAGACACTTGACTTAGTGCAGTTATGATGCAGCAGAAGCATAAGCCACGTCTGCTGCATCAACATCTGTCTTATATAGATATTCCTGGCTACGCCTCCAACCTCTACCAGAGGACTTTAAATACAAGATAATGGATGCTCCACTAGACCGCAATGTCTTATTTGGTAAGAATTCAGCAGAACTTTTCAAAAATCAACAAGAGAAAAGTAAAGAGCTTCAAGACATCAAGCACTTGCTGGTGTCTCCCTTCCCCAGATAGTACAGGAACTACCCTGCCAAGACTCCTTTTGTAAGAAGAATTCTATCTACATATCATCCTTCCTCCTCTAGACCTCATACAAGGTCCAGGAAATTGACTTACTCCAGACCTCCTAATTCCCAGGGACCTACCAAGCAGCCTTTTCCTGACTGAGGAGGTTCCACTTCAGTGTGACTGCCTGGATCGGCTCCCTCTGTCCATCCACCTTACCCAGTGCCTCCCCTTCTGGAAAACAGTTACCTTAGATACTTGGGTGCTTTCCATCATCCAAAAAGGATATTTTCTGTCTTGGAAGGAAAAGCCAAGGCCAAAAAGAATTCCCTTTCCTAAAATAAACCAGCTACATTTATTCCCTGTCATATTGAAAGAACTCCTGACTCTAGGAACTATAGAGCCAGTTCCCATCAGGACAGGAAGGAAAAGGCTTCTATTCCCGTCTTTTCCTAGTCCCCAAAAAGGATGGCCCTGGAGGCCAATCCTGGACTTACCTTATCTAAACCTGTTCCTAAAGGTTCTGTCCATCAGGATGCTCTCCCTACAAAGTTTGCTACCCATCATTCCACCAAAAGCCTTCATGGGACACTCTGGATCTAAAAGATGCCTACCTACACATCCCTATTAGACCCTCCCACCAGAGGTTTCTGCTCTTCACTGGACATTCTTCACACTTTGTTTACAGCCTTGCCTTTTGGCTTGTCTACTGCTCCCAGAGTATTTACAAAGTGCCTGGCCCCAGCCATTGCCTGTTGCAGAACCAAGAGACTCCATATCTACCCTTACCTGGACGACATTCTTCTGGCAAAATCAGAATCCACCCTGCAAAACCATCTCAAATTTACAATGACGGTCCTCCACAACTTGGGCTTCACTATCAACCTCCAGAAGTCCTCACTTCTTCCTCAGCAAGACAAAGTTTTCCTAGGCTGCAGGATAAGAACAGACTTGATGAAATCCTTTCTCCCACTGGACAAGGTGCACTCTCTCTCTTCAGCCATTTTCAAGGCTTACTTACGAAATCCCATCTCTCTACAAGACAATTTCTGCAAGTCCTAGGTCTCATGGCAGCAACCATTCACATGCTCCCATTAGCCAGGATGCACATGAGAAAATTCCAGTGGTATTTTAAAAATGTATGGTCACAAGCTTTTGTATAGGAGCTGACGTCAGATCGCCTGAGGGCTGGAAATCCCACAGTATAAATATTGCAACATGGAAAAGGACATCTATGGTTATGGTAAGATTTTACACAACTATTCTTTACTGGTGGCTGTTTCTTCAGCAAGAAAGGTTTGAGTTCTTCGTTCTTCTTCGCCTTATTTGGTGTTCCATAAAGACAGGGTTTCCCTTCATATGAACTCTTCCTTTTTGCCGAAGGTAGCTTCTGAGAATAACACATGTACTTCCATATCAGCTTTTCAGTATCCTTCACTAAAGGGACTCCTGCCATGGGTAGACCAGCGTCCGGCCAGTATGCCAAAATCGTAGGTTTTAATAGATGTACGCCACGTGTATTCTCCCTGCTCAAGGCATAGGGCATAAAGGTGACATATGGACGTACTTATCTCAGAACTTTTTTGCCACCAGTTTGCCATTCGTCTGAATGCTCTTTTATGTGCACTGGTTACCAAGCCACATTTCAGATAAGTGCCCTGTTTGGGTTTCGTATCTTTTCTTGCTACTATAGTTTTGTGAGTTTACGTTACCCAGAAAGGGAAAATGTCAGCATTGGAGGCAGATTCCCCATATGGATCGCTACAAGCAGCCTCGCTCTTGTATGGTCATAAGAAGCACCCAAAGTGTTCTGTTTAAAGATTTGTCCCAAAGACCCAAAGTAGATTTCTCTCCCACTTGACTATTTAGCTGTGGAACTGGCGTCCCAAATTGTTGGCACAAGGTGCTATGATGGAATCTTCCCATCCTGAAGGTTAGCCGTCTGCCAAGAAAGTCCAGAAGAGTTTGGTCTGATTCGGCTGCTATCCCGCCTCCCCTGGATAGCTCTCAAGGCTGCTGAAAGCCCAGAGGATCACCTTGCTGTTCCGTTGGATTCCTCTGCCATGACCATATTGGAGGTCAGCATGGATCTGACTTCTCGCACGTCCTCAATGTAGACATCCTTTATGGATGTTGAGGAACATTGGCTGATTATTTTGGAGGGAGATTCCTCAGATACTTGTTCGGGAGGAGATTCCTATTACGTTATTTGAATGTAGGCAAGGGTCTGAACCCTCTAGGGTGTTTAGGGCAGCAGTCCCTCAAAGGCGGGGGAAAAAAAGCATGTTTCTCCTTCTCCTAAGGATCCCCAGCTCGAATGGCAGGATTTTTACCCAAAGGTTATTTAACACATTAATGGCCTTGATGCCTCCCAAAGGAGTTTGTGTCCTTACCCCCCTTTATAGGGTTCATAGGTAGATACTGGGCTATCTGCCCGAAGGCATATATTAGCCCAGCCACGTTGTGCAGTATTCACCGCCCCTTTGGTTAGGTCCCTAGGCCCGTGATCTAGCAGCTAGTACCCTTGGCCCCTATCTAGTAGAGCTGTTGGTATGATCCCTGGTGTGAACTTTGTTACCCATCCACTCGTCAAGGTTCCTCTTGAAGAATGATAGTGAGGGGCTCTGTCTTGTGTAGATCGGGACCTTATTCCATAGCAAGGGAAGTCTTTGCGAAGGGAATCTATTCCTCCAGCATGTTCTATTAATTGTTGTGCTGAGGTTTATATCCCTAGAGCGTGTAGCTCGAGTGGATTTGGTTTTGCTAAGATGGAGCATAGGTTCATAGGTTCATACTAGGCTATCTGCCCGAGGGCATTTACAAGCCTAGCCCATAGTTTTGTGGCTTACGCCACCCCTTTAGTATGGGGAACTATACCCATTATTTTGCTGTGCCTCTGTCGAGCAGTGACACTGAGGTAATCCCTGGGGTATATCTGCGATCTCCCATCCATTGGTCAAGATTTCTCTTGAACAAGGCCATCGAGGTGCTCTGCCTCACATATACTGGGATTTTGTTCCACAGCATAGGGAGTCTTTGGGTGATGAATCTATCCCTCCAGCACGTCCTATTAATAGCCGTGTCTAGGTTTAAGTCTCCCGCCCTTGTGGCTCTGACGGATCTAGATTTTTTGAGGTGAAGCATATTCATCAAATCTGGGTTTGACATGGCCTTGTATGTCAGGCAAAGGTCACCTCTGAGCAAGCGGTAAGCGACTGAATAGAGCTGGAGTTCTTTCAGTCGGGCAGCATAGGACAGAATTTTGAGACCCTTTATCCTTTTGGTGAGGAACTTTTGTGGCCTCTCCAGCTGCTGCAAGTGTCGGGTCAGATACATTCCGAATGGGGCATTGTACTCAAGCATGTTCAGCAGTTCTGGGTTGGACATGACCCTGCATGTTAGACGGAGATCGCCTCTGAGAAAGCAGTATGCAACAGAGAAAAGCCTTAGTTTTTTCAATCGTGCTGCATAGGGCAGCTGTTTGAGGCCAGTAATCCTCTTAGTGAGGTACCTCTGTGGTCTCTCCAGCTGCTGGAGATGTCTAGCCAGGTACATTCCAATTGGTGCATTGTACTCAGTAATGGGTCTGATGAGGGAAGAGTAGAGGGGCACCACTACATCCTTGGATCTTGATGCGAACCCTTTCTTGATCAGATGGGTCACACAGAAGGATTTTCTAACCACCTTGGCAACATGGTTATCAAAGGAAAGCTGACTATCTACTTGGGTCCCTAGGTCCCTTATTACTACTTCAGATTTCAGGGGGTTACCTCCTATGTGGTAGTTCGCGGATACTGTGTTTTTTCCAAAGGGGATTACTCCGCATTTTTTAGCATTTAGCTTGAGACCATGGCTTTGACACCATGCATCAGTCTCGTTAAGGCCCTTCTGGAGGATATCCATGTCGGCCGGAGACTCTGTTATAGCACCCAGTTTGCAGTCGTCCGCAAACTTGGTCAGCCACAGCCCATCAGTGCTTGCCTGTACTTCTGAGAAGTATATGCCAAACAGGAGGGGCCCCAGGACAGAGCCCTGAGGCACACCGCTCGTTACTGGTCTGGGTTCGGACATAGATCCCACTACTCTTACTTTGTGGGATCTGTCTGAGAGCCAGTTTGCGATCCATCTTGTGATGTAAGGGTTTATGCCCAGGTTGGTGAGTTTCAGTAATACCCGAGTGAGGAATGGTGTCAAATGCTTTAACAAGGTCAAAGTAAGCCGTGTGTACCGCCTTTCCCTTATCTATAGCCTGAGTAACTGTCTCGAAGAAATCCACCAGGTTCAGGAGACATGATCTGCCCTTGACGAAGCCGAACTGTGTGGGGTGAAGTGTTTGGAGGTTCCCAATCTCTCCATTTATGAGTTCCATAATGATTTGCTCCATTGCCTTACAGATCAGACTGGTCAGGATTATTGATCGGTAGTTCCCAGGGTCAGTTGTAGGCCCACCCTTGTGCACCGGAACCACCATTGCTGTGTGCCATTCTATGAGCACATATCCTGTCGAGAGGCTGAGACTGAACAGGGTATTCAGATGTGGGATTAATTCATTTTGGAGCTCACGTATGACACAGCCCGGGACACCATCTGGTCCTATGGAGGCAGTGTTTTTAGCTTTAGATAGAGCCTTATTAACCAACGTATCAGTAATAATTGGAGTTACACAATCCCCTGGAATAGTAATAGGCCCTTTAGGTAGTGGGGGGGGGGGGGGGATTTGCACTGAACCTGTCAGCCAAGATGTTGGCAATGTCAGTGGGATCAGTGTATTTTGTTCCATTTTGTACTAGCTCAGAACAGACCTGAGCGTTGCCATTTAGGTTTTTCACGTAACCATAGAAGGCCTTATGGTTATCCTTGGCAACTTTCTTTTCAAATTTGGCTTTAGTTGACTTAATGAGGGCCCTCAGTTTGTTACTAACGCTGATCAGGGAAGATTTTTCTACTTGAGATTTGGCCTTTTTTTTGTACGTCTCCTTTTATTGTATGGTTTTCTTAAGGCCGGGGTCCACCAGACTGGTTTCTTCTTGCTTGAGGAAGGAGTCTTGGTTTTATTTGGGATAGCACAGTCCATGCAATCCTGAAGATGTATATAAAGTGCCTTGGTGTAGGATTCTGCATTCTGGATATCATTATCCTTCTGCAGGGGGATAGTGAAGCTTTCCACTTCTGACGCAAGTAGTTTGAAGTTTGCTTTGGAAAGGCTTTTTATGATTTCTTTGACAGGGGGAGGTGGAGGGGTGGGGATGTCTAGGGTTATCAGTTTGTGGTCTGATCTCACCAGAGAGGGAGTGATAACTGGTGTGGTACAATGGGCGCCCATATTTGTGATGACTAAATCCATTATGTTGTCCCCTCTAGTGGGAGAACATACCAGTTGTTCGAGGCATTTGAATTTATAAATTCTATGAACCGCTGGGCATAGGAGTTAGAACTGTGGTAGTTCACCCAGTCTATACCAGGGTAGTTGAAATCACCCAAAATTATGGTGTTGGGTAAGACCTTTATATTTTCCAATGCCTCAAGGAATTTGATCCTCTACCCTACTCAAGAAGTCCAGAGAGTAAGATTCTTCTGAAGAGGAATTGGATTCTGGGGAAGAATATTTGGCATGTTCCTCTCCAATACCTTCTCCATTGGGTTATGGCTCTGAGGAGGAACTGTATTCACCCAGACTCTTCCCTTGAAGAACTGTCTTGGGGATACTGTTTTTTGTATGATGGAATTTTTTAAATGAGACTGTTTTCAGGTTTATGACCTTCAGAAGAGGTGGTATGAACTCCTCCAGATGGAGTCCTTTATGCCATTTGTTGTCCCTCCTGTCGTGGCTGCCTTTTTAGATGCCTTTTCAGCAGCTTCTTTGGCCCCAGATTTTCAACTTCCAGCCCCTAAGAAACCTGACAGATTTTACAAAGTGCCCAGTGAGTGTAAATTTGTTTACAGATGTCTTTCTACTGACCCTTCTGTAGTGTCCGTCTCTCCTGACTAACCTTGTAAGCTTTGCTTTCTATTAATCTGCTTCCTTCAAAGAAGGATAGTAGGGTGATGGAACAGCTGGGCAAAAAGGTATATATTGCTGCCACTTTGGCCTTTCAGGCTATTAATTACCAGACACGTTTTAGTGCCCCTTTCTCAGACTTCCCAGTCTCTCTCTGACCTTCCTGATTTTGAAGGGAAGGCCTTGATCCTCTGTACTGCACTCCACTTCTCAGGTAGCTTGCCGTTCTATTAAATATAGTCATGATTCTAGACGTTACTCTTGGCTTCATCTCCAGCCTTTTTGCCTGATATTAAGGCTGAACTCTAGATCCTCCTCTTGGTAATAAGAACCTGTTTGGCTTTGCAACTGTTGAGCTTTTTAAGTTTCTGCAGAATAAGGGGAAGGCCTTGCAGGAATTGAAGCATTTTCTTGTTTCTTCTATTTCTAAGTTACAGTGGAATTGTCCATTTAAATCTGCTTTTGCTTGCCGACAACTTTGCCCTGCTCCCTAAGGTAAGAAGAATTCTAGATTGGTTCACCCTGCTAAGTCTAATCAGACTCCCACTTGTCTGAAACCTCCTTTTCAAGGCAACCCAGGTTCTGTCCGACTTTCCTTCCCTATTTCCCTGTCCCTTCCCAATTGGTTAAAGAGCACTCGGGACTCTCGGGTTCTGTCCATCATCTGTCAGGGGTACTTCATAGTATGGAAATCCCTTTTCTGGGCATCTCTCAAGCTTCTCAAGAACAGCTTCCTTTCTTCCCAGAATTACTTCAGGGCCTTCTTGCACAAGGCACTATTCAAGTTGTACTCCTTTCCCAGCAGGAGTAGGGGTTTTATTACAGAATGTTTTTGGCTCCCAGGAAAGAAGGCACCTGGAGATTCATTCTGGACATCTCTTAGCTCATCACATTTCTGAAAATCCCTTCATTTTGGATGTTATCCCTTCAGATCCTGTTTCCTCTTCTTCCTCAGGATTTCTTTGTCTCCCTGGATCTCAAGGATGCTTGCCTTCACATCCCAGTTCATAACCCTTTTCAGGATGTTTTTGATGTTGTTCTATTTTCATGTTGCAGTATTCTCACTGTGGGATCCTCTGCCTCAGGTGACCCGAATGTCCAGCTTCAATGTACAAGTTTAAGCCAGGTTGCTGCTAGGTGTATGGGACGTCACACACAGGGCCATAAACTATGGGCCTTAAATGTGACGTCTGCATGCACAGACCCCAGAACAGCTCTGCCGCAGTCAAACAGCTTGCTGTCTTCACTCGGTGCTTCAGAAGACGTCTAAAGAGAAGTACCCCGTTGGGGAATTTTTTTTCATTTCTGTCTCAGGATTAGGTTGCCGTTGCTCCATTTTACATAGCTGATGTCATCAAGAAAGGGGAAATGAGTGCGGCTGCCAGATTTTGCACAAGGATTCCCATGAGCTTTGTTTTGCTTAGGCCAGTCCCATGACCTTGACCATATGACCTGTAGCATTTGCCAGTCATTCATCCCTAAAACCATTCGCAGTTGTCTGGCAGCCCTGAAACTTTTTGTGGAAAACGAATGACTATAGTGATTAGCTCTAGGCATAGGACCAGAGTCGGCCATCAAGGTTGCAATGTCTACTGTCGCTGCCCCTCTGACATCAGATGTCCCACCAGCTACCACTCTAGAGGCTGAGGGATGTCCGGAAGAACTGCCAACTTTGGCGGGTACCTTTGTGGAGGCTGCCCAAGAATCTTCAGTTGGCATGTCCACAGAGGTTACTCTGATGTTGGCTTCAGCTGATGTTGAGGGGGAACCAGGCTTTACTGGACAGCAGCCCTTGGTGACACTTCACCTACAGGCCTGACACCGGATCCTAGTCCTACTTCTCCACAAACAGCCACTAAGACTATTCCTCTTAACAGGAAGCAAAAAAAGTATAACTACTCCAACTGAAGACCAACCAGACTGGCAAATGTTTTCCCAGTCTTTGGTACAAGCCTTTATGGCTCATAGGCCCACAGCTTCACTTGCTCTTACCTTGCCTGCTCTCAGCCCTAGGCCAGCTTCAGCTTATTCCATTCCTCCTGCTCAAACTTCCTCCTCTTCAGATGAATCTTTGACTTGCACACATCCCAGCTTGCTTCTCCCCTGGGCTACTACTCCTCAGACGAGGATTCCTTGGAAAGAGACTGCCCACTTGAAGACATTTCTTTTGGGGAGACTATTTCCAAAATGAGGGAGTATTTCAAATGGGATGCCATGCAGCTGACTGAGGTACAAAAGAGGTACTTTGAACTGCTTCAAAATGAGTCACGCTTCCCCCTCTGCTGTTCCCCTTGTGATTCAAGCTTACCTGGATGCATTTGCTTCGGCCTCCAAGCCCCCAGCTCCCAAAAGACCTGACAGGTTTTACAGAGTCCCTGATGACCACAAGTACCTCATTAAGCCACCTATGGCAGACCCTGCAGTCATTGCAGTGGCTCCAGATAAACAATCCAGACACATCCCCTCTTCCTCCCTTCTGCCATCCGACAAGGACAGGGTCTTGGACAGATTCCCAGGCAACTTCATTTCTCTCTTCCCTGCCAGATTCACCTAACAAAACACAGGTAGCATCGAAGCTCTCTTTAGCATCATAGGTGCCAGATATTCTGTAAAGTGCAGCTATGATGCTGCTGAGGCTTCAGCCATGTGAGCTGCCTCATCCTCTGTACTGTGCAGATATTCCTGGATCAGGGTACAGCCACTCCCTGATGATTTTAAAAACAAAATCTTGGATGCTCTCCTAGACAATAAATTCCTGTTTGGTCCGCTGAACTGTTTAAAAGCCTCCAGGAAAAAAAGAACTTCAGGACCTCAAACATTTACTGGTCTCACCCATTCCAGAAGTTTACAGAAACTACCCAACTGAACACACCTTTGTCAGGAGGGCTCCAGCCCCATCTCCCTCCTCTTCCTCAAGACACAGGAAAGGTTCTAGAAAGGCTCCTTCCCCCAGGATAGCCTCTTCACAACCCACCCCAGACAGGATTTCTAGATAGAAATGGTGCACAACTGCCCAAGCCACCTACCCCT
Source organism: Protopterus annectens (assembly GCF_019279795.1). Classification (NCBI taxonomy): domain Eukaryota; kingdom Metazoa; phylum Chordata; order Ceratodontiformes; family Protopteridae; genus Protopterus; species Protopterus annectens. The sequence goes on along the minus strand of NC_056733.1, from coordinate 964,408,268 downwards.
CTCCACCCACCCCACCTACCCCTCTCCACCCACCTCTCTCACTGTCTGCCCATTTGGAAACTTGTCACCTCAGACCACTGGTTTTATCAGTAGTGGCAAAGGGGTACTTTTATGACCTGGCAGGAAAAGCCTCTACCACAGGGCATATACCCTTCCCTCCAAAAAAGTTGCATCTAATCCCCCAGATCATCCAAGATCTACTCTCTCACAAGGGACCTTAGAAAGAGTCCCCTCAATCCAAGAAGATGGGGTTCTACTCCAGACTTTTCCTAGTACCGAAAAAGGATGGCCCTTGGAGGCCCGTTCTGGACTTGTCTCTGCTAAGCCCTTTCCTGCAGGTCATTTCCTCCAGAATGTTATCCCATCAAACCCTTCTTCCATTACTGCCACTTTGGACCTAAAGGAGGCTTACTTCCACATTCCCGTATACCTAAACCACTACAGAAGGTTTTTATGATATCCTGTACCTTCCTCAAAATTTGTTTACTGCCTTCCCCTTTGGTTTATCTACTGCTCCAAGGGTCTTTACAAAGCATCTTGCCACAGCAGTAGCCTACTGCAAAACAAAAGGTATACAGATCTACCCTTACCTGGACGACCTCGTCATTCTAGCAGAAGAGGAAAGTACTCTTACGTCCCACTTAAAATTCACTATGTCCCGACTTCAGAGCTTGGGGTTCACTCTCAACCTGACAAAGTCCTCCCTCTCCCCAACCCAAGACCAAACCTTCTTGGGCTGCAGAATACGAACAGACCTGATGAAGGCCTTTCTTCCTCAGGACAAAGTCAACTCTGTAACCAGCTTCTTCCAGGAGCTTCTTGTAGTCGGCCACATCTCTGCCAGGCAGTTCATCTGTCTTCTCGGCCTCGTGGCAGTTGCACTTCCTATGCTGCCTCTAGCCAGGCTGCACATGAAGTTCCAGTGGTATTTGAAAAAACCATCACCGCCTGGAATTTTAGGTGCCCTTCCTACCCTGCCTAAAGACAGAGTTGAGGTGGTGGATCCAACAAGTAAACCAGAATCCAGGCCAACCTCTGCAACCCCCCAAACCAGTGCAATTTATGCAAACAGATGATTCGGATCTAGGGTGGGGAGTCCACTATGAACGGACTCTAGGTACAGACCAAATGGGAGCCCTCCCACCAGAAAAAGCACATCAACGTAAGGAAAATGACTGCTCTCCTTCAAGCCCTACAGACCTTCCTTCCTGTAATATAGGCAGGCCCCCTCCAAATCTTCACGGTCAATATTACTGTGATGTGGTACATCAGCAAACGGGGAGACCAGGTCCTATTTACTCTGCAGGCTGGCAGTGCAGGCATGGGAGTTAGCTGCCCAGTACAGTGTCACACTGCAGGAGTCTACATTCCATCCCAAGATGACCATCAGGTGGATGATCCTTCTCTCAACATCACAAGTGGATGTTACACAGGGTTGTGTTCTTAGACATTGTCCACCAATGGGGGCACACCACAGACGGCTGTTTGCCTCCCCTCAGAACAGACAACTGCAGATATTCGGCTCCAGAACCCCCCTCCCCCACTAGCTTGGAGAGTGGATGCTTTTTAGATTTCTTGGTAGGGAGTGGTGATCTTTGTGTTTCACTGTTGTAGTCATCCATGGGACCAGATGACATCCCGGGCTGTGTACTACATGAACTACAATATGAACTGGCACCTCACCTAAGTGTCATGTTTAATCATAGCCTCACCTCAGGTTTCGTGCCCACTGAGTGGCGCAGAGCTACAGTTATCCCAATCCACAAGGGGGGATCCACCTTGGATCCCAGAAACTACTGTCCCATCAGTCTGACAAGCCTTATCTGCAAGGCCATGGAGCGTATTATCATGGAACTTATAAACAAAGACATTGGCAACCTTCAAACACTGGACCCTACCCAGTTTGGGTTTGTGAAGGGCCGATCTTGTCTCCTGAACCTGATTGACTTCTTTGAATCAGTCTCCAGAGCCATGGACAAGGGTAACGTGGTCCACACAGCCTATCTAGACCTTGCCAAGGCCTTTGACACCATCTCCCACTCTGGAATGATAGATAAACTTACTAAGTTGGGTATTAATCCCTATGTCACCCAATGGGTTGCTAAATGGCTTACTGATAGAACACACACTGTAAAAGTAGCCGACTCCAAATCCAGCTCCAGACAAGTGGAGTACCTCAGGGTTCAGTCCTGGGGCCGCTCTTGTTTGGCATCTACTTCTCTGAAGTACAGGTCAGCACTAAGGGACTCTGGCTAACAAAGTTTGCAGATGACTGCAAACTGGGAGCCATTATTGAATCCCCAAATGATGTGGATACTCTACAAAAGGGCCTTACAGAAACAGATGCTTGGTGCCAGAGCCATGGGCTCAAGCTCAATGCCAAGAAATGTATTGTTATCCCTTTGGGAAAAAAACATGTATCCATGAATTACCATATAGGTGGCAGTACACTAAACACAGAAAGTGTGATAAGAGACTTAGGGACACAGGTGGACAGTGGTCTCACCTTCGATAACCACATCGCCACAACAGTCAGGAAATCCTATGTGGCACACCTCATCACGAAGGGCTTTTCATCCAGAAAAAAGGAGGTCATTGTCCCACTGTACTCATCCCTCATTAGACCCATTATAGAATACAACGCCCCATTTGGTATGTACCTCTCAAGACATCTGCAACAACTGGAAAGGCCTCAGAAATACCTCACTAAAAGAATCACAGGCCTAAAGCAGATGCCCTACGCTGACCGCCTTAAAAAACTCCAGCTATACTCTGTCACATATCGAATACTCAGAGGCGATCTCTGCTTAACATACAAGGCCATGTCAAACCCAGAGCTGTTGGACATGCTACACTTAAAGAAATCCCAATCCCTCAGAGCTACACGCTCCAGGGATCTAAACCTTGTCATCACAATAAACAAAACATGCTGGAGGGATAGGTTCCTGACCCAGAGACTCCCCAGACTCTGGAATAGATTGCCCATACATGTCAAGCAGAGTGCCTCTTTGGACCTCTTCAAGAGGAACCTTGACGTTTGGATGGGAGAAAGGAAATTCACCCCAGGGATCACGTCAGTCGCCCTGCTAGACAGGGGTCCAGGAAAGTAAATAATGTGGGAAGAAATAGCCAGGGAATTGTTATGGCTAGGCTTGTATAGGCCCTAGGGCTGATAGCCTAGTACCAACCTATGAACCTATTAGCCCTGCTGGGTAGCCCTTGGCCAGCCTGAATACTAGAGTAAAGGATTTCCCTCCTGCGTCGGCTGTCCTGAGACTGTGGCTGATGTCGGGTCATCAGGGCTATAAAGGGTGGCAGCAGACACCATTACATCAGTCTTGCCGTGCAGCCTGAAGCAGAATCCGTTTTGTGAGTGCATTGGTCGGCTGTTGCCAGAGTGAGGAAAACCATCTAAAGCTAAGTACCCCTTTGGGAACATTTTCTTGCTTTTAACCGATGTCAGAGAAAGTCAGTAATTGTCTCATTTGTGGAAAGCAGATCCCACACCAAGACTTCCATTCTCTCTGCGTCACTTGCTTCGGCCCAGACCATGACGTCCTCGGGTGTCGGTTCTGTGCCCTGTTTAATGCTAGAACCGTAAAAAGAAGAGCAGAAATTGTAGCTAGGCATTTTAGTGAATCTTTTCCTCAACGAGATATGGCGTCTGTCTCCGACCTACCTAGAAAAAAGAAAGACAAGGAAAAAGGCAGGCCTCTAAAGTTAGGCCCTCTGACGACTCGGATCAAAAGGCTGGTAGTTTTCAACTCAGTGCTACAGCTGAACTCAGTGAGGTGCTTTCGCAGCCCCTGACATCCACCTAGGAACCGTTGCAGGCCTCTACCAAGACCCGTTCAGAGTCCGGAACACCACCAGATCCACCACCACCTGCTGGTATGTCACCTCATTTGCACAGGTTCTGGTCCGGTCCAGAGCCGCTTTGCAGGCACTGGCTTCTACTGAGACACCTCTGACTACCGAAGCCAGAGTCGGACCAACGAATACACCGCCGATTAGACTTACTTTGTGTAAGACTACCGACACATCCAGCCCCAAGCCTAAGACTTCCCCCAAAAATGTCCCTCCCCAAGGACCCAACCACTGACCTACACACCTAGCCAGCCTGCCCCTCAGTCGTAGCAACTGCTCAGAATGGCAGAAGACTTGACTCTTGTTAGAGGAAGCCAGCCTCCCCTTCCCACCCCAGCCAAAAGAAAAAGACACCTCCGCTGAGGTTCTGATTGACCAGGAATCAGAGGAATCTGTCCTAGAGTCTGACATGGAAGACCAGCCTTTTGCAGCATTTGAGGACTCTTGATACTGATGACCCCATTCCATCTGCTTACCCCCTGAGGACCTTCCTTTTGGGGAAACCTTAAATTCCCTCAGAGGACACTTTCAATGGGAGGCCAGAGGTTACCCTTAATCGAAGAAGAGACAGAGTTTCTTGACCTGCCCCAGCATAAACCTCTTGCCATTCCGCTTATCCTGGATGTAGTGGAGGATGTTTTTCTAGAATCTGACCTTTCACCAGATTCTCTTTCCCCTCAGCACCCAGGAAACCTGACAGATATTACAGGGTGCAAGACACCCACAAATATTGTTTCAAAAACCCTACTGCAGACCCTGAAGTCATTACCCAAGGCCCTAAGGGAGCTAGGGCTAGCTCATCTAAAAATCCCATCCCAGCCGACAAAGAAAGCAAAGCTTTAGACAGAATGGGGGAAAAGGTATACACTTCAGCCACTTTAGCTGTAAGAGCCTTAAATTACCAATTTCATATGCTGAAATTCCAGCAGAATGTCCTTGAACTGATTAAAAAGAAGTTATCTTCCATTCCTGACAGCAGTACTACCAGAGACTTAGCAGACCTCATACAATCTAGCTCTCAGGTAGCCATACACTCCTTGCATTGTGGTTTTGATGCCCTTGAAGCTTCTACTAGGGCTGCAGTTACAGGCTCCGTTATCAGAAGGCATGCCTGGTTAAGGGAGCAGCCTTTGCTTGATCAGGTAAAATCCAAGGTGCTAGACGCCCCCGTGGATAAAGACCAGTTGTTTGGCCCTAAAGCAGAAGAGGTCATTAAGAAAATGGAGAGCAAAGCCAAGTCCATGCAACCTGTTAAAGACTCTCTTATAGGTGCAACCACCCAGGTTTAGCAGAAACTTCCCCACTAAACACTGGTCCTTTCCCTGTTAGACAAAACCAGTCCAGAGCAAAGGACGCCGAGACGGAACCCCTAGGCCTCAGTCCCGTAGCCAACTAAGACCCAAGCAGTGGTCCACTGCTGCTCCTAGGCAGGGGAGTTCTAAGCCAACATCCTTCTCCAAGGACACTCAGTGACGCTCTCCCACTCCCCTCTGCCCCTCATGTCACCAAACAGGCTAGGAGGAAGACTTTCCCTCTTCTTAGAAAACTGGCAGGCAAACTGTCAAAGGAAAAATATACTTTAAAAATGATCAAAACATGGTAGGTTCAGGTTAAGGCACTTTAATCTTGCAGCAAGGAGACAAAAACGTGCTAATACAGAGTTTGTCTAACCAGAAACAGGAAATACTTTCATTTTTATACATTCTTAAACTGGTTATGTCCTACCATGCTGATGTAACGGATTACCTTTTTCATCATCTGCTGACCATCTTTCCCATGAATTTCTGCTGACTTATCAATTTTTATGTGAAACTTCCTGAGGAAAACAACATGACCTTGATTACTTCCCAGTTTAGATACATGTTATGTTACCATTCAAGATGCTATAGCTAATTCAAGCACAATGCTAGCAGTTCATTTCTCTAATAATCCTTTGTCTACTTTATCTCTAAATTACTACAGCTGCAAAGGTTCCCATCCTCTGGACACAGCTGCTTGTCTAAAATCATTACATTTATAACATAAGGCATTGTTCATTCATTCGCTTCTGACCTAGCAGATAAACACCTGCTTCTCAAGTACATTTCCACAAGGCATAAACATGAATATTGCTGTGCTAGCAGTTACTAGGTCAGAGGGCAACTTTCAAGTTTCAGAAAGCATACTGCAGTTTTCAAAAAGCATCTTTTTCAGTCTCATATGAAACTCAATTTGTATAAATTAGTGTATGAAAAATAGAATGAAAAGCATATTAAAATACTTAGTTATTAATTAGCATTAAGCATACACACATATTAATACATATTTTTCTAACACAATCACCTCAGATTTATGGCTCTTGAAAATTATTACCAGCGGATACAGATTCTATTTCAGAGAAAAGCCGAAAGTCAGGTTGCTCAGATGTCATTGCAAATCAGAGGACAGAAGCCATTCGTCAAATCAGAAAGCTTTATGCCCGGGGAGTTGTAGAACCTGCATCAAAGGAACAGTCCAGAAAAGGTTTTTACTCGAGACTTTTCCTGGTTCCCAGGAAAGAGGACACCCAGCGCCCTATCCTAGACCTCTCCACCCTGAATCTGTCCCTCCTGTTTCCAAAATTCAAGATGCTGACTACAAATACTACTACGTATGCTCCTGCCACAAGCATGGATGTTCATGTTTCACTGTTGCAGTCATTACTCTTGGGTTATCCTGCTGGCAGGCTACCCGCAGTCGGCCAGAATTCCAAAGTCTAGGTCCAGTGTCGGTTGCTGTCGCCTCTTTCCTGACGTCAGTGCGCCAGGGTTATAAAAGATGCAGCTGACACCATTTTCTTCAGTCTTTCTTGCCGCGCGGTGCCCGAAGCAAAAGCAGTTGGCAAGTGCCGGTTGGCCGACTCCTGAGATTTTCAAATCTGAATTTCAGAACCAAAGTCTTTATTAAAGCTAAGTACCCCGTTGGGGAAACTTTTTTCTTGCTCCAGACCGATGTCAGAAAAAGTTAACAATTGTATTTCTTGTGGGAAGCAAATACCTCGTAAGGATTTCCACTCTTACTGTATTCCTTGCCTAGGCCCTGATCACAACGTTGCTAGCTGTTGGTTTTGTGCTAGATTCAACCAACGCACTGTCAAGCGTCAGTTCGATTTTGCATTTCATTACTTTGGCTGAAGATTTAATTATATAATGCCGGAGGAACAGCCGACAACCGGAGTTTACAAAAAATGCAAGGACAGGCATCCGAAGTCCTAAACCGACGACGAAGCCTCTTCCTAGGCCAGTCGCCGGTTCTCAGTGAGGTGCTTTCGCAGCCCCTGGCGCCCGCTACCTCAGACCCACAGGCCGCTACAGACTCCCACGTGGAGCCGACTAAGCCTCTGGAAACTCAAGGTATTGGACACTCGGAAATCAATCCCTCAGATGGGTCCGGAGCCGCTGAGCAGGCATCGGCTTCTGAGGGTGTCTTCAGACCTACACAACTATATGTTAAGCCATCTTCAGCTTCAAAGACTAAAGCAGCTCTAAAGACAAAGAAACAAGTACAGCATTCTCTTACTCAGACTTCCATGCCTAAAATACAGATGCTCAAAATGGCCGAAGACCTAATTACTTTGATCAGGGGCTCCCATCCCCCTCCTGTTAAGAGGCCTAGGCAAGAGACAGAGTATTATTCTTCTGATCAGGTATCTATTTCCTCTAATTCCTCTTCTGAACAGGATTACTCCTTGCTTCCCTATGAGGATTCTGATGCCGAAGAATCCATTCCTTCAGCGCCTCCTCCTGAGGACTATTCTTTTGGGGAAACACTTCATACTATGAGGGAGCATTTCCACTGGGAGAGCCAAGATTATTCTGAGTCTAAGAAAAGGCTCAGAGACTTCCTGCTTCTTCCTCAGCACAGACCCCTTGCTATTCCACCTGTTCTAGACATTGTAGATGTATTTTCAGAGTCCGGACTGTCCCCTGACTCTTCACCCCCTGCACCTGCTAAGCCAGACAGATACTACAGGGTCCCAGATTCTCATAAATTCCTATATAAAAACCCCACTGCTGACCCAGAAACTATATCTGAGGGTCCCAAGGGGGTTAAAGCTTCCACTGCAAAAAAACCTGTCCCCTCTGATAGGGATTCTAGGGCTCTAGACAGATGGAAAAAAGTTTACACTTCTGCCACCCTGGCTGTAAGGGCTTTAAATTGTCAATTTCATATGCTTAAATATTAGCAGTATTTAATGTCACTACTTAAACAGAAAATGTTGACAAATACTGAATGTTCAGAGAACAAGGAATTGCAGGATTTATTGCATGTAACTGAACAAGTGGGAAAGCATACTTTGCAATGTGGTTATGATTCATTGGAGGCCTCTTGCAGGGCCGCTGTTACAGAGGTGTTGAAAAAAATGGAGGATAAAGCAAAATCCATGGAGACAGTCAAGGATTTCTTACAGGTACAGCCACCCAGGTTTAGCAGGAACTGGCCTTCTAAAAATTGTTCCTTTCCAGTCTCAGACAGACCACAAAGAGGCAGATACAGGTGTCCCAGAGTCAGATCTCTGCTCCATGGCTCATACAGGCCTAAGCAATGGGGGTGCTCCTACCTCCAAAAGCAGAGAAGACAAATCACAGCCTTACAGGAAACAGTCCCAATGACTTTCCAACACGGAAGAAGTTATCAGGGACCTGGGGACCCAAGTTGACAGTAACCTCTCTTTTGACACTCGCATTGCCAAAGTGGTTAGGAAGACCTTCTACATTGCCCACCTGATCATGAAGGGATTCACATCCAGATCAGGAGAGGTCATTGTACCCCTGTACTCTTCACTTATCAGACCAATGATTGAGTACAACGCCCCATTCGGAATGTACCTTACCCGACACCTGCAGCAGTTGGAAAGACCCCAAAAGTTCCTCATCAAAAGGATAAAGGGGCTCAAACACATGTCATACGCTGCCCGACTGAAGAAACTCCAGCTCTATTCAGTCGCATACCGTCTGCTCAGAGGTGATCTGTGCCTGACATACAAGGCCATGTCCAACCCGGAATTAATGGACATGCTGCACCTCAAAAAATCCAAATCCACCAGAGCCACGAGAGCAAGAGACTTAAACCTCAACACGGATATAAATAGGACGTGCTGGAGGGACAGAATCATCACCCAGAGACTCCCTACACTATGGAACAGAATCCCAGTCCATGTGAGGCAGAGCCCCTCACTGACTCTGTTCAAGAAAAATCTTGACGAGTGGATGGGAGATCATACGTTTACCCCGGGAATCATCTCTGTGTCACTGCTGGACAGAGGCACAGCAAACTAATGGGTATAGTATTCTCATCCTAAGGGATGGTGAAAGCCACACACACTCTGGCTAGGCTTATAAATGCCCTAGGGCAGATAGCCTAGTATGAACCTATGAACCTAAGAGGTGTTGAAAAAAATGGAGGATAAAGCAAAATCCATGGAGACAGTCAAGGATTTCTTACAGGTACAGCCACCCAGGTTTAGCAGGAACTGGCCTTCTAAAAATTGTTCCTTTCCAGTCTCAGACAGACCACAAAGAGGCAGATACAGGTGTCCCAGAGTCAGATCTCAGCTCCAAGGCTCATACAGGCCTAAACAATGGGGGTGCTCTCCTACCTCCAAAAGCGGAGAAGACAAATCACAGCCTTACAGGAAACAGTCCCAATGACTTTCCTCTACCAGTTCCAAACAGTTTTCTTTTGACAGCCACCTTAAGGGGGAAAACTAGCACTTTTTTCATCAAATTGGCAAATGGTTACCCAAGACAAATGGGTCCTGAACATAGTGTCCCAAGGCTACAGGTTCCATTTTCACACTCTACCAAGGTCAAAGGGCATGCCAGTCCTGCCACACAATCAATGGGCAGAGGCACAAAAACAAATTACAGCCCTCATGGACATGAGGGCCATTCAGCAAGTACCACAACAAGAGCAGAGGCAAGGATTTTACTCCAGACTTTTCCTAGTATCCAGGAAGGACAAAACCTGGAGACCAGTTCTGGACCTGTCTATACTAAATACGTTTCTGGAAGTTCCAAAATTCAAGATGTTGACGCTTCAGCAGCTACTGCCCATGCTGGGCAAGAGGGCTTGGCTCGTAATTTTGGACCTAAAAGAGGCATACCTGCATGTCCCAATCAGACAATCTTGCAGAAGGTAACTCAGATTCATAGCTGGCTCAATGCATTACCAATTCTCTGCACTGCCCTTTGGCTTATCTACTGCGCCCAGGGTCTTTACAAAATGCCTGGCACCAATAATTGCGTTTTGCAGACAAAAAGGAATTCAAATATATCCCTACTTGGACGACTGCCTAATTCAAGCAGAGAACAAAGACACTCTTCTAAAGCATCTGGCATTTCTAAAAAGATTACTAATTGGCCTAGGGTACATAGTAAACGAAAAGAAATCGAAACTAGTGCCCTCTCAAGAGATAATATTCCTGGGTGCAAGCTTAAATACAACTGTCCAGATGGCTTATCTCACGACAGACAAGCAAAAACAACTGACTACTCACTTCAAGAAATTGGCAACAAAAACCCACTTATCTGCAAGGAAAATACTGCAGGCCTTGGGTTTCATGGCATCCTGCATTCTACTAATTCCATATGCCAGACTGCATAAGAGGAAACTACAATGGTATCTGAAAAGTGTTTGGACTCAGCATTGCCACAGCCTGGAGACAGTAATTGCACTCATTCCCTGCCTACAACAGGAGTTTGATGGTGGGCAGAAGCCTGTCATCACAACAAGGGTCTGCCATTCAGTTTACCCACAGCCAGACAAGCACTGATAACGGATGCATCAGATTATTCCTGGGGGGCCCATATGGCAGGAAAATGTGTTCAGGGCACATGGCCTACAAACCAGATGCATCTTCACATCAATCAAAAAGAGATGCTAGCTGTTCAAAATGCCCTGACAGCTTTCAAGGACCTGCTTCATCCAGGACAATTACTGATAAAAACAGACAGCACTATGGTCATGTGGTACATAAACAATCAGGGAGGTACTCATTCCTACCCCCTCTGCAGACAAGCAATGACCTTATGGGACACAGCATTGGCTTTTCAAGTTCACCTGCAAGCACAATTCTTGCCAGGAAAAACAAATACTCTGGCAGACGAACTAAGCAGAAACCTCATGGATCCCCATGAATGGAAACTATATCCACAAGTGTTCAGGATGATAATAAGGAAATGGGGATGCCCAGACATAGATCTATTTGCCTCCCCTCACAACTGTCAATTGCAGAGATTTTGCACAAGGATTTAACACAAGCAAGCATGGAAAGTGGACGCCCTATCATTCAGTTGGAAAAATCTAACAGTATATGCTTTTCCCCCACTGCCTCTCTTTCCCAGAGTACTCCTAAAGGTCAGACAAGAGAAGCCAAAAATTATTCTGATTGCACCAGACTGGCCACGCCAGCACTGGTACCCAATCCTAAAGAGCTTGTCTCAAGGTCCAGCATGGATATTGCCTCAAACGTCTCACTTGCTGACCCAACAAAACAGATCCTGCACAGCCAACTCAGGACCTTAAATCTGGCAGCATGGCGGATACTGTAGCCATTCAGAAAACTCCTCTTTCAAAAGCTGTTATGCAAGTTATCTTGGAGGCCAGGAGGCCCAGTACCAGAAACTCTTATGCAGAAAAATGGAAGGGATTCTGTGCTTGGAACCAGGATCAAGGCATTGACACGTATGTATCAAATATTCCTCAGATTTTACAATATCTAACTGAGATGTTGAACAAAGGCCTTTCTTATCAGTTAAGATTCATGCCTCTGCCATTTCTGCACACTACAATACGGAACTACCTATCTTTTCTCATCCTTTAATAAGGCAGTACCTCAGAGGGGCCAAAAACATTAGGTCTCCAAGGAGAGCACCAATCCCGGCCTGGGACCTCAATTATGTTTTGGAAAAACTCACACGGTCTCCTTTCAAGCCAGCATCAACAGCGGATATTAAATTCTTATCCTGGAAAACAGCTTTGCTCCTAGCCATAACCTCTGCAAGGCGAGTCTTGGAGTTAGCACTCATGGCTGTGGAACCTTTCATCATTTTTCATCCAGACAGGGTTTCCCTGAGGACAAACCCTACATTTATGCATAAGGTGGCATCCAGTGTGGCCCTCAATCAAACCATTCACTTGCCTACCTTTTATCCAAATCCACAGACAAGGGTGAGAAAATTCTGCATTCTTTGGACATACACAGGCAGTTACACTTCTCCTTGGACAGAACTAAAGCTTTCAGAAAGACTGAGCAACTTTGTGTCATATGCTGCAGGATCACAAGGAAAGGCTATCTCAAAGCAGACTATTTCTAAATGGATAGGCCATTGCATCCGTTTCTGCTATTCTCAACATGGCAAATCGGTGCCTAAGGGCATTAGGCCTCATTCCACCAGAGCAGCAGCCACTTCAGCAGCCTTCCTCAGAGGAGTACCAACCAAAGAAATTTTAAGAGGCTGCAACTTGGATTTCAGTGTACACCTTTACAAAGCACTACCACTTGCCTCTCTACTCTAAGTCCAGAGCAGGCTTCGGGCCTCATAGCCTCTCCTAATCCTATTTAGCCCAGCCACCCATCCTCAGCTTTGGGATTCTACCCAAGAGTAATGACTGCAACAGTGAAACACGATGAACATAGTGTACCTACCATAAATGTAGATGTTCGAGTGTATTCACTGTTGTAGTCCAGGTTATCCACCCACCATCCCCTTTCTCTTTGCTGGGACTTATCTGCACTTCTCTGTCCTATACAACCTTTTTGGTGTATTTGCTTGTAGATGAAGGAAATGTTGTTTTTGCTTGTAGATGAAGGAAATGTTATTTTTGTGCATGCATTTCTTTTTGCTATATTTTTCAGCCTACCTATTTGGGGCACCTGACATCTGGGGCAAGAATAACTGAAGAAAATGGCGTTGGCTGCATCTTTTATACCCCTGGCGCACAGACGTCAGGGAAGAGGCGACAGCAACCGACGCCGGACCTAGACTTTGGAATTCTGGCAGACTGCGGGTAGCCTGCCAGCAGGATAACCCAAGAGTAATGACTGCAACAGTGAATACACTCTAACATCTACATTTATGGTAGGTACACAACTGTACTTTAGTGATCCCTAGATCTGAAGGATGCCTACCTACATATTCCTATTAGACTGTCCTGCAGGAGTTACCTAAGGTTTAGAGCAGGGTCCCAGAGCTTTCAGATGTTCGTGTTACACTGCTGCATTCATTACACTTGGGTTATCCTGCCGTCAGGCAGTTCCCCGGTCGGCCTGAGTTCCAAAGTCTTGGTCCGGCGTCAGTTGCTGTCGCCTCCTCCCTGACGTCAGTGCGACAGGGGTATATAAGATGCAGTCAACGCCATTTTCTTCAGTCTTTCTTGCCGCGCGGTGTCCGAAGCAGCAGCAGTTCGCAAGTGCCGGTCGGCCGACTCCTGAGATTTTCATTCCGAATCCAGAACCGAAGTCTTCTTAAAAAGCTAAGTACCCCGTTGGGGAAACTTTTTCTAGGTTATAGGTTAGTACTAGGCTAACTGCTTTTGTGGGCCATTTTAAGCCTAGCCATTTACCCCATCTGAGAATCAAACCCTGCACCTTTTGTTTGTAAGGTAAACACCTTAACCATTATACCAACTTCCAGTAATCTCTGTAGCGGGTACTGTAACTGTGTAATACTGTAGTGTGATAAACTATTTAAGTAGGGTTCCATTCCAAGATATGGCAGGTGTGTGTGTGTGTTTGACAGTCAGAGCCCGTGTGGAGGTGGTCGCGAGTGTACAGCCACTGGACATGCTGGGGAGCAGACTCCGTAGTTCTCCTATATGGTGCCCGTATTATATGTCACAATGTCCACCTCACGAGGAGCACAGATGCCAGTCAGCCAAGGGACTGTGCCGGCAAGCCACACCTCCACATCTGGCAAAAGGCCTGGTGAACAAAGTATGCAACCCCACTACTACCCGGAATACATTCCGAACCCATGTGTGTCACACAAACAAACCCGCCTAGAATATCCCGCCATGCAGCCAGCAACCCTGCACATTGATGACAGATAGTAGGCACGGCGCGACCGCAGTGGGCTGCAGAGGGCATGGCACCCTGCACAGCAGCACAACAGGCACACAACTGCGGACAATGTGCCTTCACCATGTTCCCCACTGGATGCCCGCAAAACACGTGGTGCCATCAAATGTGATCCACAGAGGCCATACAATGCCCTACACATGCGCCCTGCATGGATCGACCCCACCGACACCAGGGAACACCTGCAGGGAACACCTGCATCATGCCATCAATGCAGGTGCAGAGTCAACCTGCTGTCCACAAGCAGGTCCTGCCACACCAGGCCAACATTGGCACCCAGACTGATGTCAGTAAAAGTTAATAATTGTATTTCTTTTGGGAAGCAAATACCTCATAAGGACTTCCACTCCTTTTGTATTCCATGCCTAGGCCCTGACCACGACGTCACCGGTTGTCGGTTTTGTGCTAGGTTTAGCAAGCGCACTAATTTTGCCCGACATTATTTTGGGAGAAAATTCAATTGCACCATGCCGTCGGAACTTCCGATGACCGGAATGCATAAAAAGTGCAAGGACAAGGACAGGCATCCGAGGCCCAAAACTGACGAGGCCTCTTCTAGGCCGGTCGCCAGTTCTCCGGTTATCAGCGAGCTGCCTACGCAGCCCCTGACGACCACTTCCACAGAACCACAGACTGCCTCCGACTCCCACGTGGAGCTGGCTGGGCCTTCGGACGCACAGAGGGAACCGAAGCAGCTGAGCAATCCACAGCTACAGAGGGTGTTTTCAGACCTACCCAGTTAACTATTAAACCCTCTGCTAAGTCTAAGCCCCCCTTAAAAGCAAAGAAACAGACTCAACTCTCTCCAGGACAGGCTTCCATGATTAAGAAACAAATGCTAAAAATGGCCGAAGACCTAATCACCCTGATCAGGGGGTCCCATCCCCCTCCTGATAAAAGGCCCAGACAGGATGCAGACTATGAATCTTCCTACCAGGTGTCCATTTACTCACTCATCCTCAGACCTAGGATATTCTTTACCCCCTTATGATGATCCTGATGCTGAGGAGTCAATTCCCTCAGCCTCTCCGCCTGAGGACTACTACTCTGGGGAAACCTTGCATACCATGAGGGAACATTTCCATTGCGAAGGCCAGGATTACTCAGAATCCAAGAAAAGGTTCAGACTTCCTTTTATTTCCTCAACACGGACCCCTTGCTATCCCACCAGTTTTAGATAATGTGGATGATGTGTACGCTGAATCCAGTTTAAACCCTGACTCCTTAGCCCCAGCCCCAGTTAAACCTGATCGATATTAGAGTCCCTGACTCTCACTAATTTCTGTACAAAAGCCCTGTTGCGGACCCTGAAACTATTTCTCAGGGACCCAAAGGGATTAAGGCCTCATAAGCAAAAAACCCAGTTCCCTCTGACAGAGATTCCAGAGCATTAGACAGATGGGGAAAGAAGGTATATACGTCTGCAACTTTAGCAATGACAGCCTTGAATTGCCAGTTTCACATGCTAAAATATCAGCAATTTTTGATGTCTCAGTTGAAACAAAAGATGCTTCCAGACTCAGATCCTCCTAATTTTAAAGAAATGCAGGATTTATTGCATGCAGCTGAACAAGTGGGAAAACATACTTTGCAATGTGGGTTTGATTCCTTAGAGGCCTCCTGTAGAGCAGCAGTTGCAGCCTCTGTCATTAGAAGGCATGCTTGGTTAAAAGAACATACGTTACCAGATCATGTTAAGGTCAAATTATTGGATGCACCCTTGCAGCGGGATGTGCTGCTTGGAGTTAAGGCAGAGGAGGTATTAAAGAATATGGAGGATAAGGCAAAATCTATGCAAACGGTGAAAGATTTCTTACAGATTCAGCCTCCTCGTTTTAGCAGAAATTGGCCAACAAAGAATTGGTCCTTTCCAGTCACAGACAGACCACAAAGGGGCAGATACAGACGCCCATGAGGTAGAGGTCAGGCACAAGGCCCTTACAGGCCTCGACAATGGGGTACACCAGGCCAGAAAGAAGGGGAAGACAGGCCTCAACCTTATAAAAAGCAGCCTCAATGACTTTCCACTGCAGCTGCCAAACAACTCTCTCTTTGGCAGCCCCCTTAGGAGGAAAACTGGCACTTTTCTATCACAACTGGCATTGCATCACCAAAGACAAATGGGTTCTCAGCATTGTATCTCAAGGTTACAGGTTCCACTTTCACACACTGCCAAGGTTAAAAGGAATGCCAAATCTGCCACCAACTCAATGGGCAGAGGCTCAAAAACAAATTACAGCACTCATAGACATGAGAGCTATTCAAAGGATGCCTCCACAGGAGCAAGGACAAGGATTTTACTCAAGACTCTTTCTGGTTCCCAGAAAAGACAAACCCTGGAGACCCATTCTGGACCTTTCTTCTCTAAACACGTACCTGGATGTTCCAAAATTCAAAATGTTGACACTACAGCAGCTTCTTCCCATGCTGGGCAAGAAAGCTTGGCTCGTGACTTTGGACCTCAAAGAGGCATACCTGCATGTCCCTATCGGACAAAACTGCAGAAGATACCTCAGATTTCCAGCTGGTTCAATGCACTATCAATTCTCTGCACTGCCCTTTGGCTTATCTACTGCACCCAGGGTCTTCACAAAGTGCCTGGCACCAGTAATTGCTTTTTGCAGGTAAAAAGGAATTCAAATTTACCCATATCTGGACGACTGCCTGAAGCATCTGGCGTACGTAAAAAAGTTAAGTTGCCTGGGGTACACAGTAAATGAAAAGAAATCAAAACTAGTGCCCACACAAAAGATAATATTCCTGGGTGCCAGCTTGAACACAACGGCCCAGATGGCTTATCTCACGCCAGACAAGCAAGGACAACTGACTCAATATTTTCATTTAATGGCAACAAAGACCCAACTCCCTGCAGGAAAAATTCTGCAGGCCTTGGGCTTCATGGCATCTTGCATACTACTAATTCCATATGGCAGACTGCATATGAGGAAACTTCAGTGGTACCTAAAGAGTGTATGGTCTCAACATTGTCAAAGTTTGGAAACAGTTATACCACTAATTCCTTGCCTTCAACAGGAGTTTCGATGGTGGGCTCAAGCTTGTCACCTCAACAAGGGACAGCCTTTCACTCAACCCACAGCCAGGCAAACACTGACAACAGATTCATCGGATTACGCCTGGGGAGCACACATGGCAGGAAAATGTATCCAGGGCGAGTGGCCCACAGAGTAAAGACATCTCCACATCAATCAAAAAGAGATGCTAGCTGTACAAAATGCCCTTATAGCTTTCAAGGACCTGCTGCATCCAGGACAACTACTGATAGACAGACAACACCACAGTTGTGTGGTACATAAACAAGCAAGGGGGCACACACTCCTACCCCCTCTGCAGACAAGCCATGACCTTGTGGAACACCGCTCTAAACTACCAAGTTCATCTGCAACCACAATTCCTGCCAGGAGAGAAAAATACACTGGCAGACGACCTAAGCAGAAACATCATGGACCCCCACGAATGGAAATTGGACCCACAAGTATACGCTTTCCCTCCTTTACCTCTCCTTCCATAAGTACTCATAAAAGCCAGGCAGGAAGAGCCAAAAATTATCCTGATTGCACCAGACTGGCCACGCCAGCACTGGTACCCAATCTTAAAGAACTTAGCACAAGAACCACCCTGGATGTTGCCTCAAATACCACAGCTGTTCACACAGCACAACAATCAGATACTTCACAGCCAGCTAAAGACCTTAAATCTAGCTGCATGCAAAATTCCTTAGTCAGGCAAGCAGTGCCTTTCTCCAAAGCTGTTATGGATGTCATTCTGGAGGCCAGAAGGCCTAGCACCAGGAAAGCCTACTCGGAAAAATGGAAGAGATTCTGTGCCTGGAACCAAGCGCACAGTCTTGACCCTCTTGTCCCAAACATTCCTCAGATACTTCAATACTTAACTGAGATGCTGGACAAGGGCCTCTCCTTCTTATCCATCAAGATCCGCGCCTAAGCTATTTCTGCTCATTACAACACGGATCCACCAATTTTTTCTACTCCTTTGCTCAAACAATACCTCAGAGGGGCTAAAAACATAAGACCGCCCCATAGAGCACCTACACCAACTTGGGACCTCAACTTTGTTTTGGAAAAACTAACTTTACCTCCTTTTGTGCCAGCTAACACAGCAGAATTAAAATACATCTCTTGGAAAACTGCTCTGCTACTGGCAATAACATCAGCATGAAGAGTTTCAGAATTACAGGCACTAATGGCAGTGGAACCTTTCCTCATCTTCCACCAGGACAGGGTGTCTTTAAGAACTAACCCTACGTTTATGCCAAAGGTGGTATCAAGTGTGGCTCTACACCAAACTATTCACTTGCCAACTTTCTATCCAAAACCACAGAACAAAGGGGAAAGACTACTACATTATTTGAACATTCACAGGCAATTACGCTTCTACTTGGACAAAACCAAAGCTTTCAAAAATCTGAGCAATTATTGGTAGCATACGCTGCGGGAGCACAGAGAAAAGCCATTTCAAAGCAGACTGTTTCAAAATGGATAGGACACTGTATATGTTTCTGCTATACCCACCATGGGAAACCTGTACCTAGCAGCATTAGATCTCACTCCACCAGGGCAACAGCCACTTCAACTGCCTACCTCAGAGGAGTACCTACCAAGGATATTTTGGAAGCAGCAACATGGAGTTCTATGCATACCTTCACCAAACATTACCATTTGCCTTTGTACTGCAAATCCAGAGCTGGCTTTGCCACTGCTGTCTTGCAGGGTCTTATAGCCACCCTGAATACCTTATAGATCCAGCCTCCCTACCTCAGCTTTGGGATTCCACCCAAGTGTAATGACTGCAGCAGTGTAACACGATGAACATAGTACAGTTTTGTACCTACCATAAATGTAGATGTTCGAGTGTAAACACTGCTGCAGTCCAGGGTACCCTCCCTCCTTCCCCTCTTACTTTCTGGTACTTACCTAGGGCATATACCCTTTATTACCTATGGGGAGTATTTGCAGGTAACTAAAAATGGTTGTTTGCTTTTCTTTTGTATATTTTACTAGCAAATTGAATTGCCTACCTATTTGGGGGCACCTGACATCTGGGGCAAGATAAACTTAAGAAAATGGCGTCTGCTGCATCTTGTATACCCCTGTCGCACTGACTTCAGGGAGGAGGCGACAGCAACAGACGCCGGACCAAGACTTTGAAACTCAGGCCGACTGGGGAACCACCTGACGGCAGGATAACCCAAGTGTAATGACTACAGCAGTGTTTACACTCGAAAATCTGCATTTATGGTAGGTACAAAACTGTACTTTCTCTGCTCTGCTCCCAGAGTCTTTACCAAGTGCCTGACTGCAGTCATTGCATTTTGCAGACAGGGATAAATGTGTATGCCCGTCTGTCTTGACGACTGCCTCATACAGGCAGAAACCAAAGAAAAACTCCTGCAGGACCAGACCCTACCGGCACCAGAAAATTTTATTCCGCAAAATGGAAAAGGTTCACCTGCTGGTGTAGCAGCAGAGGCACAGAGAGCGCCAATGCCACTTTACCACTGGTTCTGGACTACCTGGCAGAGCTGGTAGTAAACGGGTTGTCTTACTCCTCTGTCAAGACTCCTGTTTCAGTGATCTCAGCCCTTGTCCAGGCGGAGCGGCCCTTGTTCTCTCAGCCCGTGTCAAGGCGGAGCAGCCCTTGTTCTCTCAGCCCGTGTCCAGGCGGAGCAGCCCTTGTTCTCTCAGCCCGTGTCCAGGCGGGGCAGCCCTTGTTCTCTCAGCCCGTGTCCAGGCGGGGCAGCCCTTGTTCTCTCAGCCCGTGTCCAGGCGGAGCAGCCCTTGTTCTCTCAGCCCGTGTCCAGGCGGAGCAGCCCTTGTTCTCTCAGCCCGTGTCCAGGCGGAGCAGCCCTTGTTCTCTCAGCCCGTGTCCAGGCCGAGCAGCCCTTGTTCTCTCAGCCCGTGTCCAGGCCGAGCAGCCCTTGTTCTCTCAGCCCGTGTCCAGGCCGAGCAGCCCTTGTTCTCTCAGCCCGTGTCCAGGCCGAGCAGCCCTTGTTCTCTCAGCCCGAGCAGCCCTTGTTCTCTCAGCCCGAGCAGCCCTTGTTCTCTCAGCCCGAGCAGCCCTTGTTCTCTCAGCCCGAGCAGCCCTTGTTCTGTCAGCCCGAGCAGCCCTTGTTCTGTCAGCCCGAGCAGCCCTTGTTCTGTCAGCCCGAGCAGCCCTTGTTCTGTCAGCCCGAGCAGCCCTTGTTCTGTCAGCCCGAGCAGCCCTTGTTCTGTCAGCCCGAGCAGCCCTTGTTCTGTCAGCCCGAGCAGCCCTTGTTCTGTCAGCCGAGCAGCCCTTGTTCTGTCAGCCGAGCAGCCCTTGTTCTGTCAGCCCGAGCAGCCCTTGTTCTGTCAGCCCGAGCAGCCCTTGTTCTGTCAGCCCGAGCAGCCCTTGTTCTGTCAGCCCGAGCAGCCCTTGTTCTGTCAGGCCGAGCAGCCCTTGTTCTCAGGCCGAGCAGCCCTTGTTCTCAGGCCGAGCAGCCCTTGTTCTCAGGCCGAGCAGCCCTTGTTCTCAGGCCGAGCAGCCCTTGTTCTCTGAGCACCTCTTAAAGCCATTCGTCAGAGGTGTGGCTCGTATCAGACCCCCTAGAAGGCCACCTGCACCAGCTTGGGATCTTAACTTTGTTTTGGAAAAGTTGACTCCACCCCCTTTTGAACCAGTATTCTCAGCAGATCTCAAGTACCTCTCTTGGAAACCTGCTTTCTTGCCATCACTTCTCTCAGGCATGTGTCCGACCTCCAGGCCTACATAGCCACTGAGCCCTTCATCATTTTCCACGCAGACAGGGTGTCTGAGAAACAAACCCTCCTTTATGCCGGAGGTAACTTTCAACCAGACCATTCATCTACCTACTTTATTCTCAAAACCTACCTGCAAAGGAGAAAGAATTCTGCATACCCTGGACATACAAAGACAACTAAGATTTTTACCGTGACAGGACCAGAACAGTCAGAAAAACTGATCAGCTCCTGGTTTCATTATCCCCTGAGTTAGAGCGGAAACCAATTTCAAAGCAGACCATTTCCCAATGGTTCTCTCATTGCATACATTTCTGCTATGCTTTCTATGGAAAGAACCCTCCCATATCCATCAGATCTCATTCCACTAGAGCAGTCTCTACTTCCACGGCCTTCCTGACACAGGTTCCTACAAAGGATATTCTGGAGGCTGCTACAGAGACATCTATCCACACTTTCACTAAGCACTACCAGCTGGCTACAGTCTCTAATACCAGGGCAGGATTTGCATTTGCAATCCTGCAGGGCTTGTTAGCATCCCCATAACCTGTATAGCATGCCTCCACCCACTTCCTCAGCTTTGGGAATCTTCCCACAAGTGCTGACTGCAGCAGTGAAGCATGAACATAGTACAGTCGTTTACACTTACCACAAATGTAAATGTTCGAGGGTATTCGCGGTTGCAGTCCCATTTCCCTCCCACCATCCCCCGCATTTCTGTATCCTCTTTGGGGCTCCTGACTGTAGGGGGGGCAAGAAAAACTGATGGTGTCGGCTGTCACCCTTTATAGCCCTAGTGACCTGATGTCAGCCACAGCTTCTGAACAGCCAATGCAATAGGGAAATCCTTTACTCTGGTATTCAGGCTGGCTGAGGGCTATCCAGTAGGGGTAACCCGCAAGTGATGACTGCAACAGTGAATACACTCAGATATCGACATTTATGGTAAGTGTACACAACTGTACTCTCCTTTATGCCTTCCCATTCATTCAGAAAGTCCTACTGAAAATCCAGAAGGACAAGCCAAAATCTTGCTGGGGACTCCCTGTTGGCCAAGGCAGCACTGGTTCCCCCTTCTGTCTCTTGCCAAGGGCAGTCACCACAAGTTGCCTCACAAGGTTGACCTGCTCACAACACAAGGGATCTCTTTCATCCACACCTGGAAACACTCTGCCTAACCGTGTGGGTGATAAACTTCTGATCCCTTTCAGACACTGGTACATGGAGGGCGTGCTAGCCATCCTGCAGGAGGCCAGGAAACCCACTACCAGGAGATCCTATGTTTCAGAATGGAAAAGATTCTCCAGTTGGTGTCTCCAAAGGCAGTTAGACCCCTTTCTAGTGGATGTACACCCTAGATGTTCATCGTGTTTCACTGCTGCAGTCATTACACTTGAGTTATCCTGCCGTCAGGCGGTCCCGCAGTCGGCCAGAGTTCCAAAGTCTTGGTCTGGCGTCGGTTGCTGTCGCCTCTTCCCTGATGTCAGTGCGCCAGGGGTATATAAGATGCAGCCGACGCCATCAGTCTTTCTTGCTGCGCGGTGCCCGAAGCAAAAGCTGTTCGCAAGTGCCGGTTGGCCAAATCCTGAGATTTTCAAATCGAATTTCAGAACTGAAGTCTTCAATAAAGCTAAGTGCCCTGTTGGGGAAACTTTTTCTTGCCTCAGACCGATG
Organism: Protopterus annectens; assembly: GCF_019279795.1. NCBI lineage: Eukaryota > Metazoa > Chordata > Ceratodontiformes > Protopteridae > Protopterus > Protopterus annectens. The sequence continues at coordinate 964,385,873 of NC_056733.1, read as the reverse complement.
TCAGTAAAAGTTAATTGTATTTCTTGTGGGAAGCAAATACCTCATAAGGATTTTCATTCTTACTGTATTCCATGCCTAGGCCCAGACCACAACGTCACTAGTTGTCGGTTTTGTGCTAGATTTAACAAATGCACTATTAAACGTCGGTTTGATTTTGCTCACCACTACTTTGACTGAAGGTTTAATTATACCATGCCGTCAGGACAACCGGAATACACAAAAAATGCAAAGACAAGGGTAAGGGCAGGCATCCGAGGCCCAAAACTGATGATGAAGCCTCTTCTAGGCTTGTCGCCGGTTCTCAGTGAGGCGCTTTCGCAGTCCCTGACACCCGCTACCTCTGAACCACAGGCCGCCTCCGACTCCCACGTGGAGATGTCTAGGCCTCAGGATACTCAAGGTGTTGGGCTTTCCGAAACTAACCATTCAGATGGGTCCGGAGCCGCTGAGCAGGCATTGGCTTCTGAGGGTGTTTTCAGACCTTCACAGCTTACCATAAAAACTACAGCCAAGTCTAAAACTCCTTTAAAGACAAAGAAGCAAGTACACCTGGACAGGCCTCCATGCCTAAAAAACAGATGCTCAAAATGGCCGAAGACTTAATTACTCTGATCAGGGGTTCCCATCCACCTCCTGATAAAAGGCCTAAGCAGGATACAGATTGATTCCTCTGACCAAGTTTCCATTTCTTCTGATTCCTCTTCAGTCCAGGGATACTTTTTGCCCCCCTATGAGGACTCTGATGCTGAAGAATCAATTCCTTCAGCCTCTCCTCCTGAGGATTACTCTTTTGGGGAAACTTTACATACCATGAGGGAACATTTCCACTGGGAGGGCCAGGACTACTACGAATCCAAGAAAAGGCTCAGAGACTTCTGTTAATGCCTCAGCACAGGCCCCTTGCTATTTCGCCAGTGTTAGATATTGTGGATGATGTGTTCTCTGAATCCCGTTTAAATCCTGATTCTTTGCCCCCCTGCTCCAGTCAAGCCAGACAGGTACTACAGAGTCCCTGACTCTCACAAATTTCTCTATAAAAACCCTGTTGCTGACCCAGAAACTATTTCCCAGGGTCTCAAAGGGGTAAAGGCTTCCATTGCTAAAACTCCAGTTCCCTCTGACAGGGATTCTAGAACATTAGGCAGATGGAGGAAGAAAGTTTACACTTCTGCATCTTTAGCAGTGAGAGCTTTAAATTGCCGGTTTCACATGCTTTAAATACCAACAATATTTAATGTCTCTGTTAAACCAGAAAATGCTTACAAGTTCAGAACATCCTGACTATAAGGAAATGCAGGATTTATTGCATGTAGCTGAACAAGTGGGAAAACATACTCTGCAATGTGGTTTTGATTCATTAGAGGCTTCTTGTAGAGCAGCAGTTACAGGATCTGTGATTCGAAGGCATGCTTGGTTAAAAGAACAAGGTTTGCCTGATCATGTTAAGGCAATATTATTGGATGCTCCTTTACAGCAGGATATTTTATGTGGTGTTAAGGCAGAAGAGGTATTAAAGAAAATGGAGGATAAGGCAAAATCTTTACAAACAGTGAAGGATTTCTTACAGGTACAGCCACCTCGATTTAGCAGAAATTGGCCTTCAAAGAATTGGTCCTTTCCAGTGTCAGACAGACCACAAAGAGGCAGATACAGATGCCAAAGAGGCAGATCTCAGCCCCAAGGCTCCTATATACCACGACAGTGGGGTGCTTCAACCCCAAAAGGAGGTGAAGACAAGTCACAACCTTATAGGAAACGGTCCCAATGACTTCCCCCTTCGAATGCCAAGCACTTACCTTTTGGCAGCTCCCTTAGGGGGAAAACTAGCACTTTTTTGTCAAAATTGGCGTATGATCACCCAAGACAAATGGGTTCTGAATATTGTCTCAAGGTTACAGGTTCCACTTTCACACTCTACCAAGGTTAAAAGGAATCCAACAAAAGCACAGAATCCCAAACGAATTTGAGGTTTTCCACCAGTTTTATTCTTATACTGTCACGAACAAGGTTAAAAACAAATAAAACGGTCAGTTAAATTCTAATCTTTGTAAAGCGCTTTTCGTCCGGATCGTATACGGACTTCTTCAGAAGTGGTTTGAAAGCTGTTGAGTCCTGATTGGTCAATGTTATGAATAAGAGGTTATTTAAACTTTGTTTTAGAGTTGGTCATTTGTCTGAAGAAGTCCGGATATGATCCGAACGAAAAGCGCTTTACAGAGATTAGAATTTAACTGACCGCTTTATTTGTTTTTAACCTTGTTCGTGACAGTATAAGAATAAAACTGGTGGAAAACCTCAAATTCGTTTGGGATTCTGTGCTTTTGTTGGATTTGCGTTGTTGGAGTATCGTTTGTTAAGGTTAAAAGGAATGCCAGACCTGCCACATAATCAATGGGCAGAGACACAAAAACAAATTGCAGCCCTCATGGACATGAGAGCTATTCAAAAAGTGCCGCAACAGGAACAAGGACAAGGATTTTACTCAAGACTCTTCCTGGTCCCCAGAAAGGACAAAGCCTGGAGACCCATACTAGACCTGGAGACCCATACTAGACCTCTCTACTCTAAATACTTACCTGGATGTTCCAAAATTCAAAATGTTGACACTACAGCCGCTTCTACCCATGCTGGGCAAGAAGGCTTGGCTTGTTACTTTGGACCTCAGAGGCATACCTGCATGTCCCTATCAGACAAAACTGCAGAAGATACCTCAGATTCATAGCTGGTTCAATGCACTACCAATTCTCTGCACTGCCATTTGGCTTATCTACTGTGCCCAGGGTCTTCACAAAGTGCCTGGCACCAGTAATTGCATTTTGCAGACAAAAAGGAATGCAAATATATCCATATTTGGACAACTGCCGTATTCAAGCAGAGAGCAAGGACATTCTTCTAAAGCATCTGGCGTTTGTAAAAAGGTTGCTAATTTGCCTGGGGTACACAGTAAATGAAAAGAAGTCAAAACTAGTGCCCTCACAAGAGATAATATTCCTGGGTGCCAGCTTAAATACAACAGCCCAGATGGCTTATCTCACGCCAGACAAGCAAGAACATCTGACTCAATACTTTCAATTGATGGCAACAAAAACCCAACTCCCTGCAAGAAAAATTCTGCAGGCCTTGGGATTAATGGCATCCTGCATACTACTAATTCCATATGCCTGACTGCATATGAGGAAATTACAATGGTACCTAAAAAGTGTTTGGACTCAACACTGTCACAGTTTGGAAGCAGTTATACCACTAATTCCCTGCCTACAACTGGAGTTTCGATGGTGGGCACAGGCATGTCACCTCAACAAGGGACAGCCCTTCATTCTACCCACAGCCAGGCAGACACTAGCAACAGATGCTTCGGATTACTTCTGGGGAGGACACATGGCAGGAAAATGTATTCAGGGCAAGTGGGCCGCAGACCAAATGCATCTTCACATCAATCAAAAACAGATGTTAGCTGTGCAAAATGCCCTAACAGCTTTCAGGGAACTTCTACATCCAGGACAACTACAGACAGCACCACAGTTATGTGGTACATAAGCAAGGGGGGCACTCATTCTTATCCCCTATGCAGACAAGCCATGACCTTGTGGAACACAGCTCTAACCTATCAAGTTCATCTGCAAGCACAAATTCCTGCCAGGAAAGAAAAATACTCTAGCAGACGACTTAAGCAGAAACATCATGGATCCTCACGAGTGGAAATTGAATCCACAAGTATTCAGCATGATAACGCAAAAATGGGGGTGCCCAGACATAGATCTTTTTGCCTCGCCAATGAATTGCCAACTACAAAAATTTTGTACAAGGACTTATCACACACAAGCATGGAAAGTGGATGCTGTCTCATTCAACTGGAAAAGCCTACAAGTTTATGCCTTCCCACCACTGCCTCTCCTTTCAAAGGTACTCCTAAAAGCCAGACAAGAAAAAACGCAGATTATCCTGATTGCCCCAGACTAGCCACACCAGTACTGGTACCCAATCTTAAAGAACTTAGCTCAAGGACCACCATGGATTTTACCTCAAACTCCACACCTGCTGACACAACAAAACAATCAGATCCTGCACAGTCAGCTCAGAACCTTAAACCTGGCTGCCTGGCAGATGCCTTAGTCAAGCAGACAACACCTCTCTCTAAAGCTGTTATGGATGTCATTTTGGAGGCCAGGAGGCCTAGCACCAGGACATCTTATTCAGAAAAGTGGAAGAGATTCTGTGCCTGGAACCAGGCTCAAATCCTTGACCCTCTAGCCCCAAACATTCCTCAGATGTTACAATACTTAACTGAGATGCTGGACCAAGGACTATCCTTTTTATCCATTAAGATCCACGCCTCTGCCATCTCGGCTCATTACAACAGAGATCCTCCTATTTTCTCTCATCCATTGCTAAAACAGTACCTCAGAGGGGCTAAAAACATAAGACCGTCCCCGGAGAGCACTAACACCAACTTGGGACCTCAATTTTGTCTTGGAAAAACTAACTTTACCTCCTTTTGAGCCAGCCAATTCAGCAGAATTAAAATGTGTCATGGAAAACTGCTCTGCTTCTGGCAATAACTTAGGCATGAAGAGTCTCAGAGTTACAGGCACTAATGGCAGTGGAGCCTTTCATCATTTTTCACCAAGACAGGGTTTCTTTAAGAACAAACCCTTCCTTTATGCCTAAGGTGGTATCCAGTGTGGCTTTTAACCAAACTATTCACTTGCCAACTTTTTATCCAAATCCCCAGAATAAAGGGAAAGACTAATGCATTCATTGGACATACACAGACAGTTATGTTTTTACTTGGACAAAACAAAAGCTTTCAGAAAAACTGAGCAAATTGTTTGTAGCATATGCTGCAGGATCACAGGGAAATGCTATTTCAAAGCAGACCATTTCAAAGTGGATAGGACACTGTATCCATTTCTGCTACACACAGCATGGAAAACCTGTACCTAGTAACATTAGGCCACATTCCACCAGGGCAACGGCCACTTCAACTGCCTATCTTAGAGAAGTACCTACCAAAGATATCTTGGAAGCTGCAACTTGGAGTTCAGTGCACATCTTTACCAAGCATCATCACTTGCCTCTTTATTCTAGATCCAGAGCTGGCTTTGCCACTGCAGTGCTGCAGGGCCTCATAGCCACCCCAAATCCTCTACAGAACTAGCCACCCAACCTCAGCTTTGGGATTCAACCCACGTGTAATGACTGCAGCAGTGAAACATGATGAACATAGTACAGTTTTGTACTTACCATAAATGTAGATATGGGAGTGTCTTCACTGCTGCAGTCTAGGTTACCTTCCCTCATAGGTTCATACTAGGCTGTCTGCCCTGAGGCAATTATAAGCCTAGCCCAATTCTGTATGGCTTACGCCACCCCTTGATTTGAGTATACTGTGCCCTTTAAGGTTTAGTTTACTGTGCCTCTGTCTAATAGTGACACAGGAGTAATCCCTGGGACAAACCTACGATCCCCCATCCACCTATCGAGATTCTTCTTGAAGAGATTCAGTGAGGTGCTCTGCCTCACATGAACTGGAATTCTATTCCAGAGCGAAGGGAGCCTCTGGGTTATGAACCTGTCCCTCCAGCAAGTTCTATTTATTTCTGTGCTGAGGTTCAAGTCCCTCGAGCGTGTGGCTCTAAGGGATTTAGATTGACTGAGGTGGAGCATGTCCATTAATTCTGGATTTGACATAGCTTTGTATGTCAGGCATAGATCGCCTCGAAGTAGGCGGTATGCAACTGAGTAGAGCTGGAGTTTTTTTAACCGAGCAGCATAGGGCATCTGTTTGAGATGCTTGATCCTCTTGGTGAGATACTTTTGGGGTCTTTCTAATTGCTGCAGGTGTCAGGTAAGGTACATCCCAAAAGGGGCATTGTATTCTATGATGGGCCTGTTGAGGGATGAATAAAGGGGCACGATTACCTCTCTTGATCTAGATGTGAAACCCTTCTTGATGAGGTGGGCTATGTAGAAGGTCTTTCTAACCACCTTGGCAATGTGGTTTTCAAAGGAGAGATTGCTATCAACTTGGGTCCCCAGGTCCCTAGTAACTTTCTCTGTACTTAATGGGTTTCCGCCTATGTGGTAATTTGTGGGCACATTGTTTTTGCCAAAGGGTATGACTACATTTTTTGGCATTTAGCTTTAGACCATGGCGCTGGCACCAGTTATCTGTCTCTGTGAGACCTTTTTGAAGGATGTTTGTGTCAGCTGGAGAGTTGATTATGGCGCCCAGTTTGCAGTAGTCTGCGAACTTGGTGAGCCATAGTCCTCCACGTTGCCTGTACCTCGGAAAAGTATATACCGAACAAGAGTGGTCCCAGGACAGAACCCTGTGGGATGCCACTTGTGACTGGTTTCGAGTCTGACATGGCTCCAGCAACTCTCACTCTGTGGGTTCTGTCTTTGAGCCAGTTTGCGACCCATCTTGTGACATAGGGGTTTATATTTAAGCTGGATAGCTTATCTATGATGCCTGAGTGGGGTATTGTGTCAAATGCATTTGCAAGGTCCAGATAGGCTGTGTGGACTATCATCCCTTCATCTATGGCTTTGGTGACTGTTTCGAAGAAGTCAACCTGGTTCAAAAGGCAGGATCTGCCCTTGACAAAGCCGAACTGGGTAGGATCTAGTGTCTGTAGGTCCCCAATGTCTTTGTTTATGGGCTCCATGATGATCCTCTCCATAGCCTTGTAGACTAAGCTAGTCAGGCTTATGGGGCGATAGTTTCCAGGGTCCGTAGAGGCTCCACCTTTGTGGAGTGGGACCACTGTTGCTGTACGCCATTCTGTGGGCACATATCCTGTAGTGAGGCTGAGATTGTATAGCTGTTTTATTTGAGGGATTAGTTCCTCTTGGAGTTCATGTAGGACGCAACCTGGGATGCCATCTGGTCCCATGGAAGCAGTGCTTTTTGCTTTGGAGAGGGCAGCCTTCACCTGAGCATCAGAGATGTTTGGGAGGCAGCCCTCTGCTGGGATAGATACTTGCTCTTTTGGGGGGGAGGGGGTGGAGATGTTTGCACTGAACCTGTCTGCCAGGATATTGGTGATGTCTGTGGGTTCAGTGTATTTTTTGTTGTTTAGAATCAACTCAGAACAAGTCTGGGAGTTGCATCCCAGGTTTCTAACATAACTGAAAAAAGCCTTATGATTGTCTTTGGTGTCCTGTGCAATTTTTCTCTCTAAGCTGGCCTTGGAGGATTTTATGAGGGATCGTAATTTTTTGCTAGTACTGATCAGAGATGCCTTCCCTATTAGGGATTTTGCTCTATCATGTAGTAGCTTCCTCCTTCTGTTGTACAGTTTATTTATGGCAGGGGTCCACCAGACTGGATGCCTGCCTTTGGATGATTGGGTCTTGGTTTTGTTTGGGATAGCATGATCCATTGATCCATGCATTCCTGGAGATGTCCGTAGAATGCGTTTATATAGGATTCTGCAGTTTGGGCCGTAGTTTCCAATGGCCCTGGGGCCTTGAAGGATTCCACTTCAGTTTTGAGAAGTGAGAATTTCGCTTTTGAGAAGTTTTTCACTGTGGTTTTCTGGGCTGGGGATGGGGTCAGGATGTGGACATCCAGTGAGATTAATTTATGGTCTGATCTTACCAATGAGGGATATACTTCTGGTGTGGAGCATAGAGTCCCCATGTTGGTAATGATCAGGTCTAGTATGTTGTCCCCTCTTGTGGGAGTGGTGACTAGTTGTTCCATAGCATTTGAGTTTATAATTTCCAGGAACCTTTGGGCTAAGGTGGTGGGGCTTGAGTAGTGCTCCCAGTCAATGTTTGGGTAGTTGAAGTCGCCCAATATAATGGTGTTCGGAGAGATCTTCATGTTCTCCAATGTTTTCAGGAAAGCCAAGTGGGATTCCTGACTTTGAGAGGGTGGTCTGTAGGATGCTATAAACTGAAAAGCAGTCTTGCCCACTGTTAGTTGCACATGGATGGTCTCCAGTACTTCGTGCAATGCCACTAACCTGGAGGTGTGGATATCCTTGATAAATATGGAAACTCCCCCTCCTTTTGTGGTTCGGTCCGGGTTTTGGGTCCGAAAAGCATGATATGAGGTATAGCCTGGTAGTGCTGGGGTGCTCTCTGGGGCCTTGAACCAGGTTTCTGTCACTGCACAGATATCGATGTTCTCCATACTGAGGAGAGCTTCGAGTGCGTGCATCTTGAGGTTAAGACTTCTGGCGTTTAGCAGCATTACCCTTAGTTTCTTGTTCCTTGTGCTGTCTATGGGGGTGGGTTTGACTTTTGAGCCTTGCCTAAAAAAGGCACTATGGGGTGGCAAGAGCCTTTGCCAATATCCAAAGCCCAGTGGTGACAGGTGCAAGCCGTCCCTAGCGAAGCAACGTGGCTTGTCGAGCATGTCATCCCAGGCTGACAGACACTGGATCCCCTTTGAATAACACCAAAATTTTAGCCAATTGTTAAAATCGATCATTTTGTCTTTGTACTGTGGCATCATTCTAGGTGAGGGTAAGATGCTGCTCAAGGTCAGGGTCATACCAGCCTGGGCTACATGATCAGAGAGCTTCTCTATGTCTCTTTTCATGTAGTCCAGGGAGGTACGTTTCAGGTCATTCACACCAGCATGTACAATGACCGAGTCATATTTGTGTTTGCTTTGGAGTGACCTGAGTGCTTGCGTTATGTGTCGGATCCTAGCACCCGACCGGCAGCTCACCGTGACCTTCTCTTTATTCAGCCTGGTGAGTGGGACGTCAGTGTGTCTGACAGTAGAGTCACCTATTACAAGAGTATCAGGTGTGTTGTTCAGCCTTAAGGGCTGTGGCTGCTTGACACACTGACTTCGTGGGCTATGTGTTGTGCGTGTTTTGTTTTGAGGTAGCGTTTGCTTGGATGTCTGCTTTGGAGGTCTCTGTTGCCTAGGTAGATTTTTATTTAGAGCCTCCGAGTATGTTTTTGTGTATTTATGTGTTTGGTTCGCTGATGTGGTGGGACTATGTGATACTGGAATTGTGTTGTGTGAGGTTACCTTCTCCTCCTGACTGGTTACACCAGTTTTGAGATGAGAGAGCTCAGCCTACAGTTTGGCTAAATAGTTACATCTCTCACATATATTTGAATCTGTTTGGAGGAGGAGAGGGTTGTCCGTGTACGAGACAGTTGTAACATTGCCTCAAAATTCCCAGATTCACCAGCTGGACTGGAGAGGAAACCATTGACTGACCTTTGGACATGCTAGAGTAATATAGGGAAACTGAATTTAAGACGGACCAATAGGGGACAGGGTAATCGTAGAGAGTATAAGAGTAAGTAGTGCTTATGGTTTAATAGTGCTAACTTGTAGGATTACTTAATTGGACCAGTGAAGGACCTTAGAATGAGAATATGGTGTTTAAATTGAGAGATAGAGCAGTTCTGAGGGAAAAAGTGAAGAGCAGACTTTGTAGAGCCAGGAATAGTTTAAACTCAATCAGGCGGCGCTGCCCGCTGTTGCGCTATGCACAAAAACGCGCAAAAGAGGGTTTTAAGAGAGGAAGATGAAGGAGTTTTGGAATTGACCCAAAATGGCCAATAAAACTACAGTTTCAAGTCAGTAACCAATCCCACAGGGGCAGGCAGGCTGCTCAATGTTTTTCACTGCCACTTATCAACAGAGAGACTTCCCTTTAGCCCAAGCAAAAAATGGCCTCACAGAAACTTACAAACAGTTCAAGAACAGCAAGCCTGTAACTGAACTTTTTTAAATCTCAGAAAAGTGGGGAAAAAAGCAATATTTTGTTTTGTTTTTTTGTTTTTTTTCAGAGATAGCAGAGGTTCACTAGTATTAACAAGTTATAACAGTGCAGTAAATGACCCCACACAAGAGTGCTAGGCCAAAGACAGATAAAATGCAAGTTTTGAGGAAAAAAACGATTTAAAAAATAAGTGCAAATAGGGGGAAATTCAGTAAACAGCTTTAGGTTGTGCTCTAAATACAGTTACTAATGCAGAAATCAAGTTTAACAAGCCAGAAAATGCTCAAAATAGGCGGCTATGCAGAAAAACTTAGCAAATAAACAGAGGAAAAATACTTAAAATCTCAAAAGTGGCTCCTTTCTTCTTTCAGCGTTTTCTCCTCTTGGTGGGTGCTTCAACAACCAACAAGCCTAAAAAGACGCCAAAACCACGAGGCATCCCCGCTTTCTTAGCTGGGACTTATCTACACTTCTCTACCCTATATTACCTATGTGGTGTATTTGCTGGTAACTGAGCATTTTGGTTTTATTTTTCATGTATGTTTTATTAGCAATATGTATTGCCTACCTATTTGGGGGCACCCGACATCTGGCGCAAGAAAAACTGAAGAAAATGGTGTCTGCTACATCTTATATACCCCTGGCACACTGACGTCAGGGAAGAGGCGACAGCAACCGACGCCGGACCAAGACTTTGGAACTCTGGCCGACTGCGAGACCGCCTGACAGCAGGATAACCCAAGTGTAATGACTGCAGCAGTGAAGACACTCTTAACATCTACATTTATGGTAGGTACAAAACTGTACTTTCTAGCCTCTGTGTGTGCTCCTAAAATAAGAACTTTCATATTCTTAAGTGAAAGTCCAGTTATCTGCCATTTCAGCCTGCTTTATCTATGGAGCCTCCCCTCCTATCTGGACAGGAGGTCAAACTTTTCCTGAAGGGGATTCTCTACATCAGACCTCTAAGAAAACCTATCCCCCCACCTTAGGACTTGAACTACGTAGTGGAGAAACTCACCAATGCTCCCTTTGAACCAGCAAGCTCTGCCTCTGCAGATGTATACCTGGAAGACTATTGTATTAGTAGCCCTTTCTTCAACTAGGAGAATCTCTGAGCTGCAAGCTGTCATGGCAAGCCCATCCTACACTTTCTTCCACAAAGACAGGGTAACCCTTCACACCAATCCCACCTTAATGCCTAAGGTGGTCAATGAACTGTCCCTCAACCAGTCCATCCATCTACCCACCTTTTTCTCTTCACTTCAAAATGACAGTGTGTGCTCCACTCCCTTGATGTCTACAGGCAATCAAGATTTTGTCTGGACAAGACCAAAAGCATTAGAAGGTCCAATCTGCTTTTTGTATCCCTTCCATCCCAGGGCCCTGGAAAAGCTGTATCCAAACAGGCAATATCTTCCTGGATATGAAAAACTATTACTTTCTGTTGCTCTTTCCATGGCAAAGACTTTACCCTACAAGGTTAAAGCACATTGTACAAAAGCAGTGGTTTCTTCAGGAGCATTCCTCAGAGGTCTGGATACAGCTACCATACTAGAGGCAGCCACGTGGTCCTCCATGCATACCTTTACCAAACATTATAAACTGGACAACCTCTCCAGAGCCAGGGCAGGATTTGCAATGGCCATCCTCCATGGTTTCCTGGAGACTGCTACTTCTTCCTCCAGCCTTTCCTCATCCTGAGCACAGTGAGAATACTGCAACATGAGAGTAGAAGGACATAGATTAATTGTGTAAAATCTTACATAACCATACATGTCCTTCTCTTCCATGTTGCAATATTCCTTTCCTCCCTCCTAACCCCCTTCATCACAGGCACATTTACTCTTATCTGGATGGCATCAGCATAACTCTTGATATGTAGTCCAATCTCGCCTTCATTCTTACCCATGGGTTCGGCTCCGACTCGGCCATACTCTAGTTCGAAGTCTTCAGTTGGCTTACGGCTAAGAGGTATCCCATCATGCAACAGGTCTATTTCCCAGATCTCGTTTGCCTTTTTGGCCATGGCTATGTATATTGTTTATAAAATTTTTATAAACTGTTGACTTTTTGTTGCTCATAAAAGCTATTTTCATAGCTCTGTGTGTGGTAGTGGTGTTTTACTGCCTGTATTTGTTTCTCTGGCTGTTTTTTGTGCCCTTTTCTGGCTGTTTGGGTATCCCATTTGTTTCCTTTTCCCACAGGCTAGGCCCGTTTAGGTTAGAGGACCTAGTCTTCCCCATTGTTTTCGTATGGGCTTTGGTTTGGTGCTCCATTCTGTTAGTGTTTTTGTTGTGTCTGGCTAGTGGTGCTTTCCTGCCTTTGTTTCCCCGGGCTAGGCCCATTTAAGTTAGAGGACCTAGTCCTCTCTCTTGTTTTCCCGCCGGTTTCTGGGCCATTTGAGTTAGAGGCTCTGTTTCTTGTTAGTTGGGTCAAGTGAGTGTATGTATCTATTTGTTCCTTTCAGCATGTCCAAGGATCCTAAGGAACACAGGCCTTCAGGCTTTAAAATGTGTGTTGAATGTAGCAATAAAATGTCTTTAACTGATGGGCACTCTGTGAGTGTGTGTGTACTACTTGGGGGCTATTCACCTCCAAGAGTCCTGCTTATTTTGTCATTCCTTCAGTCCCCGTGTGCTACAGGAGAGAAAGGACTGCTTAAACACTCCTTTGAGGAAGACTTGGCTAAGTCTTCCAGTACATTATCCTCTCCAGCCAAAAAGGACAAAAAGACTTCCAAGAAGCACTCTCTGGTTCCGTCTGTTTCTTCGGAGCTGCCAGAGAAAGTTGCTAGAACAGCTTCTCCTTCTTCGGTGCCATTGCCCTCGGTGCCGAAACAAGGTAGGCTTGTGACTAAGTCCGTGTCGGCTCCCAGCCTTTCGGAGCCGGTCACAGATATTTTGGTTCGGAGCCGGTTTTTCGACTGGGTTCTCCTTCACGCAAGTCCCCTTCTGTAGGGAGATCCACATCTCCTACTTTATCTTCCAGGACCCTTTCCGATGAGGACGTTGATAGGGTGGTGAAGAAACTGCTTCAGTCATCTGTGTTGGCTAAATTGATTTCGGCTCCGACCCAGTCGGCTCCGGAGCTTATGGCCTCTTCATCCTTTGTTGTTCCTCCTCCAAGCCTTTCTCGGCCTTCGGAGCCAGAGTTGTCGATGCTGTCGGGTGCCATTAGGTCTGTTCCAGTAGCCTCGCCTGGCCTCTCTGTTCCAATTTCTGCTCAGACCCCATCAGCTTCATCCACGAGGCAGAGGGTTCACGGTTCTCCGGTCAGACCCAAGGGGGAGGTCTCTGATTGATCTTCAGTGGTTCCAAGCCTTCCTCTCGGCGCTTTGGCCCGAATGAGCTTGGACCCGACCTCGGCTTCGGACCTCATCCCCCCGATCAGCCTTCGAGGTTATGAGGAGTGTGCTGGCCAGGTCGTCAGCTGCATCCTGCGGCACCGATACTCTGCCCCCTCCAGCACCGGTGTCAGTTTTGGATCACGCTCTATCCATGGGCAGCGGAGACCCTAAGCCTCAGGATTCCTCCATGAGTGGTCCCCAACTTTTTGACGTCTCCCCAGAGTTTTTGCCTGAGGAGCCTGCCAGAAAGAGATTGCATAAGTGGGTACACCTTGACTCCCCGGATGAGTCTCTCACGTCAGATACCAACCTCGAGGAGTCAGAGGAGCCCCCCAAGTAGTCTTCTGAAGATGTCTTTTTTTCATATATCCTGGAGATCCTGAAGCAGAGAGGTGGCTGGCCATCTTAATCCCCTTCTGATGAGGAGTCAGTGTTCCTGAAGACTTTCGGGTCTCAACCCTCCGCCTCTTGGGTTTCTCCCCCTTTTGATGAGGTATTAGATCTTGTCTGTCGAAAGGTGTAGGAATTTCCTCACACTGTGGAACTGGTCCCAAGGAGACCCAATAAGTTTCTGTCCACCCCCTCTGACAAGGAGCATCTATCTAAAGGCATTTCAGCAGATGCCATGGTGGTGGCAGTGGCCACCAAGAAGGAACTTCCCAGGCTATGGACAGGTATGGGAAGCGTGTGTTTACCTCAGCAGCCTTTACACTGCGGTCGCTGACCTACTTGACGCATTTTACGAGGCTCCAGAGAGATCTCCTAAAAGAGCTAGGAGATTCTCTACAGGGTAACATTTCTGATGCCGTGGCACAGAAGGTCAGTACACAGATGTCTACCCTAAATTCCCTTACCAACTCCTCCATGAGGCTGATCTCATATGTAGCCGACAGAGAGAGTAGGGCTGCAGGTTCCGTAGCCTCTCTTAGGAGGCATTTCTGGATGCGCCTGTGCAATTTTGCAGTGGCCTTCAAGTCTACTTTCACCAATGCCCCATTTTGATGGTTCATCGTTCTTTAGAACCAAGGTGAAGGACACACTCACTAGGTGCGAGCAGGAAGGATAAACCCTGTCTGCCGTGGGAGTCCGTTGTTTCCATGCCTTCTAGACCTGATCCCAAGGGCCAGAAGGGTGGGAAAATGTGGTTCAGGAAGTTGCAGAGGTTTTTTCAGTGCGCACAAAGTGATTTCCCCTGCGGAGGCAGAGGAGGGGGTGGAAATTCAGGTAGATGCCGCCCTAGAGGCAGAGGAGGCCCGTGTAACCAGGGGGACCGTGATTCCTTTCGTGGATGTCCTTCAAGGATGCATCTGCAGTCCTTAAATATGTGTTGTCCTGCCTCAGGCAGCCCTTCGGTCGGCCGGATTCCAAAGTCTGGGTCCGGCGTCGGCTGATGTCGCCCTTTTCCCTGACGTCAGAGCGCCTGGGGTATAAAAGCGTCAGCCGACGCCATCTTCCTCAGTCTTTCTTGCCGCGAGGTGCCCGAAGCAGAAGCAGTTGGCAAGTGCCGGTCGGCCAGCTCCTGTGATTTCAGCTACCGAAGTCTTCAAAAAAGCTAAGTACCCCGTTGGGGACTCTTTCTTGCCTCAGCCGATGTCAGATCAAACGATTAAAGTTAATAATTGTTTAACTTGTGGGAAACAAATACCTCATAAGGATTTCCACTCTTACTGCTTATCCTGCCTAGGCCCAGACCACGACGTCTCGGCCTGTACTGCCTGTGCTTCCTTTAATAAACGCACTCTTAGTTGTCGGGCAGAGTTTGCAGAGGAATATTTTGGGGAAAATTTCTGTTATATCATGCCGTCGGAGCTTCCGACACCTTATTTACCCAAAAAACAGAAGGATAAGGACTGACACGCGGTCCGCGATTTCGGCCGACTCCACGCCTAGACCTACCGCGAGTGTCTCGGTCTCTGCTGAAGCCGAATCTCTACTGCTTCCGACCGACGACACCGCACAGCCAGTAACTTCGGTACCGGAGGCCACCACTGGGTCGGTCATAGAATTTCCGTCTGAAACCGGTGCTCAGGAAATATCCGACACCATTTCTGTTGGTAAAGCTACTCCAGCACGTGGGGCAGCCAGGCCTCCTGTATCCATGTCCATTAAGGCCTTTGCACGTGCTAAAGCTGCTAAACAGCCAAAATCTCTCTCTGCCAAGACTATTCCTCAGGGATCCTCTACCGGTTCACAAATTTTAAGTTTGGCTGAAGATCTTATTTCCTTAATCAGGGGCTCTCAGCCACATCCAGACAGGGGCTCTCAACCACCTCCAGGCAAAAGGCCCAGGGTTGAGCAGACAGATCCCCAGTCTTCTGATGAGGCCTCAGATGACTCTGCCCAGTCAGACTACCAGGAGGAGGCTTTTCTGGCCTACGAGGATTCTGATGCAGAGGAATCTATTCCCTCAGCCTCCCCCTCCCCGAAGAGTTTTCCTTTGGGGAGACCCTTCACTCCATGAGAGAGCATTTCAAATGGCAAGGCCAGGAATTCTCTGATTCCAGGAAGAGGTTAAGGACTTTTTTTGCATTTACCTCAGCATAGACCTTTGGCTAGTCCTCCTGTTTTAAATGTTATAGAAGATGTGTACTCTGAGTCTAGTATTTCCCCTGACTCCCTTCCTCCGGCTCCTGTCAAGCCCGACAGGTACTACAGGGTCCCGGACACACATCTATTCCTCTACAAGGGCCACTCTGCTGACCCAGAAACTATTTCCCAGGGCCCTAAAGGGGTTACAACCACCACTACTAAAAATCCACTTCCTTCTGAAAGGGAATCCAGGGCTTTAGAGAGATGGGGTAAAAAAGTGTATACTTCCACACTCTCTATGAGAGCATTAAATTGTCAATTCCATATGATACAGTATCAAGAGTATCTGTTAGACGAATTGCATAAAAAACTAACCTCACCTGAACCCCTAGATCGCAAGGCGCTTCAGGATCTGGTGCATAACTCCCAGCAGGTTAGCAACCATTTCTTACAGTGTGGTTATGATGCATTGGAAGCTTCATGTAGGTCAGCAATGACAGGTGCAGTCATACGTAGACATGCTTGGCTGAAGGAACAAACACTGCCAGATCATGTTAAAGCAAAGCTTCTGGATGCACCACTGGAAAAACAAAAGTTATTTGGTTCCACGGCTCAAGAGGTCTTAAAGAAATTTGAGGAAAAGGCTAAATCAGTACAAACAGTCAAAGATTTTCTCCAGGTCCAACCACCAAGATTCAGCAGAAATTGGCCTTCTAAGAATTGGTCCTTTCCAGACACAGACAGATTTCAAAGAGGCAAAAACAGGCGTGCCAGAGGTAGAGGGCAAGCTCGAGGCTCCTACAGAGGATGTCAATGGCAGCCTCCTAACCAGAGAGGTAGTGCAGGACCTACAACTGCTGCACAAGGACAATCTCAATGACTTGACTTTGACTCCGCCAACCAGGCCTCAGTTGGAAGCACCTTTGGGCGGAAAGCTATCTTTATTCTCAGAAAATTGGCACAGTATTACAAAGGACAAATGGATACTGCAAATAATAGACAAAGGATGCAGATTCCATTTTCATACATTACCAAACAGACAAGGCATGCCAAACCTGCCACCAAATCAAAGGGCAGAGGCTTTCAAGCAAATTTCCAACCTACTACAAATGAAGGCAATAGAAAAGGTTCCTTTCACAGAACAAGGCCAAGGATTTTATTCCAGACTATTCCTTGTTCCAAGAAAAGAAAAGCAATGGAGGCCTATCCTGGACTTGTCCGCACTGAATACTTATCTCATCGTGCCAAAATTCAAAATGCTGACCTTACAGCAACTCCTTCCCATGCTGGGCAAGGGGTCCTGGCTGGTAACTCTAGACCTCAAGGAGGCATACCTGCATGTCCCTATCAGACAAAGTTGCAGAAGACATCTCAGATTTCTTGCAGGTTCAGAGCATTATCAATTCTCAGCATTGCCCTTTGGCTTATCTACTGCACCCAGAGTATTCACGAAATGCCTGGCATCAGTAATTGCACATTGCAGACTTCAGGGGATTCAAATATACCCATACCTGGATGACTGCCTTATACAAGCGGACAGCCAACAAACATTGGTAAAACACCTGAACTATGCCATCTGCCTACTACAGGGCTTGGGATACACCGTCAACATTCAAAAATCAAGACTTGTTCCATCCCAACGAATAATTTTCCTGGGTGCAAAACTGGATACAAACACCCAAATGGCTTTTCTCACAGAAGAAAAACAAGAACAATTACCGGATTATTTCAGAAATCTGACAACACAAACACAGCTGACTACAAGGAAAATCCTGCAGGCCCTGGGTTACATGGCATCTTGCATTCTTCTGATTCCACAAGCAAGGCTGCATATGAGGAAACTACAATGGTACCTAAGGAGTCTATGGTCTCAACACAGTCACAGCCTAGAAGCTTTGATCCCCCTCATTCCATGCCTTCAAAAGGAATTTCTGTGGTGGGCACAAGCAAGCCAGTCAAACATGGGTCTGCTTTTCAGCAAGCCACACATCAGCCAAACCATTACAACGGACGCCTCAGACCATGGATGGGGAGCGCACATGGAGGGCAGATGCATTCAAGGGCAATGGACACAAAAAGAATTGCGTCTGCACATCAACCAAAAGGAAATGCTGGCAGTGATACATTCAATCGAGGCCTTCGAACACTTCCTGCATCAAGGTCACCTGCTAATAAAGACAGACAATACCACAGTTATGTGGTGCATAAACAAGCAAGGGGGTACCCATTCCTACCCTCTTTGCAGGCTGGCAATGAACCTTTGGGAACTTTCCCTAAAACTCAATATAGAGCTGCAATCCCAGTTCGTACCAGGAAAGGACAATGTACTGGCGGACAGCCTAAGCAGAAACATCATGGATCCACACGAATGGATGTTGCACCCAGACATTTTTCTTCAGATAGCACAATCATGGGGAAGGCCGGACATAGATCTTTTTGCCTCCCACCACAACCATCAACTGAAGAAATTCTGCACAAGGACATACCATCCTCAAGCATGGAAAGTGGACGCCCTCTCCTTCAGCTGGAATGCTCTAACAGTATATGCATTCCCACCTCTACCGTTAATGACCAAGGTCTTACTGAAGATCAGGACAGAGCAACCAAAAGTGATTCTGATAGTCCCGGACTGGCCAAGACAACACTGGGTACCCACTGTTAAAGAGCATGTCACACACGAAACCATGGCCTCTACCACAATGGCCACTTCTTCTGACACAGCACAATTACAAAACTCTGCACTTCAGCCTAAAAACCTTGCAGCTGACAGCCTGGAAAATACCTTGACTCCTCGCCAGGATAAACTATCCAAGAGGGTAAAGGATATCATCATGGAAGCTCGGCGGCCTTCCACATGAAAGGCATATTCAGCAAAATGGAAAAGATTTCGTACTTGGAGCACCGCAAAGGGTCAAGATCCGACAGTGATGAGCATTCCACATATCCTTGAATACTTGGCTGAAATGCTCTATAATGGCCTTTCTTATTCTTCCATAAAAATTCATGCTTCAGCAATTTCAGCAGAGTACAACACTGATCCACCTGTATTTTCTCATCCTCTGCTAAGGCAGTTCCTAAGAGGGATAAAAAACATCAACCCTCCAAGGAAACCACCAGTGCCTACATGGGACCTTAACTTCATGTTGGAAAAATTAACTCTACCTCCCTTTGAACCAGCAGCATCTTCAGAACTACAATTCCTGTCTTGGAAGACTGCCTTCCTTCTGGCCATAACCTCAGCAAGAAGAGTATCTGAGTTACAGGCCCTCATGGCAGTACAACCATTTGTCATTTTTCATCAGGACAGAGTCTCTTTGAGAACCAATCCTTCATTCATGCCAAAGGTGGTATCCAGGGTCTCACTGAACCGAGCTATCCACCTGCCTACCTTCTTTCCAAATCCACAAAATAAAGGAGAGAAACTTCTACATACCCTGGACATTCACAGGCAGCTGCGCTACTACTTGAACAGAACTAAGACTTACAGAAAAACTGACCAACTCTTTGTAGCATATGCTGCTGGTGTACAAGGAAAAGCAATTTCCAAACAGACAATTTCAAAATGGATAGGAAATTGCATTAGATTCTGTTACTCTTTTCATGGAAAGGCTATGCCAGCTAACATCAGGCCTCATTCCACCAGAGCAACAGCCACCTCCACAACCTTCTTAAGAGGGGTGGCTGCAAAGGACATTTTAGAAGCTGCTACATGGAGCTCTGTGCATACATTTTCCAAGCATTACAACTTGCCTTTATAATCCAGATCCAGAGCAGGCTTTGCTACTGCAGTCCTACAGGGCATGTTAGCTACACCATCCTTTTCTTAGGTCCTACCACCCCCAGCTTGGCTATGGTATTCTACCCATATGTAAGGACTGCAGATGCATCCTTGAAGGACATAGTACAGCTTTGTACCTACCATAAATGTAGATGTCCGATAGGTATGCATCTGCAGTCAGGTTTTCCCTCCCTCCTACTCCTCTGTGGTATTCTTTGGGGACCTATCCCTCATTTTAGCTAGCTGGGGTTATCTTTTATGGTGTATTTGTTTTTTATTGCTGTGCATGTTTGGAAATTTTTCACCTCTCCAAATTTAGCCTTCCTTAGAGGGCACCTGGCATCTGGGGCAAGAAAAACTGAGGAAGATGGCATCGGCTGACGCTTATATATACCCCAGGTGCTCTGACGTCGGGGAAAAGGGCGACATCAGCCGACGCCAGACCCAGACTTTGGAATCCGGCCGACCGAAGGGCTGCCTGAGGCAGGACAACCCATATGTAAGGACTGCATATGCTTACCTATCGGACATCTACATTTATGGTAGGTACAAAACTGTACTTTCTCCCTACCAGCGCTCCTGAACGGAGGCCCGACTGTGCGTCTCTGGAGCTGGTCGCAGGTCACATTTTTTATACCCAGAAGCCTAGTGAGACATCACCCTTGATGAGTGGGTATTAAAGATAATTTCCAGAAGTTGTCATATCCCCTTCTCTTCTCCTCCCCCCCCCCCACCATCCAAGAGAATCCCAGACGTTCTACCCAGTCACAGGGATTCCGTGACTTTAGAAATAAAAAAAAGTTGCTTTCAAAGGGAGCCATCCAGCCTGTCCCCGCAGACCAAGTAGGATTAGGGACTTACTCCAGATTCTTTTTGGTGGCAAAAAGAACTGGGGACCTGAGACCTGTCTGGGATCTCAGCCAATTTGAACCTTCATGTACAAAAGTCCAAGTTCCGCATGGTCACCTTACAGTCAATACCCCCTTTAGGGAAAGATGTGTGGATGTGCTCCATCAACCTCAAAGATGCTTATTACCATATCAAGGTGGACAGGGCATCGGGAAGTCATTTACACTTCTGGCTGGGAGCCAGTCATTTTCAATTTCGCGCTCTGTCTTTTGGTCTCACCACAGCCCTCAGGGTTTTCACCAAATGCATGGCAGTGGTAACAGCTCACTTGAGACGTCAGGGATTCAAAGTGTTTCCCTACCTGAACGACTGGCTCCTTTCTGCCACCACCAGGCATCTACTATTACAGACCAGGGACACCACCATTACACTGTGCCAACGGTTAGGAATTACTCTAAATTGGAAAATATCTGCCTTGTTGCCCTCGCAGTGTGTCACTTTTATCGGCGCCGAACTAGATACTGTGCTCATGAGGGCCTTCTTACCAGAAGAGAGAATTCAGGCTGTACAACAGCAGGGTCTATGCCTTACTGTAGGCACTTCGAGTTTGGCATTGGGTGGTGTCTTCTCAGCGCTTTCTAGTTGCAACGCGTATACTGGGGAAATCCAACGTGATTGCCGACATCCTGAGCAGAGCTATCCTAATGCCTCACGAGTGGTCCCTGAACAATTTATGTTGCGGTAGAGATATTCCACAGATGGGGTCAGCCTTGCTGTGATCTATTTGCCAGCCCCCTCAATGCCAAATGCAGCAGCTACTTCACCCTTATACCCCCAGAGGGGGAGACACCCAGGGATGCTCTGGCTCATGATTGGCCCTCCAGTCTTCTCTACACCTTTCCACCATTACCTATGATATAAAAGGTCATTCAGAAAGCACAGTCTGTGGGGAGCAAAATGATCCTCATTGCCCCCCACTGGCCTTGTCAGATTTGGTTTCCCTTCCTTCAACCTTATCTAATGGACAAGCCCTGGTTTTTGGACCCAGTTCCAGATCTGCTGACCCATATGTCAGGAACAGTTCCATCCCTCCTTCCAGACCCTCAGGTTGACAGCTTGGCTGCTCCAGTTCCGTCCTTCGTCAGGCTTCGTGATTTTTTTCCCTGGAAGTGGTCCATATTCTATCATCTTCCCACAAGCCTTCTACCAGGAAGATTTATTCCAGTAAGTGGAAGAGATTTTCTGTTTGGGCCAGTGAGAGACATATTGATCCTTATACAGTGCCCATTTTGGCAACATTGGAATTTCTTTCTCAACTGTTTAATCAAGATTCAGCTGAGGCAACCATTAAAGTGCAATTGGCAGCAATTTCTACATTTCACGCTGCTAGTGAGCCCAAACTTATGGCTCATAGACTTTGTTAGAGCTTTTATGAAAGGGACCAAACCGAACAGAATCACAAACTTAAATCCAAAATCCAGAAGCACAATAACAAAACGGCACCACAGCAGTAATTTAAAATTCTTTACTAAAAATTGTATCCAAAAAGGTAAGCGCTTTCGGCTGCATAACATCAGCCTTCATCAGACAAATTTTAAAATCACCATAGTGGTTTATAAATACCATTCATTTGAGTCATGTTAATCATTATTAATTATTCAATTAAATCCCATGCTAATGTAGCATTTTTTAAAAAGACAGTGTATACAACTTCAAAATTTCTCAGAAAATAACATGTGCATAAATATATATGTGAACACACGCATCTGACTGAATCAATATTAATATACGTAACATATTTAATTACTGAATATAATTACTTTCATATACATTATATAAATATTATACCATGACCCCCCCCCCAAAACGTGCACGCTGATTGGCCAGCGTGCACATTGTAAATCGAGTTATACTAATGGAAAAAGGTCCGGTCGCCCAGACTTTTTTCCATTAGTATAACTCTACTTTTAAAACACTGTCTCGCTATGTTAAATGGGTTTAACATAGCGAGACAGCTTTAAAATAAGCAACGGAGATCTCCATTGCTTATTTTAAAGCTGTCTCACTATGCTAAACCCATTTAACATAGCGTGACAGGTTTTAAAAAAAAAAGCAATGGAGAAAGCAAGATCTCCGTTGCTTTTTTTACTGTTTCGCTATGTTAAATGGGTTTAACATAGCGACAGTTTAAAAACAACGGACATCTCCATTGCTTATTTTAAAACTGTCTCGCTATGTTAAACCCATTTAACATAGCTTAAAATAAAAAAAGCAACGAAGATCTTGCTTTCTCCGTTGCTTTTGCCCACAGCTCTGATGTACTGCGCAGGCGCAGTACATCAGAACTGCCGCGGATGCCAGACATCTGCGGAAGGGCAGTAAACAGGCATTATACTATGCCATTATTTAAGAAAAGTAATAGTTTCTTTTCTTAAATAATGTCATATAATAGCAATAACCACTTCTGGGTGTGGGTAATGCTGTATTTACCCACGGTTGGCTTTGTTTGGTCCCTCGGGCTTCGCCCTCGGGACCAAACCACACCAACCGTGGGTAAATCCAGCATTACCCACACCCAGGCGTGGGTTATTGCTATAACAATAGTTATGTACTTAAAATTACAACAGATATATACTATTAAGATAGATGTATACCATTAAATTACCTATTTATGCTCCTTAATTTTAAAATACTGGAAATAGAAATAGAATCGTTCAATCCTGGAGATTGTGTGGCATTAAGAAAAACTTGCCACCAGTATTCTTTTGATTCCAAAATTATCTTCCAAGGACTTTTCCTAGGTGATTGAAGCAATTGTTCAAGCACTGCAAATTTAAATTTATGAGTTGAATATTGGGCAGTATGTCTATATAAAGCATTATTATCCGATTGTCTATTGATATCATAGACATGTTCATATATTCGCTGTCTTAATTTTCGTTCGTTTTTTCCGATATAGTAAGCTGAACATTCCATACACAAGGCTGCATAAACTATACCAAAGGTATTACAGTTATATCTACCTTTATATTGATATGAAACTGTCATTTATGTGGACCTGCTCACATTCCAATATATATGAACAATATTTACACATTACATTTTTTCATGGATGCCTTGTCCACAGTGTCTGCCTGAACTAATATTACACAAATCTTTTAAATTTTTCTCTCTCTTATATGTGATAGATGGTTGTGTCCCTAATAGTTTGCCAATTGAACATCTCCCTTAATAAAGGTCCAATTTTTATTTATAAGATTCTTAACATATTCCGAATCCTGTGTATAAGTCGTGATGAATGCCAGATTACCTTTATTTTTAGAGCATATACTATTATCATGCACTGCTATAGTTTTATTAACATTAATATCCACAACCGTTGATATATATTGCTCAATGGTGCCTTCTTCTTGCACTTGCATAGTTGTAATATCAAAATTTCCTAACAAGGGCTTATAAAATCCACTTTTTCTTTTCGCTACTACCTCATTCATTAACCCATCAACAAACTGTTTTGGATATTGTCTATTTAAAAACATATTGCCTATGAAATGGCATTCCTCTAAAAATTCATCAAAGACAAAAACCATACGGGCCGCTCGCACCAATTGCCCTTTTAAAACTGCTTTTTTGATATGTTGCGGATGATGACTTTTAAAATGCAAAAGCTTATTAGAATAAGTTTTTTTACGATGGATAGTAGCTTTTAATTTGTTACATCTAAAATCTTTCTATAAAAAAACATACAAATATGCAATACTATTGCTGCTTACTTCGTGTGAATACCAAAAATTCTGTAGTAGCATTTATATATACCAAAAAATTATCAATTAATTCCAAGGGGCCTTGTCAAATGAAAAATAAATCATCAGGAAAACGACTATACAATTTTATGTATTGCATGTATTCAGATGAAAATAAAAATCTGTGCTCCCAAATTGCCATAATTACATTGGCATATAAAGTGCCTATGGGGGAGCCTATCTCAACCCCTTTTATTTGTTTAAAATAGTGCCCATCATGGTATATGTAATTGAGACAGAACTAATTCTAATAAATCTGCTAACGCATTGAGTTCATCTTGTGGAATGGGTATGATGTCAAAAAAGAACTCATTAAACCAAGTAATACCCAATTCCTGTGGAATGCATGTGAACAAAATCCTTCACATCCACTGTGACAAATATAATGTCATCAAGCTTGTGGATGACTTAAGTTGTTAACTTTTGTGAGAAAATCCCAAGAATCACGTAAAATGTACTCTAAATTTTTCATTTTATTCTTGAGTTTCCAATCGATGTATTTTGCTATATAATAAGTTTTGGAACCACCAGCATCCACTATATGGCGCATTGGTGGATTTTGCAAATTTTTATGCAATTTAGGTGTTCCAAACATTACTGGAATCTTGGGATCTGTGACTTGCATATATGCCAATGCTTCACTGGTGATTTGCCCCTGCCAAAACATGTCATCAAGAATGTAACCTATTCTAGAATAAGAAATATTAATTTCATTTATGGAGGCTTCAACATAAGCATCATCATATAAAACATTCAACAACTGCTGATTATAATCAGAGGTATTCATAATGACCAAACCGCCTCCCTTATCGGGCTGCATAATACGAATGTCATTATTAGCTTTTAATTTGTTTAACATTTTTTGTTCAAAAACAGAAAAATTACTGTTATTATTATTATTATTATTATAGCGTTAGTGTGCTTGCTTTTCATGTTTTAAATGAAGCCTAAAATCAAGTTCACATAACTCCTCGAACAGTTTTATTTTTGGATGTAGCGGTGGATTTATTGAACTGGGAACACTTAAAGGATTGTACTCATTACTTGGCATTTGCTGGTGAATGACTGCCAAATTCATTTTCCTGGTAAAAAGTTTCAATTTAAAGGTAAAGCTAAAGGCAACCATTAAAGTTCAATTGGCAGTAATTTCTACATTTCACGTTGCTAGTGAGCCCAAACTTATGGCTCATAGGCTTTGCTAGGGCTTTTATGAAAGGGACATTGTTATTCCGACCTCCAGTCTTTGATCCAGTGATGCCATGGGACCTCAGTGTTGTACTACAGAAGCTCACCTCAACTCCGTTTGAGCGTGCAGCTATGTGTGATATTAAATTCTTGTCATGGAAGACAGTATTCTTGGTAGCCATAACTTCAGCTAGGCGGGTCTCTGAACTCATAGGTTCATAGGTAGGTACTAGGCTATTGGCCCTAGGGCCTATATAAGCCTAGCCAAATGTACCCTGGCTTTCGCCACCCAAGAAAATTATTTTCCTGCACCATTGTTGAGCAGAGCCACATAAGTGATCCCCAGGGTGAATTTCCTATCTCCCATCAAATCCTCAAGATTTTTCTTGAAGAGTGCTAATGAGGAGCTTTGTTTGATATCGATAGGTAGTTTGTTCCAGAGTATTGGAAGTCTCTGGGACAGGAATCTATCCCGCTAGCATGTTCTGTTTATTGTGGTGACGAGGTTTAGGTCCGTAGAGCGTGTAGCTTGTAGGGATTGGGATTTCTTTAAGTGGAGCATGTCTAAAAGCTCTGGGTTTGACATAGTTTTGTGTGTTGGGCTCCAAACATTATTGATTAGACCACCTTATTTGGTGTTTCACAAAGATAGCGTCTCCTTAAGAACCAACCCTTCCTTTGTTCCAAAGGTTGCCTCTGTTGTCAGTATCAACCAATCCATTGAGTTGCCTGTGTTTTTTCCTGAATTCTCCAACAAGGCAGAATTTAAGTTTCATCAGCTGGATGTTCACAGACAATTGCATTTCTATTTACATAGAACGAAAGTTTCTGGAAATCAGATCAAATGTTTGTCTCGTTTTCAGACACTAGACTTGGGGTTCCGGTTTCTAAGGTAACCTTGTCTCCCTGGATCTCTGATTGCATCTCATTTATTTATGCGTCCAATGGCAAAGAATTACCCTTTAAAGTGAGGGCTCATTGTACATGGGAAGCCTTCTAGCTTATCAGTGGGAGTGGTAAGCACTAGGTAACCTATCTACCACATAAGGAGTGGTTCTGGCCCAGAAATTGTAGTTATTGGCCATTTGGGCAGTTTTTCCATCTCTCTCAACTTTCTGATTTAAAAGCCCACATTTGCACTTGTTTCCCCCCTTTCCTGTAACTAGTTTAGTCCAGATACAGATTCTTACTTTTAGCACTTGAATTTGCTTATTCGTGATCAGCATTTGTTCAGAACTTGTAAGCACTAAATAACCTACTAATTACTACAGAACTCAACCTTCCTCATTACCTAGAGGAAAACAGTTTTGGTACCTACCTTCCTCACTTGCTTACAGAAAAACAGCTCTTGTACTCACTTTCCTCACTTATCTAGAGGAAAATAGTTTTTTATTCAGGCATGTCCAGGGGTCAGCTCCCAGTGTTCTCTAGTGTCTATCTGATGAATCTGGGCATCTTGCGGCAATGTAGAAATTGCCTCATGTACACAGACAACCCTCTCCAACTACCACCCAACACTACAACCTGTGAGAGATGCACTTACCTAGCCAAACTGGAGGTAAAGCTCTCTCCAATCAAGACTGAGCTTGACAGTCAAGAAGAGAAGGTAAACACTTGCTCCACACCACACTCATTGCATAGTCTCACTAAATCTACACCACCAAAATCCACACATAGAAACACAAAAACATTCGTGGAAGCTCTCAATAATAATCTGCTCAAGCAACAGAGACCTCCAAAGCAGAAATGCAAGCAACCTCCACCCCCACAACACAACCCAAATGACACATAGCCCGCAGACTCAATGTGCCACTCAATCACAGCCAATAAGGCAAAACAACGTACCCAACACACACTAGTCATAGGCGACTCTATAGTCAGGCACACTGATGTCCCACTCACCAGGCTAAACAAGGTGAAGGTTACTGTCAGCTGCCTGTCTGGTGCCAGGATCCGCCACATAACCCACGCACTCCGGTCACTCCACAACAAGTACAGATATGACTCTGTCATTGTCCAGGATGCTGTGAACAACCTGAGATGTACCTCCCTGGACTACATGAAAAGAGACATGGAAGAGCTCTCCGATCTTGTAGCCCAGGCAGGTATGACCCTAGCCCTGAGTAGCATTCTGCCATCACCCAGAATGATGCCGCAGTACAAGGACAAAGTGATTGACTTCAACAATTGGCTAAGCTTCCGGTGCCATTCTAAAGGGATCCAGTATCTGTCTGCCTGGGATGACATGGTCGACAGACCACGATGCTTTGCCAGAGATGGCCTGCACCTTTCACCCCTGGGATTCCGGATGCCGGCTAAGGTTCTTGCCGCCCCTATAGTGCCTTTTTAGGCAAGGTTCAAATGACAAATTCACCACCGTAACAGGAACAGGCAAGCAAAAACTGAGGGTGATGCTACTCAATGCTAGAAGTCTAAATCTCAAAATGCACTCACTCGAGGCACTCCTTAAAATGGAGAACATCGATATCTGTGCAGTGACTGAGACCTGGTTCAAGGCTCCAGAGAGCAACCCTGCACTACCAGTCTATAACTCATACCACACTTTTCGGCCGTGTAACCTGGACCGGAACATCAAAGGCGGAGGTGTGTCCATATTCATTAAGGATATCCACACCTCCAGGCTAGCTGCTCAGCATAATGCAGCCGAGGTTATCCAAGTGCAGCTAACTCTGGGCAAAACTGCAATCCAAATTGTAGCTTGCTACAGATCACCCACCATGCCCCACGATTCCCATTCCTCTTTTCTTGATGTACTGGAAAATATTAGGGTTCACCCAAACACCCTAATAATGGGCGACTTCAACTACCCCACCATTAACTGGGAAAACTAATCGTGTACCAACTCCTTAGCTCAACACTTTCTGGAATTCATAAACTCCAATGCCCTGGATCAGCTTATACACACCCCTATACACACCCCCACCAGGGGCAACAATATCCTAGACCTAGTCATTACCAATGTGAGTGACCGGTGTTCCACACCTGAAGTCAACACCTCAGTGGTCCGATCCGACCATAAGCTAATTACCCTAGACATCCACATCCTGCTTCCACCCCTCCTTAAGGAAACCATGGTAAAAAATTTCTCCAAAGCCAACTTCATGCTTTTTAAGACAGAAGTGGTGAACTTCACGACACCCATGCAGATGGACAATACAGTTATGATTACTGAATCCTACAGAATTGCACTTTAAGCACGTACATGAGTGCATGGATCGTGCTATCTCAAACAGAACCAAGATGTTATCCTCCAAAAAAAGGAAGCCAGTCTGGTGGTCCCCTGCCATAAGCAAACTGTACAACAGAAGGAAGAAACTCTTGCAAAAGAGAGTAAAATCCCACGAGTGGAGGAGCTCCCTGGTCAGCCTCAGTAAGAAGCTGCGATCCCTGATAAAATCCTCCAAAGCTAGTTACGAAAACAAAATTGACACGGATTCTAAAGACAACCACAAAGCATTCTATAGCTATGTCAAGAATCTCAATGGCAACACTCAGATCTGCTCTGAGTTGCAGCACAATAGCACTAAATATACAGACCCAACTGATATTGCCAACATCCTGGAAGATAGGTTCAGTGCTAACTTTACCCCCCCCCCTCACCCCCTAAAGAGCCCATCTCTATACCGGAAGAATGCAAAGTTCCTGTAATCATGGCTGCACAGGTAAAAACCACACACTCCAAAGCCAAGAACACAGCATCCATGGGACCAGACATCCCAGGCTGCATTCTACACAAACTACAGAATGAACTGGCACCCCCACCCAAGTACCATGTTCAATCAGAGCCTCACCTCAGGCTTTGTGCCTGCTGAATGGCACACAGCAGTGGTTATCCCACTTCACAAGGGGGATTCCACCACGGACCCCGGGAACTACCGCCACATTAGCCTGATCTGCCAGGCCATGGAACTTATAAACAAAGACATTGGTAATCTCCAAACTCTGGATCCCATCCAGTTCGGGTTTGTAAAAGGCAGATCATGTCTCCTAAACCTGATAGACTTCTTCGAAGCAGTCACCAAAGCCGTAGACAAGGGTAAGGTGGCTCACACAGCCTATCTAGATCTTGCCAAGGCTTTTGACACCATCCCCCACTCTGGAATTGTAGATAAGCTCACTAAACTAGGTATAAATCCCTATGTCACAAGATTGGTTGCCAACTGGCTCACTGACGGAACCCACACTGTGAAAGTAGTGGACTCCAAATCCGACTTCAGACCAGTGACAAGTGGAGTACCACAGGGTTCAGTCCTGGGTCCTCTCCTGTTTGGTATCTACTTCTCTGAAGTACAGGCTAACACTGAAGGTCTTTGGCTAATGAAGTTCGCAGATGACTGCAAACTAGGAGCCATAATTGAAACTCCTAACTATGTGGACATCCTACAAAAGGGCCTCACTGAGACAGATGCCTGATGTCAAAGCCATGGCCTCAAGCTCAATGCCAAAAAGTGCGTTGTCATCCCCTTTGGTAAAAACTCTGTACCCATGAACTACAACATAGGCGGTAGTATACTTAACACCGAAAGTGTGATAAGAGACTTTGGGACACAGGTGGACAGTAGTCTCTCCTTTGATAATCACATCGCCACAGTAGTCAGGAAATCCTTCTACGTGGCACACCTCATCACAAAAGGTTTCTCATCCAGAAAAAAAGAGTTCATTGTTCCCCTCTACTCATCACTCATTAGACCCATTATAGAGTACAGCACCCCTTTTGGTATGTACCTCACAAGACATTTACAACAACTGGAAAGGCCGCAGAAATACCTCACAAAAAGGATTACTGGCCTCAAACAGATGTCCTATGCAGACGATCTCAAAAAACTCCAGCTGTACTCCGTCGCATATCGCCTACTCAGAGGTGATCTCTGCCTAGCATACAAAGCTATGTCAAACCCAGAGCTGTTGGACATGCTCCACTTAAAGAAATCCCAATCCCTCCGAGCTACACGCTGTAGGGACCTAAACCTTGTCACCACAATAAACATAACATGCCGGAACTACCTATCTATATCAAACAAAGTTACTCATTAGCACTCAAGAAAAATCTTGATTGGATGGGAAATAGGAAATTCACCCCGGAGATCACCTCTGTGGCTCTGCTCGACTGTGGCACAGCAAAATAATTTTCTTGGGTGGCAATAGCCAGGGTGCCTTTTTGGCTGGGCCTGTATAGGCCCCAGGGTCGATAGCCTAGTACCTACCTATGAACTGCGTTTCAAGCTAGGATGTCTGTGGATATTTGTGCTGCAGCAACATGGGCGTTGCCTCATACCTTTATTAGTCACTACACTGCAAGGCTATGGAACGTATCGTCATGGAACTTCTAAACAATGACATTGGTAATCTCCAAACTCAGGACCCTGCCCAGTTCGAGTTTGTAAAAGGCAGATCATGTCTCCTAAACCTGATAGACTTCTTCGAAGCAGTCACCAAAGCCGTAGATGAGGGTAAGGTGGTTCACACAGCCTATCTAGATCTCGCAAAGGCTTTCGACACCATCCCACACTCTGGAATTTTAGATAAACTCACTAAACTTGGTATAAATCCCTATGTCACAAGATGGGGTTGCCAACTGGCTCAATGACAGAACCCACACTGTGAAAGTAGCAGACTCCAAATCCAACTTCAGACCAGTGACAAGTGGAGTACCACAGGGTTCAGTCTTGGGTCCTCTCCTGATTGGTATCCACTTCTCTGAAGTACAGGCTAACACTGAAGGTCTTTGGCTAATGAAGTTCGCAGATGACTGCAAACTAGGAGCCATAATCTAAACTTCAAAATATTTAGACATCCTACAAAAGGGCCTCACTGAGACAGATGCCTGGTGGCAAAGCCATGGCCTCAAGCTCAATTCCAAAAAGTGTATTGTCATCCCTTTTGTTAAAAACTCTGTACCTATGAACTACAACATAGGCAGTAGTCTACTTAACACTGAAAGTGTGATAAGAGGCCTTGCGACACAGGTGGAAAGTATTCTCTCCTTTGATAATCACATCGCCACAGTAGTCAGGAAATCCTTCTAAGTGGCACACCTCATCACAAAAGGTTTCTCATCCAGGAAAAAAGAGGTCATTGTTCCCCTCTACTCGTCACTCATTAGACCCTTTATAGAGTACAATGCCCCTTTTGGTATGTACCTCACAAGACATCTACAACAACTGGAAAGGCCACAGAAATACCTCACAGAGAATTACCGGCCTCAACAGATGCCGTACGCAGACAGTCTCAAAAAACTGCAGCTTTACTCTGTCGCATATCGCCTACTCAGAGGCGATCTCTGCCTAACACACAAAGCTATGTCAAACCCAGAGCTTTTAAACATGCTCCACTTAAAGAAATCCCAATCCCCACGAGCTACACGCTCTAGGGACCTAAACCTTGTCACCACAATAAACAGAACATGCTGGAGGGATAGATTCCTGTCCCAGAGACTTCCCATACCCTGGAACAGACTACCTATCTATATCAAACAAAGCTCCTCATTAGCACTCTTCAATAAAAATCTTGATGATTGGATGGGCGATAGGAAATTCACCCCGGGGATCACTTCTGTGGCTCTGCTCAACAGTGGCACAGGATAATAATTTTCTTGGGTGGCGAAAGCCAGGGTACCTTTTGGCTAGGCTTATATTGGCCCTAGGCCAATAGCCTAGTACCTACCTATGAACTACAAATTAGATCCGTCAGCCAACCAAGATCAAGGTGCTAGGGATGCTGTCCCACGGGTAAGAATGAAGGCGAGATTGGACTACATAACATCAAGAAGTTATGTACTCACCATAATGTTCGATGTATGTAGTCCAACTCGCCTTACATTCTTACTAACCCTCCCTCCTGGAGGACCTGGAGGTATTGTCTCTAGGTGTCAGTGGTCCTTTCTGTTGGGGTGGTTGTTCTTCTTGGTGTGTGTGTGTGTGTGTGTGTGTGTGTGTGTGTGTGTGTGTGTGAGAACTTGCAGCAAACAAGATCTGGGGAATAGACCTGTTGCATGATGGGATACCTCTTAGCCACGCGCCAATTTAAGACTTCGAGCTAGAGTATGGCTGAGTCGGAGCAGAGGTTCAGCTCCGAACCCACTGGTAAGAATGTAAGGCGAGATGGACTACATACATCGAACTTTATGGTGAGTACATAACTTCTTGTTCTTCTTAGGCTGTTGACCGACTGACTCGGCAGTCAGATCTTCTTCGTGTTTCACTGTTGCGGTTATCATGTTTGGGGTTATCCCTGCCACTAGCCCTCAGCCGACCCGAATACCAGAGGCTTAGTATTTCTGTATTGGTTGCTGTCACTTGAGGACTGACGTCAAGTCGTCAGTAGTGTAAAGTAAGGCAGCCGACGCCATTACATCAGTCTTTCTTGCCGTGGAGCCCAAAGCAGACGCAGTTTGCATGAGTGCCGGTCGGCCGCTACCTGAGTTTTCATCTCCTAATTGAAGTGGAAGTCTTCTAAAGCCAAGTACCCTGTCAGGGATCCTTTTTTCTTGCACTAACCCGATGTCAGAAAAAGTTAACAATTGTCTCGCCTGTGGAAAGCAAATACCACACAGTGGCTTCCACTCTTACTGCGTCACTTGTTTAGACCCAGACCATGACGTCCCCTGTTGTAGCGTCTGTGCTTTGTTCAACACCAGAACAATCAGTCATCAGGCCCTTATTGTAGCCAGATATTTTCATTTACAGTCTTTGAATTCCGATATGACTTCAGTAAGCGACAGCAGATCTTCCGAAAAAACATAAAGATATAAAGACAGACCGCATAGGTCCAAACCTTCTGACGATGCTTCCGATAAGCTAGTAGTCAGTCCTCCGGTGCTCAGTGAGGCATTTTCGCAGCCCCTGATGCCCGCTTCTGTTGATTCACAGGCTGCTACAGAGACCTTTTTGTAGTCTAAGTATCCTGCGAGCGTCTCTACCTTGAATGGGTCTGGAGCTGCTGAGCAGGCACCGGCTTCAGAGGAAGTCCTTTGCACTACCGAATCTTGACGCAAGCCAACGTCTTCTTTCAAGATACTGTTCTTTCAAAAACGACTGAGTTTCTTAGGCCCAGGGTTCGAACCACACCCAAGAAACAAACTACCCACTCTCAGGCACCTGCTACTTTGCCTCAGTCTCAAATGCTTAAAATGGCGGAAGACCTTATCATGCTGATCAGGGGAAGCCAAGCTACCCCCTCTAAAAGGAAAAGAGATCTGTCCCTTGTAGTTTTGTCTGAACAAGAGTCAGATGCATCTGACTATGAAGACATGCAAACCCTCTCCACTTATGAGGATTGTGATGCAGAGGACTCCATTCTTTCAGTCTCTCCCCCAGAGGACTTTTCCTTTGGGGAAACCCTGCATACTTTAAGGGAGGATTTCCAATGGGAGTCAGGACAACCCTCAGTCTGAAAGGGAATTGGATCTTCCACAATGGAGACCTTTGGCCATCCCCCCAGTCCTGGATGTTGTGGATGGTGTTTTCCTAGAATCCAGCTTGACTGACACCCTACCTCCTGCTCTCAGAAAACCAGACCGGTACTATAGAGTCCCTGACTCACACAAATATCTGTTTAAAATTCCAACAGCTGATCCTGAGGTAATTTCTCAAGGGCCAAAAGGGGTTAAAACAACCTCTGCTAAAACTCCCACATCCTCAGACAGGGATTCCCGCGCATTGGACAGATTGGGGTAAAAAGTATATATACCTCATCTACTGTTGCTATCAGGGCACTAAATTGTCAGTTCCACATGCTGAAATTTCAGCAACATACCCTGGAACTCCTTAAATAAAAATGTCTTCCCTACCTGTTTGAGTTACAAGATTTAATGCATTCTGTAAGCCAAGTAACTAAACACACTTTGCACTGTGGTTTTGATGCTCTAGAAACTTCTTGCAGGGCTGCAATCACTGGATCTCTCATTAGAAGACTTGCATGGCTTAAGGAACCACCCCTGCCAGACCATGTCAAATCTAAATTGTTGGATGCACCCTTGCACAAAGATAACTTATTTGGCACTAAAGCAGAGGAGGTCTTAAAAAGATGGAAGAAAAAGCAAAATCTATGCAAACGGTTAAAGATTTCTTCCAAGTCCAGCCCCCAAGGTTCAGCAGGCATTGTCCCTCCAAGCACTGGTCCTCTCCTGCTCCGAGTAATCCAGCCCAGCCAAGGCCCCGTGGAAACAGACCCCCCCCCCCTCCAAACAGCAACCCCAGGGAATGCAGAGAACTAAGCAGTGGACTGCCTCCACTTCAAAACCAGGGAGTTCTAAGCCACCCCCTTATGCTAAGAACACAGTGACTCCTCCTCCTCCCCCATGTGCTCACCTTCACTTACCCCTAGGAGGAGAAAACTCATTTCACTCAACCACCTGGGCCACCATAACCAAGGACCAATAGGTTCTGAACATTGTGTCCCAGGGATACAGATTGTCCTTCCATACCCTTCCAACCCCAAATGGGTTCCCAGATCTACCACCAAATCAGTGTGCAGAGGCTCAAAAGCAAATCCTTTCCCTTCTCTCTGTGAGAGCAGTAGAGCACATTCCTGCAGAACAAATAGGCCAAGTCTTCTACTCCAGACTTTTTCTGGTGCCCAGAAAAGAGGGCTATCCTCGATCTGTCAATTCTAAACACTTTCCTGGTGATCCCAAAATTCAAAATGCTCACACTCCAGCAGCTGCTACCCATGCTCTCCAAGGACACTTGGCTAGCCACCCTAGATCTAAAAGAGGCCTACCTCCACATTCCTTTCAGGGAATCATGCAGGAAATCTCTCCACTTCAGGACAGGATCTCAACACTTTCAGTTCTCTGCACTTCCCTTTGGCTTATGTACTGCTCCCAATGTTTTTACAAAATGTCTGGCTCCGGCCATTGCCTTTTGCAGACAAAGAAATATTCAAATTTACCCATACTTAAGACGACTGCTTTATTGATGCAGACAGCCAGGAAAAGCTGCTCAAGCACCTGGCCTTTGTAAAGACACTACTGTCCTCCCTAGGATACAAGGTCAACAAAAAGAAATCCAAACAGGTGCCCACCCAAAGGATAATCTTCATGGGAGCAAGTCTGGACACAGCATCCCAGATGGCATTCCTTACACCAGAGAAACAAATTTTCCTGACAACCTACTTCTGTCAACTATCCACCAGGCCCCAGCTATGTGCAAGGAGAATCCTGCAAGCTCTGGGGTTCATGGCATCTTGCATACTATTCATTCCATGTGCCAGACAGCACATGAGGAGACTTCAGTGCTACCCAAACAGCCTTTGGTGTCAACACTCTAAAGACCTGGAAACTCTTCTACCTATAATTCCTTGCCTCAGAAAGGAATTTCTTTGGTAGGAAACAGCATGCTCCCACAACAAGAGACTGTCCTTCTCCCCACCCCTCACCACAGATGCATCAGACTACGCTTGGGGTGCACACCTGGACACCAGGTGCATACAGGGCCAATGGAGCCCTCAGGAAATCCTTCTGCACATCAGTCAAAAAGATGGCTGTGCAGCACGCCTTGATAGTTTTCTAACCCCTTCTCTCTCCAGGGATTCTCCTGATCAAAACAGACACCACCACTGTGATGTGGTACATCAACATATTCCTGCCAGGCATTCTGGCAGACCAGTTAAGCAGAAACCTTCTGGACCCACATGAGTGGCAACTCAACAGAAGTACATTCACCCTAATAACTCAGAAATGGGGAACCCCGAGGGTCGACCCAACCATCAGCTCAGAAAATTCTGCACCAGGGAACATCACTGCATGGCTTGGAAAGTGGATGCCCTGTCCTTCCTCTGGATCGATCTATCGGTCTGTGCCTTTCTTCCTCTACCTCTCATCCCTAGGGTACTGCTCAAAATAACGTAGGAAAAACCAAGGACCATTCTTATAGCTCCAGACTGGCCCCGACAACATTGGGTACCCCTTGCTGCGCAGCCTGTCCCGCTGCCTCTATGGCATCTTCCTCAAATTCCAAACCTCCTGACCCAGAGGGAAGGGGAATTAATGCATCCCAAATTGCAGACACTCAGTTTGGCAGCTTGGCTTATTCCCTAACCCTGAACCAATCTGCCACTCTAATTAAGCAGGTTCTGGATGTTATCCGTGAGGCCAGACATCCTAGCACCAGAAGGTATTATGCAGATAAATGGAAAAGGTTCTGCACCTGGATCCAGGCTAAGGGAGCCAATATGGCACAGCCCTCCATCCCTCTCATCCTGGATTACTTAGCTGACCTACTACACAATGGTCTCTCTCTCCTCTATAAAAATTCATGCCTCTGCTATTTCTGCTTATTTTCCCACTGAGCAGCCCCTTTTCTCACACCCTTTGATCATACAGTTCTTCAGAGGGGCTAGCAACTTGAGGCCCCACAGAAGGGCACCAACACCAGCTTGGGTCCTTAACTTTGTCCTGGAAAAGCTCACCCTGCCCACTTTCGAACCAGCTTCTTCTGCAGAGCTAAAGTTTCTCTCCTGTAAAACAGCTTTCCTTCTGGCCATCACTTCAGGCAGAGGAGTGTCTGAGCTGCAAGCACTCGTGGCTGTGGAACCCTTCATCATCTTCCATACAGACAGGGTATCCCTCAGAACTAACCCATCCTTCATGCCCAAGGCGGTGTTCAGTGTGGCTCTCAACCAACCCATTCATCTGCCCACCTTCTTTCCTAATCCCCAGAAGAAGGAGGAAAGGATTCTTCACTCTAGATGTGCACAGACAGCTCAGATTCTATCTGGGCAGGACTAAATCCTTCAGAAAGTCTGATGAATTTCTGGTTAGCTTTGGTACAGGGGTAGAAGATCTCCAGTCAAACCATTTCCAAATGGATAGCATACTGCATCCATTTCTGCTACAAACAGCATGGAAAGCCTCCCCCCAAGGGGGTCAGGACACACTCCACCAGAGCAGCTTCCACCTCTGCAGCTTTCCTAAGAGAATTCCCCACCTGGGACATCCTTGAGGCTGCCATCCAAACATCTGTTTACACTTTTACCAAGCATTGACACCTGTCTTATCTTCCCCAAATCCAGGGCAGGGTTTGCCTCTGCAGTATTGCAGGGCATCCTTGCCAGCCCCTAGTTCCCTTGACTACCTCCACCCATTTCCTTAGCTTTGGGAATCTACCCAAATGGGATGACTGCAACAGTGAAACGGAAAGAACATGGTACATTTGTGTGCACTTACCATAAATGTAGATGAAGAGTGTATTCCCTGCTGCAGTCCTGGTTTCCCTCCTTCCATCCCCCTTTATTTTCTTTCTTTCCTTACAAGGGACATATTGGTATTTATTTTCCACTGGTGGGGTTCTTCCACCAGAACCTGCCTTCCTACTTTGGGGGCTCCTGACATGTTATGGCAAGAAAAACTGATGTAATGGCATCGGCTGCCTTACTTTACACTGCTGATGACCTGACGTCAGTCCTCAAGCGACAGCAACTAACGCAGAAATACTAAGCCTCTGGTATTAGGGCTACCCTGGCAGAGATAACCTAAATGTGATGACTGCAACTGTGAATACACTCAAACATCTACATTTATGGTAAGTAGACAACTGTACTTTCCGAGGTCTGTGCATGCAAACGTCACATTTAAGGCCCATGGTTTATGGCCCTGCATGTGTGACATCCCATGCACCTAACAGCAAATAGGCTTAAGCTTTTGCATAGAAGCCGGACGTTCGGGTCGCCTGAGGCAGAGAATCCCACAGCAAGAATACTGCAACATGGAGGAGAATGACATCTATGGTTATGGTAAGATTTTACACAACTAATTTTTTTCTCTGTTTTCCTTGCATTTTCAATTCTTTGCTTTGTCCTTTCCACTGCCCCAGGGTTTTCAGCAAATAGCTCGCTCCTGTGATTGCGTTTTTGCAGGATGAGAGGGGTTCACATGTTTCTTTATCTAGATGACTTACTCATTCAGGCTTCTTCCCCATGATTCACTTTAGCAACTCCACTATACTGTTTGCCTCTTGCAAAGTCTGGGATTTTTAATAAACTTCCAGAAATCAGTCCTGGTTCCTTCTCAGGATCCTTTGTTTCTTGGTTGCCATTTCCAGACCCATCCCTGTGCTAACTTCCCTGCCTCTTTCCAAGACTCTTTCTCTTACCTTTTTTTCAATACCTTCTTCCTTGGGTTTCAGTTACAGCCAGGGAGTTTCTTGGGCACTAGGTTTCATGGTTTCCACCATTCCTAGGCTGCCATTTGCCAGGCTTCACATGAGAAAGCTTCAGTGGTTCCTAAAGTCACTTTGGCTCCAACGCTGTCATCCTATAGATTTTCTAGTGTCTGTGCTTCAAGCTTGAGCTTCAGTGGTAGATGCATCAGCCTTGGCTCAACCCGGGACTTCAGATACCTCAGAGGGTGGGGAGGCTGATGTTTGTCCCCTGAAGTCCAGGGTCTCTGGCCTCCTCATCAGAGGTCACACCACATCAGTAGCAAGGGGGTGAGAACTCTCCTTTTCACTCTTCAGACCTTTCATTCCCCTTTTCTTCCAGGGTCCCCCAAAATCTTTACAGACAATACCATACTGATGTGGTACATCAGTAACTGTCTGCGCGTGTGCGTGTGTGTGTGCGTGCGTGTGTGTGTGTGTGCGGGAGGGGGAGGCCTACCTTCTTTGCAGGCTAGCTCATTGAGTTTGGGATCTAGCTGTCCAGTGTCAAGTAACTGTTCGGGATGTATACATTTCTTCACAGGAAAACATTGACAGACTCTTTGAGCATATCCAAAACATAGGCTCACAAATGGATGCTTCACAGAGATGTATTTTTTGACATTGTCCATTAGTGGGGTACTCCGGTAGATCTTTTGCCTCTGCTTTGAACAGAAGACTTCCTCTTTTTTGCACCAGAGTCCCCAGTCCTCTGGCTTGGAAGGTGGACCCCCTTCCTTTTCCTGGGAAGGAGATGTTTCTCTACACCTTCCTTCCCCTTCCTTTAATTCCAAGGGTCCTGCTCAGGGTAGAGCAAGACTCTTCCAAAATCTTGTTGGTGACTTCCTTTTGGCCCAGACAACATTGGATGTCCTTCAAGAATGCAACTGCAGTCATAACATATGGGTTGTCCTGCCTCAGGCAGCCCTCGGTCAGCCGGATTCCAAAGTCTGGGTCCGACGTCGGCTGATGTCGCATTTCTCTCCGAAGTCAGAGCGGCTGGAGTACATAAGCATCAGCCGACGCCATCTTCTTCAGTCTTTCTTGCCGCGCGGTGCCCGAAGCAGAAGCAGTTTGCAAGTGCCGGTCGGTCAGCTCCTGTATTCTTCAATCCGAAGTCATCAAAAAAGCTAAGTACCCCGTTGGGGACCTTTTCTTGCCTCAGCCGATGTCAGAAATTACTGAAAAAGTAAATAATTGTTTGTCTTGTGGTAAACAAATACCTCATAAGGATTTCCACTCTTACTGCCTTCCTTGCCTTGGCCCAGACCACGACATCTCGGCCTGTGCCGCCTGTGCTCGCTTCAATAAGCGCACTCTCAGGCGCCGGGCGGAGTTCGCTGAAGACTTCGGCGAAAAATTCGATTATACAATGCAGTCGGAACTACCGACATCGCAGACTCTAAAGCGAAAAGACCGGGACCGACATCCTCGGCCCGCGTCTTCCACCGACACGCCAAAACCACCCGCGAGTGCCCCGGTTCCCTCTGAGGTGGTTATTTCACCGCTCCGAACCGAAGACACCGCATTACCGATTCCTCCGATACTGAAGACCACACCGACGCCAGTTATTGATTTTCCTCCGGATACTGAAACAGAGAAATGCCGAGACCATTGCTGTGGATAAGGTCACTCCTGCACGTGGTGCTGCTAGGCCTCCCATGTCCATGTCTATCAAGGCCTACACACGTGCTAAGGCAGCCAGCAAGACCAAGCACCTTACTGCTAAAGCCTTACCTCAGCCTACTCCTGAAACACAAATCATGACTATGGCCGCAGACTTAATTTCCATGATCAGAGGTTCCCAGGCCCATCCTGAGAGAGGATCCCAGCCTCCTCTTGATAAGAGGCCCAGGGTTGAACCCTCTGACCCTCTCCCTTTAGATGAAGGTTCCGAGGACTCTGTTCACTCCGATAGCCAGGAAGAGCCCTTCCAGACCTATGAGGACTCAGATGCAGAGGACTCCATCCCCTCGGCCTCCCCTCCTGAGGATATTTCTTTTGGGGAAGTTCTGCATTCCATGAGGGAACATTTTAAGTGGCAAGGCCAGGAATATTCTGATTCCAGAAAGCGCCTTCGAACTTTCCTTATAAAGCCCCAACACAGGCCCTTAGCTATACCTCCTGTGCTTGATGTTTTGGATGATCTATATTCTGACTCCAGTGTTACCCCGGATACTCTCCCTCCTGCTCCTGCCAAGCCGGACAGATATTATAGGGTCCCTGAAACACATTCTCATTTCTTTAGGGCCCATGCTATTGATTTAGAAACAATTTCACAGGGACCGAAAGGGATTTCAGCTACCACCTCCAAAAATCCTTTGCCTTCCAACAGGGAAGCTAGGTCATTAGAGAGATGGGGGAAGAAGGTTTACACCTCCACTACTTTATCTATGAGAGCTCTCAATTGTCTCTTTCATATGTTTCAATATCAGGATTACCTGTTAGATGATTTACAGAAAACATTGGCCTCTCCTGAACCTTTAGATAGGAAGTCTTTGCAGGAGGCTGTACATAATTCTCAGCAAGTTAGCAATCACTTTCTTCAGTGTGGATATGATGCATTGGAAGCTTCATGTAGGGCAGCTATGACAGGGGCGGTCATTCGTAGACATGCATGGTTAAAAGAACAACCTCTACCAGATCATGTTAAGGCAAAACTTCTTGATGCACCCTTGGAAAAGAACGAGCTTTTTGGTGCTATTGCTAAAGATGTGTTAAAGTCCATTGAGGAAAAAGCCAAGTCAGTTCAGACAGTCAAAGATTTCCTCCAGGTTCAGCCACCCAGATTCAGCAGGAATTGGCCTTCTAAAAACTGGTCCTTTCCTAATCCTGAAAGATTTCAAAGGGGCAAAAACAGGCGTGGCCGAGGAAGAGGACAATACAGAGGTTCATACAGGGGACGACAATGGCAACCAGCAAACCAAAGAAGTGACACAGGGGTTTCTCCTGCCCCACAGGGACAATCTCAATGACTTTCCTCTACTTCCGCTGACCAAGGAGCAAACAGAAGCTCCTTTGGGCGGAAAATTATCTCTGTTTTCAGACAATTGGCACAGATTGACAAAGGACAAATGGATTTTGGACATTATAGACCAAGGTTACAGGTTCCACTTTCATACCTTGCCAAGAAAACAAAGCATGCCAAACCTACCACAAAACCAGAGGGCAGAGGCTATCAAGCAAATCTGCTTGCTCAGATCAAAGCAATAGAAAAAGTTCCACAACAAGAACAAGGCCAGGGGTTTTATTCAAGACTGTTCCTGGTTCCAAGAAAAGAAACTCAATGGTGACCAATACTGGATTTGTCCACATTAAACACTTTTCTCACAGTACCAAAGTTCAAAATGCTGACTCTACAGCAACTCCTTCCCATGCTGGGCAAGGGGTCTTGGCTGATTCCTCTGGACCTCAAGGAGGCATACCTGCATGTCCCTATCAGACACAGCTGCAGAAGATACCTCAGATTTCTTGCAGGGCCAGAGCATTATCAATTCTCAGCATTGCCATTTGGCTTATCTACTGCGCCCAGAGTATTCATGAAATGCCTGGCTTCAGTAATTGCTCATTGCAGGCTCCAGGGGATCCAAATTTACCCGTACCTGGACAACTGCCTCATACAAGCGGACGACAAACTGATTTTGACAAAAAACTTGAATTATGTCATACAATTGCTACAGGCTCTGGGATACACAGTCAACTTCCAAAAATCAAGACTTCAGCCATCCCAGCAAATAACCTTCTTAGGAGCAAAACTAGACACAGCCTCTCAAATGGCTTACCTGACAGAAGACAAGCAAAAGAAGTTAACTCATTATTTCAAAGGTTTGGCAAAGCTCACCCAGATGACTGCAAGGAGATTCCTACAGGCCCTGGGTTACATGGCATCCTGCATTCTCCTGGTTCCATTAGCAAGACTACACATG
This sequence comes from Protopterus annectens, assembly GCF_019279795.1. Classification (NCBI taxonomy): domain Eukaryota; kingdom Metazoa; phylum Chordata; order Ceratodontiformes; family Protopteridae; genus Protopterus; species Protopterus annectens. The sequence continues at coordinate 964,343,590 of NC_056733.1, read as the reverse complement.
AGAAAGCTTCAATGGTACCTAAAAAGTTTATGGTCTCAACACAGCAACAACCTAGAGACAACCAAACCGCTCATTCCATGCCTACAAAAGGAATTTCTTTGGTGGGCCTCGGTAAGCCAGGCAAACACAGGTATGTCGTTCAAAAAACCTCAAATAACACAGACGCCTCAGACCTTGGATGAGGGACGCACATGGAGGGCAGATGTATTCAAGGACAATGGTCTCCAAAGGAAACACATCTGCATATCCACCAAAAAGAAATGCTGGCAGTAATGCATGCCATCGAGGCCTTTCGACAACAACTTCAGCAAGGCCACCTGCTAATACGGACAGACAACACCACTGTGATGTGGTACATAAACAAGCAGGGGGGCACCCATTCTTACCCCCTTTGCAGACTGACAATGAATCTTTGGGAAAAATCACTGAGCTTAAACATACAGTTGCAATCCCAGTTTGTTCCAGGCAAAGACAATGTGCTGGCGGACAGCCTAAGCAGGAATTTCCTAGACCCCCACGAGTGGAGGTTATATCCAGAAATCTTCATACGACTCACCTCGACATGTGGCAGGCCAGAAGTAGACCTATTTGCATCCCACCTCAATCATCATCTACAAAAGTTCTGTTCAAGGACATATCACCCACAAGCATGGAAAATAGATGCTCTCTCATTCAACTGGAACTTCCTAAAAATCTATGCATTCCCACCTCTGCCACTGATGACCACAGTATTACTAAAGATCAAAGCAGAGAAGCCCAAGGGGATCCTAATAGCTCCAGACTGGCCAAGACAACACTGGTACCCACTACTACGGAGCATATGTCACAACAAAAAGTGGGCCCTTCCCCAATGGCCCCAACTTTTGACTCAACACAACATCAAGACAGTACATCCCAACATTGACGCTGCAGCTAACAGCTTGGGAGATCCCATGAATAACCTCAATTTATCTCTCTCCAAGGAAGTTCAGCGGATACTAACAGAAGCCCGAAGACCATCCACCAGAAAGGTTTACTCAGCAAAATGGAAGAGATTCAGCATTTGGAATACCAGCAAGGGTCATGATGCATCATTATTGAACATCCCACTCATTCTGGAATATTTGGCAGATATGCTACAGAATGGACTCTCATATTCTTCCATAAAAATACATGCTTCAGCTATTTCAGCTAGATACAACACTGATCCACCTGTGTTTTCACACCCTTTGTTAAGGCAATTCCTTAGGGGAATCGGGAATATAAAGCCACCAAGAAAGGCTCCAGTACCAGCTTGGGACCTCAACTTTGTCCTAGAAAAACTGACTCTACCCCCCTTTGAGCCAGCAGCTTCTGTGGACTTACAATTTCTCTCATGGAAGACAGCTTTCCTGTTGGCAATTACGTCAGCAAGAAGGGTTTCGGAATTACAGGCCCTAATGGCAATACCACCATTCATAACCTTTCACAGAGACAGGGTCTCCTTACGAACCAACCCTACCTTTCTGCCAAAAGTGATATCTAGGGTTTCTTTAAATCAAGCAATTCACCTGCCTACTTTTTCCCAATCCTGAGAACAAAGGGGAAAGACTGTTGCATACCTTGGACATTCACAGACAACTTCGCTACTACCTGGACAGAACCAAGACCAATAGGAAGTCTGATCAGCTTTTTGTAGCTTATGCCCCTGGAGTACAAGGAAAAGCAATTTCCTAACAGACTATTTCAAAATGGATTGGACATTGCATCAGATTCTGTTATTCCTTCCATGGAAAGAGTGTACCAGCCAATGTCAGACCACACTCCACCAGAGCTACAGCCACCTCTACAGCATTCTTAAGAGGGGTGCCTACAAAAGACATTCTAGAAGCTGCTACATGGAGCTCCGTGCATACATTCTCCAAACACTACAACCTCCCTTTATATTCCAGATCCAGAGCAGGCTTTGCTTCGGCAGTCCTGCAGGGATTGATAGCTACACCATCCTTTTCTTAGAGCATTCCACCTCCCCCAGCTAAGCTATGGTATTCAACCCATTTGTTATGACTGCAGTTTCATTCTTGAAGGACATAGTACAGTTTTGTACCTACCATAAATGTAGATGTCCGATAGATATGCAACTGCAGTCGGGTTTTCCCTCCCTCCTTCCCCTCTATGCCTTGGGTCCACTCCTCTCCCTGTTATCCTTAGCTGGGGATATCTGTTATGGTGCATCTGTTTATTGCTTATTTATTTGTCTGGAAACCTGCTTTTGTCTTCCAATTTGATTACAGCTTTCCTTGGAGGGCACCCGGCATCTGGGGCAAGAAACACTGAAGAAGATGGCGTCGGCTGATGCTTATGTACTCCAGCCACTCTGACGTCGGAGAGAAATGTGACATCAGCCGACGTCGGACCCAGACTTTGGAATCTGGCCGACCGAGGGCTGCCTGAGGCAGGACAACCCATATGTTATGACTGCAGTTGCATATCTATCGGACATCTACATTTATGGTAGGTACAAAACTGTACTTTCCCTCTTCTGCATCTAGCCAAGGATAGCCACCACACGTTACCTCAACAGGGTGGACCTACTTACACAAGACAAGGGGTCTCTCATCCATCCTCACTTGTCCACTCCTTCAACTGACATTGTGGGTGATAGGGCTTTGATCCCTTTTTGTAACTTTTTTCTTAAGATGTGCTTAGCGTTCTGTAGGAGGCCAGGAAACCCGGTATGAGGAAATTCTGTCTCTCCAAACAGAACAGATTTTCTGTTTGGTGCCTTGCTCATAACCAGGATCTACTTTCTGTGAGGATCACTCTGGATGTCCTTCAAGGATGCATCTGCAGTCATCACATATGGGTTGTCCTACCTCAGGCAGCCCTTCGGTCGGCTGGATTCCAAAGTATGGGTCTGGCCTCGGCTGATGTCGCACCTTCCCCGACGTCAGAGCGTCTGGGGTATAAAAGCATCAGCCGACGCCATTTTCCTCAGTCTTTCTTGCCGCGTGGTGCCCGAAGCAGAAGCAGTTTGCAAGTGCCGGTCGGCCAGCTCCTGTAATTCAGCTACCAAACACTTCAAAAGCTAAGTACCCCGTTGGGAACTCTTTCTTGCCTCAGCCGATGTCAGATAAAATTAATAATTGCTTAACTTGTGGGAAACAAATACCTCATAAGGATTTTCACTCTTACTGCCTCCCCTGCCTAGGCCCAGACCACGACGTCTCGGCCTGTTCAGCCTGTGCTTCCTTCAACCGACGCACTCTTAGACGTCGGGTGGAGTTTGCAGAGGAATTTTTTGGGGCTAGTTTTGCTTACAACATGCCGTCGGAGACTCCGACTTCACATTTAACAAAGAAACGGAAGGACAAGGACCGACACACGCGGCCCGCGGTTTCGGCTGAAACCACGGCCAGGCCTACCGCGAGTGTCTCGGTCTCGGCTGAAACAGAGTCCTTGGTACTTCCGACCACCGAAACCGCTCAACCGACAACCTCGGCCCGGGAGGCCCCTACGGAGTCGGTTATTGAATCTCCATTAGAAACCGGTGTCCTGGAATCTTCCGACACCATTCCTCTAGACAAAACTACACCAGCACGTGGTGCAGCCAGGCCTCCTGCATCCATGTCCATAAAGGCATTCTCAAGGGCTAAAGCTGCTAAGCACTCAAAAGCTTTGCCTCCCAGGGTTATCCCTCAGGGACCCACTACAGGTTCACAGATTCTAAGTTTAGCAGAGGACCTTATTTCCTTAATTAGGGGCTCTCACAGCCTCATCCGGACAGGGGCTCTCAACCTCCTCCAGACAAAAGGCCCAGGGTTGAGCCCTCTGATCCCCACTCCTCAGATGAGGCCTCTGATGGCTCTACTCTCTCGGACTACCAGGAGGAGGCTTTTTCGGCCTACGAGGATTCTGATGCAGAGGAATCTATCCCCTCGGTCTCCCCTCCTGAAGAGCTGTCCTTCGGGGAGACACTTCACACTATGAGAGAGCATTTCCAATGGCAGGGCCAGGAATTCTCTGATTCCAGGAAGAGATTAAGGACTTTCTTGCATTTGCCTCAGCATAGACCTTTGGCTATTCCTCCTGTTTTAAATGTCATTGATGATGTGTACTCTGAGTCTAGCACAACTCCTGACACTCTTCCTCCGGCTCCTGTCAAACCCGATAGGTACTAAAGGGTCCCGGACTCGCATCTTTTCCTTTACAAGGCCCACTCTGCTGATCCAGAAACTATTTCCCAGGGCCCTAAAGGGGCTGCAGCTGCCGCCACAAAAAAATCCACTCCCCTCTGAAAGGGAGTCCAGGGCTTTAGAGAGATGGGGTAAAAAAGTTTATACTTCTGCTACTCTTTCTAAGAGGGCTTTAAATTGTCAATTTCATATGATACAGTACCAAAAGTATTTGTTAGATGAATTGCAGAAATCTTCACCTGAACCCCTAGATCGCAAATCACTTCAGGATCTGGTACATAACTCCCAACAGGTTAGCAACCATTTCTTGCAGTGTGGTTATGATGCATTGGAAGCTTCATGTAAGTCAGCTATGACAGGTGCAGTCATACGTAGGCATGCTTGGCTGAAGGAACAATCTCTGCCAGACCATGGTAAAGCAAAGCTTCTGGATGCTCCACTGGAAAAGCAAAAGTTATTTGGCTCCACTGCTCAGGAGGTCTTAAAGAAATTTGAAGAAAAGACAAAATCTGTACATACAGTCAAAGATTTTCTCCAAGTCCAATCACCAAAATTCAGCAGAAATTGGCCTTCCAAGAATTGGTCCTTTCCAGACACAGAGAGATTTCAGAGAGGCAAGAACAGGCGTGCCAGAGGTAGAGGGCAAGCTAGAGGCTCCTACAGAGGCCATCAGTGGCAGCCTCTCAACCAGAGAGGTAGTGCAGGACCTACAACTGCTGCACAAGGACAGACTCAATGACTTTACTTTGACACCGTCAACCAGGGCTCAATTGGAAGCACCTTTGGGCGGAAAGCTTTCTTTATTCTCAGAAAATTGGCACAGTATTACAAGGGACAAATGGACACTACAAATAATAGACAAAGGATACAGGTTCCATTTTCACACATTACCAAAAAGAAAAGGCATGCCAGACCTGCCACCGAATCAAAGGGCAGAGGCTTTGAAACAAATCTCCAACGTAATGCAAATGAAAGCTATAGAAAAGGTTCCTCTCTCAGAGCAAGGCCAAGGATTTTATTCCAGACTATTCCTTGTTCCAAGAAAAGAAAAGCAATGGAGGCCTATTCTCGACTTGTCCGCACTGAATACTTATCTCATTGTGCCAAAATTCAAAATGCTGACTCTACAGCAACTCCTTCCCATGCTGGGCAAGGGGTCTTGGCTGGTAACTCTAGACCTCAAGGAGGCATACCTGCATGTCCCTATCAGACAGTTGCAGAAGACACCTCAGATTTCTTGCAGGTTCAGAGCATTATCAATTCTCAGCATTGCCCTTTGGCTTATCTACTGCGCCCAGAGTATTCACGAAATGCCTGGCATCAGTAATTGCACACTGCAGACTTCAGGGGATTCAAATATACCCATATCTGGACGACTGCCTTATACAAGCGGACAGCCAACCAACTTTGGTAAAACACTTGAATTATGCCATCCACCTACTTCAGGCCTTGGGATATACAGTCAACATTCACAAATCAAGACTAGTTCCATCCCAAAGAATAACTTTTCTGGGTGCGGATCTAGACACAACCACCCAAATGGCTTTTCTCACAGAAGAAAAACAGTCAGCTACCGGATTACTTCAAAAATCTGACAAGACAAACTCAGCTGACTGCAAGGAAAATCCTGCAAGGCCCTGGGTTACATGGCTTCTTGCATTCTTCTGATTCCACAAGCAAGGCTGCATATGAGGAAACTACAATGGTACCTATGGAGTTTATGGACTCAGCACGGTCACAGCTTAGAAACTTTGATACCACTCATTCCATGCCTTCAAAAGGAATTTCTGTGGTGGGCTCAAGCAAGCCAGTCAAACAGGGGTCTGCCCTTCAGCAAACCAATAGCCAGCCAAACCATTACAGCGGATGCTTCAGACCACGGATGGGGAGCGCACATGGAGGGCAGATGCATTCAAGGACTATGGTCACAAAAAGAGCTACGCATGCACATAAACCAAAAGGAAATGCTGGCAGTGATACATGCAATCGAGGCCTTCAAACTCTTTCTGCGTCAAGGCCACCTGCTAATAAGGACAGACAACACCACAGTTATGTGGTACATAAACAAGCAAGGAAGCACCCATTCCTACCCTCTTTGCAGACTGACAATGAATCTATGGGAACTTTCCCTGAAACTCAATATAGAGTTGCAATCTCAGTTTGTGCCAGGAAAGGACAATATACTGGCGGACAGCTTAAGCAGAAACATCATGGATGCACACGAATGGATGCTGCACCCAGACATCTTCCTTCAGATAACACAATCATGGGGGAGGCCGGACATAGATCTCTTTGCCTCCCCCCACAATCATCAGCTGAAGAAATTCTGCTCAAGGACATACCACCCACAAGCATGGAAAGTGGACGCCCTCTCTTTCAGCTGGAGAACTCTAACAGTGTATGCATTTCCACATCTTCCATTAATAACCAAGGTCTTATTGAAGATCAGGACAGAGCAGCCAAAAGTAATTCTGATAGCTCCGGACTGGCCAAGACAGCACTGGTACCCACTGTTAAAGAGCATGTCACGCACGAAACCATGGCCTCTTCCTCAATGGCCACTTCTCCTGACACAGCACAATTACAAAACTCTGCATTCCAACCTGAAAACCTTGCAACTAACAGCCTGGAAAATATCTTGACTCCTCCCCAGGATAAGCTATCCAAGAGAGTGAAGGATATCATCATGGAAGCTCGCCGGCCTTCCACAAGAAAGGCATATTCAGCAAAATGGAAAAGATTTCACACTTGGAGCACCACAAAGGGCCTAGATGCGACAGTGGTGAACATGGCACATATCCTGGAATACTTGGCAGAAATGCTCCACAATGGCCTGTCTTACTCTTCCATTAAAATCCATGCTTCAGCAATTTCAGCAGAGTACAATACTGATCCACCTGTCTTCTCTCATCCTCTCCTAAGACAGTTTCTAAGAGGAATTAAAAACATCAATCCTCCAAGGAAACCACCAGTGCCTACTTGGGACCTTAACTTCGTGTTGGAAAAACTAACACTGCCTCCCTTTGAACCAGCAGCATCTGCAGAACTACAGTTCCTGTCTTGCAAGACTGCCTTCCTTCTGGCCATAACCTCAGCAAGAAGAGTATCTGAGTTACAGGCCCTCATGGCAGTACAGCCATTTCTTATTTTTCATCAGGACAGAGTCTCATTGAGAACCAATCCTTCATTTATGCCAAAGGTGGTATCCAGGGTCTCATTAAACCAAGCTATTCACCTGCCTACCTTCTTTCCAAATCCACAAAACAAAGGGGAAAAACTTCTGCACACCCCGGACATACACAGACAGTTGCACTACTACTTGGACAGAACTAAAAGTTACAGAAAAACTGACCAGCTGTTTGTAGCATATGCTGCTGGTGCACAAGGAAAAGCAATTTCCAAACAGACAATTTCAAAATGGATAGGGAATTGCATTCGTTTTTGTTACTCCTTTCATGGAAAAACTGTGCCAGCTAACATTAGACCTCATAACACCAGAGCCACAGCCACCTCCACAGCCTTCTTAAGAGGGGTGGCTACCAAGGACATTTTAGAAGCTGCTACATGGAGCTCCGTGCATACATTTTCCAAGCATTACAATTTACCTTTATATTCCAGATCCAGAGCAGGCTTTGCTACGGCAGTCCTGCAGGGCATTTTAGCTACACCATCCTTTACATAGATCCTCCACCCCCAGATTGGCTATGGTATTCTACCCATATGTGATGACTGCAGATGCATCCTTGAAGGACATAGTACAGTTTTGTACCTACCATAAATGTAGATGTCCGATAGGTATGCATCTGCAGTCAGGTTTACCCTCCCTCCTTCCCCTCTGTGGTATTTATTGGGTACTTATCCCTCTCATAGCTAGCTGGGGTTATCTATTATGGTGTATTTGTTTTATATATATATATATCTCCACATATATATTTCTGTGCATTTTTGAATTTTTTGCATTTCTCCAAATTTAGCCTTCCTTAGAGGGCACCTGGCATCTGGGGCAAGAAAAACTGAGGAAGATGGTGTCGGCTGACGCTTTTATACCCCAGGCGCTTTGACGTCGGGGAAAGGGCGACATCAGCCGACACCGGACCCAGACTTTGGAATCCGGCCGACCGAAGGGCTGCTTGAGGCAGGACAACCCATATGTGATGACTGCAGATGCATACCTATCGGACATCTACATTTATGGTAGGTACAAAACTGTACTTTCTCGTTCGTTTGTGTGAGTTGCTCCATGCTGGTTTAGAATATTCTGTTAATACTCACATTTCTGCTAGTCTGCCCTTGACTCTTACTCTGGCCTCTAGGTTTGAAATCAAGCAATTTCTTAAAGGCATCCTTCATGTCAGACCTCCTAGTTAGCCTGTTCCACCTTCCTGGGACCTTTAATTTTGTTCTTGAAAAATTGACTCAGGCTGCTTTTGAACCAGCAGCTTCAGCATCCTTGCAGCATTGTAGATGGAAGACTGTTGTTTTGGCCCTTACTTTAGCTAAGTGAGTGCCTGAACTCAGGCTCTTATGGCTGTTCCTCCTTTTTCTGTTTTTTTCATAGGAAGTGTGTGTGGTATTAATCCTTCCTTTATGCCCAGTGCGGTTAATGAATGGTCTGTTAATTTGCTGCTAGTGAGAGGCTCCTTCACACCTTGGAGGTGCATGGGCAGGTCAGATGTTTAGACAAGACCAAGGCTGTCCACCCTTTTGACCTGATGCTGTCCTTTTCATTCTTCATTGTGTTATGGATCCATCTCGGCCACATTGGATCCTAATCTCAAACTCCTCCTCCTGCACATAATGCTCTACACCATCTCCAGTTCCTCATCTCATTTGCCACCTTATAGCCAAGATGCAGATCCCATGACTTGAGTGGGACAGCATTTCTTAAAATTTTCTAGGTTTTTAACTTGTTTAATCTTTCCGAGTTAATTTAGTCTTTTAATATCTTTTTTGTGGTAGTTCCTCTTTCCTCCTCCACTTTATCATGGGCATTAGGGTGGTGTTTTGTCTTCCTTCTTTCATTCTTCCCTACAAAAACAAATTGTTGGTTGTAGTTGAGTGGGTTTTAGTGTTCCTGCGTTTGGTACTTTTTCCTGTGTGTCTTAATTGTGTCTGAGAAATCTTTGGGTTTTAAGAGATGCACTCCTTCTGGGCACAAAATACCCAACTCCGATGCCCACAAAAAGTGCGTCTGTTGCTTGGGTCCTTAGCATCTAAGGTCAGCCTGTGATATCTGTGCCACCTTCAATCCCAAGGCAATGCCTGACTGTAGGAATTAATTCTTAAGGGTTTGTTACTTTCCTGTTCATCTTCCTCTCCTGGGGCTCAACCCCCCTCAAAATTATATGGCTCTGACGAGCCTAGGAAAAGAACTTTTCAAAAATCTCCAAGATCTTCCTCTGAACCTCCTCAGAAAATTGTGAAACCGTCAGATCCGTCCGACACACTCAGATCCAATGTCTACATCTTTGTCTGATCCAACAAACATACTTCCCTGCTCAGATCCACAGACAACCTCGGATCCTTCAGAGATAACTAGCCACTTCCTGTCTTCCTTAAACTTCAGTGTCTCATTCTAGGCCTTCGCATCCAACAGCTAGGAGCTGAACACCAGAAAAACAATCACCTTGGTCTCTCCAACCCTTCCAGCCAAGTTATTTTAGATGCATTCAAAACATTCCAGACCAGCTTCCTCAGCCTCATCCAGATCCTCTCGGAGCTTGACAGAGGCCGATATAGACAGGATGGTGCAGAGATTCCTCAAGACTCTGATCCAAATGAGGATTTGTTTTGCCAACTCCATCCTTTCTGGGATCCGTGAGAGTACTGCACAGTCCATTCAATGTCCTCCAATCTGAACCTTAGTTTCGGAGTCCCAGGATCCAAAATATCCAAGAGAGTCTGTCTGATCCAAGGAAGCTTCCTTCCTCATCTCAGATTTCCCTTATCAGCCCTCCTCCGATTTTGTTGGATCAGAGCGGGTCTCTGATCTGAGATGTTGGTGTCTGGTCCAAGGTGGATGGGTTCGGCTCCAACTTGTCAGAACCATCCCGTCCTTTTGGAGCCTCTGCTCCCTACAGGTCGGGTCAGATTCTTTCTGGAGGACGTAGATCTGGGGTTGACCTCATCCTCTCCTCCTCAGTTGCCTTGGCTCCAAGGGAGATGGGATGGGTTTCTTCAGGCCCCATCGGCCTTCCAGGTAGTAGAAAGGGCCTTCTGTGTTCATAGAGAACCACACTCTCAAATTTCAGATCTTCCCTTCATCCCTTGTTGAGTCTGAGTACTGAGCCCATCATTTCTGCTTCAGGTCAGCCTTACCCCAGTGTAGATCAATATGTATGTATACCTTTAAGAAACTTTCTAGGGGCTTGCACAAGTGTATAAATACTGAGTACGTGCAAGCCTGACTGCCATTTTGTAGAAAGCTGTTGAGATGTAAGCATGCATGTCTGTGTAGTCCGTCAGTTAATCAGTTTGTTTATATTTTGTACTGCTGCTATCCATCCTGATGTGGTTCTGTGTAAATGAATCACCCCACCTTTTCATCTTCAATTTTAAAACAAGATGAGCGACATGTTGTCAGAATGGGATTCAGAAATCCAGAGTCAAGACCAGGAGGCACTCAGTTAATGGCGGAGGAATATAGAAAAGTGGATTATCCCTACTGCACGTATAATTTACAAAAAGGTCAGAAATGAATTCCAGGTATCAAAACTTGCTTAAATGATCTCTTATTCGAAAACATATATAACAAAGCACTCAGAATGCTCAAAACAAATTTCTAATTAAACGTAATGTCAAAAACTGTGACATATTGATAAAAGTTTTAGAAATAAATACGAAAATGTTTGAAATAATGTCCGAATTGTATAAAATGTATAAAATAAGGAAATTGACCACATTTTTTGGCTATGAGCTACTTTTTTGCATTAAAGCTGTTTGAGATATCCGAAGTATACAAAGCGTTCGCAAGTTTGCACAGTATTACAGTACAGTTATTTCACAAAATACAGCCATTTCCAAGCATATTTCAAAAAGTACAGTATTTTGAAGAGTTTATTGTGCATTTGAATGTTATTGCAAATGCCTGCTGTGTGTGCATGTTTGTACGTAATTACAAGAGTCGTATTTTCAGTGTGTTTAGACATATTTTGTTGGCATGGCTGAAGAATTTCATAGACCAGCTCCACTTGTATTTGAGAACAGTCGATGCTGTAGATTTGTGGGCAAAGAATGAAGTATTTTGTACTGTTCGGATAAGTGGGTTTTCCATAGAGCTCAAAGTTGACAAAGGTTCTATGTGCAATGTTATGTCAGCAGAAACATTTGCTAGAGTATGTCCTGGTGAGAAGTTTGATTTGGCAGTGTGCAAATCTTGTTGCTTATGGTGGTGAAGAAATTCAGACTGAAGGTTCAGTAGTGCTTTCATGTTACCCTGCTTGGGAACATCTATGACTTTAAATTTTACGTAGTAAAAAGGCATGTACAGCCATTCATTAGGCCCAAGAGACAGTTTGAAAATGGGACTGCTTTTGTTTAATAAGGAAGTGCGCCATGTAAGCTTAAAAGACCACTGTTCTAATTTCGCCCAGTCTTTTTTGTACATATGCTGATCTTCGCAAAGACAAACTAGGCAAGCTATCAGTTACTCCATGAAGTTAAACCCTGAAATCAGCCCAGTTGTCAGACCAGCCAGGAACGTTCCAATAGCTATGCAGAACAGAGTTTGAGGCTGAGCTAGATAAAATGGTGTTGCAAGATAATTTGTCCAGTTTACAAACTGGCTGAACTGGATATCTTCTATGGTGGTAGCTCATAAGAAGAGCTCAGATGATATCAGAATATGTATTGATCCAAGAGATTTGAACAAAGCACTGAAAAGACCTCATACTCCAATGAGTACAGTCGAAGAAGCCACTGCTGTTATACCAAATGCCACTGTTTTTTCTGTCTTCAATGCAGATGTCATTTTGGCAAATTTTGCTGGACAGAAAATCTTCATAGCTAACCACTTTCAGTACTCCTTTTGGCAGGTGCATATTTTTGAGAATGTCATTTGGGATAAATTTTGCCAGTGAAGTCTTCCATCGTGCCATGGAACAAATGTTTTGGGGTATCCAAGTGCTGTTATAGTAGATTATATCCTAATAGGAGGTAGTGGTAAAGTTGAACATGACAAAATCCCCAAAGTTCTGGAAAGAGCACGTGAAGTGAATCTTAAGCTGAAGCCTCAGAAGTGCAAGTTCATGTTAATGAGAAGATGTCCTTCAAGGATGCATCTGCAGTCCTTACAAATGGGTTGTCCTGTCATCAGGCAGCCCTTCGGTCGGCCGGATTCCAAAGTCTGGGTCCGGTTTCGGCTGGTGTCGCACTTCACCCGACGTCATTGCGGCAGTTTTCGAGTATAAAGGCATCAGCCGACGCCATTTTCCTCAGTCTTTCTTGCCACGTGGCGCCCGAAGCAGAAGCTGTTCGCAAGTGCCGGTCGGTCAGATCCAGAGATTACTTCTACCGAATACTACTTCGAAGACTTCTATAAAGCTAAGTACCCCGTTGGGGACTCTTTCTTGCTTCAGCCGATGTCAGAGAAAGTTAATAACTGTTTATCTTGTGGGAAACAAATACCTCATAAAGATTTCCACTCCTATTGTATACATTGTTTAGGCCCAGACCACGACATAGCAGCTTGTCTAGCCTGTGCTTCTTTTAACCGGCGGACGCTGAGACGTCGCTCGGACTTTGCTGAACAGATTTTCGGCTCCGATTTTGCCTACATTATGCCGTCGGATCCTCCGACTACGCAAATAACTAAAAAACGCAAAGAAAAGGACCGACACTCGCGGTCCGTGGTTTCGGCTGAAACCACGGCCAAGCAATCCGCGAGTGTCTCGGTTTCGGCCGAAACCGAGCAAGCGGTTCTTTCTTCAGCCGACAACTTACCTTCTACCGAGGCCTCTTCTATTCTGGTAGAAACGGCTTCTGAAATCCAGCCTTCTGTTGCGATTTCACAGGATTTATCAGACACCATTCCACTAGATATTTCTACTCCTGCACGTGGAGCTGCTAGGCCTCCTCCAGCTATGTCTATTAAGGCCTTTGCCAGGGCTAAAGCAGCCAAAACTTCCAAACCAGTGCCTGCCAAGCCCCCCACTCACAGGCCCAGCACCAGCTCCCATATGCTTTCTTTGGCACAGGATCTCATCACTTTAATCCGTGGATCCCAGCCTCATCCAGACAGGGCCTCTCTCCCTCCTCCAGAAAAGAGGCCTAGAGCAGAGCCCCCTGAGCCAGTAGCCACAGATGATTCTTCTGATGATTCAGAACTTTCTGATCCTCCTGAGGCTTCTTATTCTCCTTACGAAGACTCCGATGCTGAGGAGTCCATCCCTTCAGCCTCTCCTCCTGAGGAATTTTCCTTTGGGGAAACCTTGCATGCTATGAGGGAACAATCCCAGTGGCAGGGCCAAGATTTCTCAGACTCAAGAAAAAGGCTTAGGACCTTTCTACACTTGCCACAGCATAGGCCTTTAGCTATTCCTCCAGTTCTATCTGTTGTTGATGATGTATTTAATGATGCTTGCACTTCTCCTGATACTTTACCTCCGGCTCCTGCTAAACCAGATAGGTACTACAGGGTCCCGGACACTCATCACCACTTATATAAGGCCCCTTTTGCAGATCCAGAGACTATCTCCCAGGGCCCTAAAGCTGTAGCAGCTACTTCTTCTAAAACCCCTCCCTCTGAAAGGGATTCCAGGTCCTTAGAGAGATGGGGTAAAAAAGTCTACACCTCTGCTACTTTGTCAGCTAGAGCTTTGAATTGCCAATTTCATATGATTCAATATCAAGAGTTCATGCTTGACCAATTGACTAAAAAGCTGTCCTCTGATGAATCTTTAGATAAAAACTATGTTCAAGAAATGTTACATAACATTCAGCAGGTTAGTAACCATTCTTTAAAATGTGGCTATGATGCACTGGAGGCTTCCTTTAGATCAGCCATGACGGGCACAGTTATCAGGAGGCATGCATGGTTGAAAGAACAGGCATTGCCAGACCATATTAAATCTAAGCTTTTGGATGCACCTATGGACAAGGTCAATTTATTTGGTGCCCCCGCACAGCAGGTTCTCAAAAAGATGGAAGAGAAAGCAAAATCTGTGCAAACCGTAAAAGATTTCTTACAAGTTCAACCTCCAAGGTTTAGCAGGAATTGGCCCTCCAAGAATTGGTCCTTTCCGGAGTCCTCTAAGGCACAAAGAGGCAGGAATAGGCGCTCTAGAGGCAGAAACCAATCCAGAGGTGCCTATAGGGGTCGTCAGTGGCAGGGTAACAACCAACGAGGCACGGACACAGCCACCACCACTACAACAACTCAATCACAGTGACTTGGTGGCACCGCCTACCAGGGAACAACTAGAAGCACCCTTAGGCGGAAAGCTAACCTTATTTTCAAGAAACTGGCACTGCATTACAAGAGAAAAATGGATTTTGCAAACTATAGACCAAGGTTACAGGTTACATTTCCATACTCTACCAGGAAAGAGAGGAATGCCAAACCTACCACCTACTCAAAGGGCAGAAGCTCTAAAACAAATATCTCAATTATTAAGAATGAGAGCTGTGGAAAAGGTACCATCTATGGAGCAAGGGAAGGATTTTACTCCAGGCTCTTCCTGGTACCAAGAAAAGAAAACAAATGGAGGCCTATTCTAGATCTGTCCGCTCTAAACACATTCCTCATTGTTCCAAAATTCAAAATGCTGACTCTACAGCAGCTTCTTCCCATGCTGGGCAAGGAGTCTTGGCTAGTAACTCTAGATCTCAAGGAGGCATACCTGCACGTCCCCATAAGACCAATTTGCAGAAGATACCTCAGATTTCTTGCAGGATCAGAGCATTATCAATTCTCAGCATTGCCCTTTGGCTTATCTACTGCACCCAGAGTGTTCACGAAATGCCTGGCATCAGTAATCGCTCATTGCAGACTTCAGGGAATTCAAATCTATCCCTACCTGGACGACTGCCTGATACAAGCGGACAACAAAAACAAATTAACAGAAGACTTACAAAGAGTCATCTACCTGCTACAAGCCCTGGGATACACAGTCAATTCAAAAAAGTCAAGGCTGATTCCATCCCAAATAATAACTTTTCTGGGTGCAGAACTGGACACATCAAAACAAATGGCATTTCTAACTGCAGAAAAGAAAGAACAACTTCCTCTCTACTTTTTGGCATTAACAAAGCAGAGCCATCTAACTGCAAGAAAAGTGTTACAAGCTCTAGGCTTCATGGCATCCTGCATAATTCTGGTCCCTCATGCCAGGCTTCATATGAGAAAGCTGCAGTGGTACCTAAAGAATTTGTGGTCTCAGCACAAGCACAGCCTGGAAACCAAAATTCCAATGATACCATGCCTGAAGCAAGAGTTCTTATGGTGGGCTCAGGCCTGTCAATCAAACACAGGACTGCCCTTCAGCAAAAGTCATCCAAGACAAACTATCACGACAGATGCCTCAGACCTTGGTTGGGGGGCACACATGATGGACAAATGCATTCAAGGCCTATGGACTCAAGACCAACTGCATCTGCACATAAATCTAAAAGAAATGATGGCAGTAAAATTGGCAATCCAGGCATTCAGACCTCTTCTCCACGAAGGCCAGCTGTTGATAAGGTCAGACAACACCACAGTTATGTGGTACATCAACAAACAGGGAGGCACATACTCATACCCCCTATGCCAGCTGGCACTAGACCTATGGGATGTGGCTCTGGGTTACAACCTTCAGTTACAGGCAATTCATGTACCAGGGAAGGAAAACATTCTAGCAGACATATTATGGAGAACTATAACAAATGCCCACGAATGGATGCTGCATCCGGACATCTTCAAAGCCATCACAAGAAAATGGGGATTGCCACAAATAGACTTGTTTGCATCCCCATACAATCACCAGTTAAAGAAATTCTGCACAAGGACTTACCACCCACTTGCTTGGAAGGTGGACTCCCTATCCTTCAGTTGGAAAAGCCTGACAGCATACGCATTCCCACCACTTCCTTTGATGCACAAGGTGCTTCTCAAGATCAAAGAGGAACGTCCGAGGATCATTCTGATAGCCCCAGACTGGCCAAGACAACATTGGTACCCACTACTGAGGAGCATGTCCAGGGAACAAATATGGAAACTACCACTGATCCCATTACTGCTGACACAGAACAACTACAACATTCTGCATCCAAGCCTAAAAACTCTGCAGCTAACTGCCTGGAACATTACATGACAGAAATTAACCCACATTTATCCCAATGGGTTAAGGACATAATCCTGGAGGCTCGTAGACCTTCAACAAGAAAGAATTATGCAGCAAAATGGAAAAGATATCTCATCTGGAGCGCTGCAAAAGGGCAAGATGTGACACTGGTGAACATAGCCAACATCTTGGAGTACTTGGCTGAGCTCTACCACACAGGCCTGTCCTATTCCTCCATCAAGATACATGCATCAGCTATTTCAGCACAATACAGCTTGGATCCTCCTGTCTTCTCGCATCCTCTGCTCAGACAGTTTCTGAGGGGAATTAAAAATGTAAAACCTCCCAGGAAACCTCCATTGCCAGCATGGGACTTGAACTTTGTGCTGGAAAAACTGACTCTACCTCCTTTCGAGCCAGCAGCTACAGCAGACTTGCAATACTTATCCTGGAAGACTGCCTTCCTGCTGGCAATAACTTCAGCAAGAAGGGTCTCTGAACTACAAGCATTAATGGCAGTACAACCCTTCCTGATCTTCCATCAAGATAGAGTGTCCATGAGAACAAATCCTATATTTATACCTAAGGTGGTATCCAGAGTCTCTTTAAATCAGGCTATCCACCTTCCTACATTCTTCCCCAATCCACAGAACAGGGGAGAAAAGCTTTTACACACCTTGGATGTACACAGACAATTACGCTACTACCCGGACAGGACAAAAAACAATAGAAAAACTGACCAGCTTCTGGTAGCTTATGCAACAGGAAAAGAAGGAAAACCAATTTCTAAACAGACAATCTCCAAATGGATAGGAAATTGCATTAGATTTTGTTACTCCTACCATGGAAAGAAAACTCCAGAGAACATCAGGCCTCACTCCACAAGGGCCACAGCCACTACCACAGCTTTCTTACGAGGAGTGGCTACCAAGGACATTATAGAGGCTGCTACTTGGACCTCCGTGCATACATTTGCCAAGCATTATAACTTACCTCTATACTCTAGATCCCGTGCTGGCTTTGCCACTGCTGTTTTGCAAGGGATCCTGACTACACCATAATCTATTCTCATTTCCTCCTCCCCTAGTTTAGCTATGGTATTCTACCCATTTGTAAGGACTGCAGATGCATCCTTGAAGGACATAGTACAGTTTTGTACCTACCATAAATGTAGATGTCCGAGAGGAATGCATCTGCAGTCAGGATTACCCTCCCTCCTTCCCCTCTGAGGTGCTCCTAGGGTACTTACCAATCTTCAGCTAGCTTGGGGGGGATCTATTATGGTGTATTTGTTTGTATATATGTACATACATGTTTATTTTGTGTGTTTGCTCTCTATTATTTGGAAACTTTGGCATTTATCCAAATTTAGCCTACCAAGAGGGCACCTGGCATCTGGGGCAAGAAACACTGAGGAAAATGGCGTCGGCTGATGCCTTTATACCCGAAAACTGCCGCAATGACGTCGGGTGAAGTGCGACACCAGCCGAAGCCGGACCCAGACTTTGGAATCCGGCCGACCGAAGGGCTGCCTGATGACAGGACAACCCATTTGTAAGGACTGCAGATGCATTCCTCTCGGACATCTACATTTATGGTAGGTACAAAACTGTACTTTACTTATGTTGGTCATTTATTTACCAGTTCAGGTTTACGACAAGATCCTTCCAAGCAAACAGCTGTTCTTGAGATGCCAGCTCCAGACAGTGCTGAAGCCCTACAACGTTTTCTTGACATGGTTAACTACCTAGGCAAGTTCAATCCAGACTTGAGCCAAATTTCAGCACCGCTTAGAGCGGACATGTAAAGATGTGTCTTGGTCATGGTTAGAACAACACCAGAAAGCATTTGATTTCCTGAAACAGAGACTTGGCAGTCCAACTCTCAGATAACTATGATTTTCACAAACCAGTTATTCTTTCTTGTGTTGCTTTGAAGTTTGGTCTTGGTACAGTCATTCTTTGAGGGTAGACCAGTAGCCATTGCGTCCAGAACTCTAACCCAAACTGAAATGCACTGTGCTTAGATAAAGAGCTCTTGGCAATTGTGTTTGCATGCTCGAAGTTCCATGATTATATTTATGGCCGCCCTATCTCGATTGAAACATATCACCAACCTCTTGTCGCTATTATGAGAAAGCCTATGCATACAGTTCCAGCTAGATTGTAACTCATGATGCTTATATTACAAAAGTATCATTTCAGTCTTGTCTACACAAAAAGCAAACTTCTTTATCTTGCTGGTACTTTATCCAGATCATCCAGAAATACCACTGGACAGCATGAAAATGAGAAACTTGATTTTGAAATTATGGAAGTGAGCAATTTTTCTTCCACGTGTCTTGACTAGCTTAGAAGTCATACAGCCTTAGATCCAGTTCTTCAGAAGCTCAACCACTTCAGTCAAGGATGACCGTCAAAGCAATCTTGTTTACCAGTAGACCTGCAACCATATTTTTCTTATGAAGATGAGATCTTGTTTTGACAGCAGTATCATCATGAAAGATCCAAAAGTGATTTGTTCCAAAGTTCTTGCAACAAGAGTATATTACCATTTTGCATCGTGGCCACCCAGGAACTGATGCTACCAAAAGTGCGAGATGATTAGTATTTTGGCCTTTTATGTCTGCTGGAGTGCCTTCTCTGTGGAGTCTGCATGTCCTCCCCGTGGTCAAGTGACATAAAGACATGCAGGTAGGTGCGTGCGTGAATGGGTGTGCCTTCTTTGAAGGTTGAGCATCAGGCTGGCAACTCGGCACCATAAAAATCCACTGCCAATCATTAGCGGACTGGAGTTCCGCTGTGGCGACACCTAACCAGGAAAAGCCGAAAGACTTTGTCAAGGGACATTGAGAGAGTACTTTCATCTTGTTCTGTATGTGATGGTACTAAGTCACATCAACAGAACCACTTCAGCTAAATCAGATTCCTGAACTTCCTGGGTCAACAGTAGCTACAGACAGTTTTGAATGGAATGGTCAACACTACTTGGTGTTGACTGTTATTCAAATTATTTTGAGATTGACCTAATCTAGCGTTCAGTACTGTCATTACTAAGATGGTGTCATTTTGCAGTCCATGGTAGTCTGCACAGTTATTTTTGACAGTGGTACACAGTTTACAAGCCAGCAGTTTGAGATTTACTGAAGAGTGGGACTTTACTCATGTTACGAGTAGCCCTGAATATCTGCAGTCAAATGGTTTGGCGGAACGTGTGGCTCAAAGTCAAAATGAGACAAATAGCTATGTTTTCTTGAATCTCAGAAATGTTCTTTGTGATAAACATCTTGGTTACCAGAACCACATTACCAATTAGTAGCACATTAATGGTTCCATGTATTAAGAACAACAAATCAACTAAAGCCCATCTGTTGAAGAAGCACTTATCCCAGAAGTCCTATTATGATAAAACCAGCAAACCGCTCAATCCATTACGAGAGAGGGCGATAGTGAGGAGGTTTTGATCAGATTGGAGTTGTGAAAAGTGAGTGTCCAGAGCAGAGATTGTATATTGTGGAATCACAAGGAGTGTAATTTAGGTGGAATCAGAAGCATTTGGTCCTGGTGTCCAAGCCTGTATTGCAATATCATTCCTGCAAAAGAGACTCGGTATGTCAGAGTGAGTTATCCAGTGTTCCAGTTCAGAGGACGTTATATCCCTGTTGCTGAGAAGAATCCCGAAATTCCTGAAGAAAGTTGTTCACCTGTGACTGTCCCTGTTGCTAAACCCAGTTCTGATTGCTAAGTCACTAGATCAGGTAGCATTTCCAGGCCATGTTCCAGATACACGGCAACTTTGGGCATAAACGTTTATTTCGGGTCTATATTAGAACATCGAAGTTTCAGAACTTTGAATGTTCTATTATCGACCCCTATTCAGCGAAAGCTGAAAATAGCGAAGTTACAGAAAACCAAATTCTTTCCTAGGGAAAGAATTTGGTTATCATTCCTAATAAACTTCACTATTTTCAGCACTGTGGTGGAAAGTTACGGGTCTGGTTCGGATAAGTGTGCGATTGTGTGGATGTGAGGGTTAGGGTGGAGTGGTGAGTTAGGTTTAGAGCGCGGGTGAGGTGTGTGTGCGATGGTGACGGACCTTAAGGTTTGGGTTAAGGTAGGTGAGTAGACAGTGGTGTATGTACAGTTTAGTGTAGGATTAGATGTAAGATTTTAGGTGCATGTGTGTGGACTGCTGTTTGGTGTGTTTGGGTTGGTGTGTATGTGTTTTGGAACAGCAAATTTTTTTCCCTAGGAAAAAATTTGCTGTTCTGAATTTTTGATAAGTTATTCACTTAATAGGGGTCGATATTAGAACATTTGAAGTTCTGAAACTTTGATGTTCTAATATAGACGCTTTGTTTCTTGTCTGTACAATTGCATGTTTCTTTTCAAAAGTCATTGTGTTGTTGGTAATTCATTAAAGAGGAAGGATGTAGATCAGTATGTATATATACCTTTAAGAAGCTTACCATGGACTTGCACAAGTGTATAAATACTGAGCATGTGCAAGCCTGACTGCTGTTTTGTAGTAAGCTGGAGATGTAATGTCTGTGTAGTCTGTCCATTAGTCAGTTTGTTTTTATTTTGTACTGTTACTACCCATCCTGATATGTTTGTGTAATAAAGCATATAAACGAACAACCCTACCTGTTCATCTTCAGTGGTAAAATGAAACAAGCGACACCCGGGAAGCCTCCATGCTCTCCTCCTTGAGGGGTTTCCTTCCAGCACCTCTCCTGAATACCCCACGGAAGAGGTTCTGTGGAAGACTGTATGCAAAAGGGAGGCACATAGTCTCCCTGAGGAAGGCTCCTAATTGAAGACACCAACTTTGCAGGAGAAAGGATCCCTTCGAACTCCACCTGACAATGTCATGGAAATCCTTAGAAGGTTGACTGGTCTGCCTAACCTCCTCCTCCTCCTGAAGTGTCTGGGCTCATCTACGTCTTGGGTGACAATCCCCATGGTGGACAGACTGTATATAGTTTCCCACCAGACACTGTTGAACCAATCCCCAGACGCTCAAATAAATTTCTAGTTCCGCAGCAGGCAGAACTCATTGGAGTAAAGGTGACCCCGTTGATGCCATTGTTGTGGCAGCAGCCATCAGAAAGGAGCTAGCTCAGCAGTGCTCCTCTGTCCATCCACCGAATAGGAAGGTCAAAGTGCTAGGCAATTGTCCATCCATCAAATAGGAAGTTCAAAGCGCTAGGCAGTTGTCCATCCACCGAATAGGAAGTTCAAAGCGCTAGGCAATTGTCCATCCATCAAATAGGAAGTTCAAAGCGCTAGACAATTGTCCATCCACCGAATAGGAAGTTCAAAGGACTAGGTAATTGTCCCTCAAGCAAACAGTTGTAAACCTGATTTTCAGCCGTTTGGGCTAGTCTTGCTGCAACCTCTCTGCTTATCCCCTAAACAAGTACATTAAGTATTTTGCTCTGATCCCGTCTTCAGGGGAGTCCTTGGGGGATGCTCTGGGTCACAATTGCCCCCCCCCCCCCGTCTCTTGTATGTCTACCCCCCTCTAACTTTGAGAAGTTTCCACAGAAAATCATCAGGCTGAAGAGCTCTGTCATTCTCGTTGCACTCATCAGATATGGTGGTTCTTTCTCTGATCTCATCTGAAATATCTTCCATGAATTGTGAAGCCCAGTTGAGATCACCCATGTCATCCATCACGGATCCAGCACCCGAATCTCCACACTCTCAAGCTAACTGCATGGTTTCTCCACTTCCTGTGATTGTACAAAGGTCCAGGCTCACTTCCCCCATTTGTGACATAATTTTGGCTTCCCTGAAGGCTTCCTTTCACTAATTCTATAGAAGCAAATGGAAAAGATTTTCAACACGGGCTTCCAAAGAGAATATTGATCCTTTTTCAGCTCCTACTTCAGCCAATCCTGCTTTTCCTTACTACCCATTAAGGAAGGGGTGAGTTTTTCTACTGTTAAACTTCACTTGGTAGCCATATCCAATTTTCACCGTGGAAGTGAATAATTTTTGTCATCTTCCAAGTTATGCAAAGTTTTTGTAAAAAGAATCGTTCTGCTTAGACCTCCCATATAAAAGATCCCTCTCCTGCTTGGGATCTTATGGTTATTCTTCAGGGACTGACCCAGAAACCCTTTGAACTATCAAACAATTGATATGAAATTTTTCTTGGAAAAAACATCCTTTTGGTAGGTATTACCTCAGCAAAATGAATTTTAGAGCTGCAGGCCTAGTCTGCCAAGCCTCCTTATATCATTTCCATAAAGATAGGGTGTCCCTCCGAACCACTCCTTCCTTTATGGCTAAAATTAGTCGGTCCATACAATTGCCACTCTTCTTGGCGAATTTGTCTAATAAGGGCGATTATTTGTTGCATTTTCTTGATGTTCATAGACAACTACATTTCTGTCTTCACAGAACAAGACAGTACAGAAAATCTGACCATCTGTGTCTTTCCCCTAACCGTTTAGGTCAAGCAGTCTCTAAAATTACCCTGGCCAAATGGATTACTGACTGTATTTTGCTAATTTATTCTCAAAATGGTTTGGAATTGCCTTGTCGTCCTAGAGCCCATTGTACCAGATCTATGGTAACTTCATCTGCATTTTCTTCCAGAGCTTCTGTTGATTTGTGCTGCAGCCATTTGGTTAGACTCCTAGGATTATAGGAGGTTACTAGACTATTGGCCCTGACCCCCTTATAAGCCTAGCCAAGAGTTTAGCCCATGTTTAGACAAGTCAGCACCCAATGCTCCTGTCCAGTAGGGACATGGGTGGAATACCTTTGTTACACATTACAAATTGGACATTGTCTCCTGAAGCACAGCTTCCTTTGGTTCAACAGTGCTCTGGCATATCCTTCCATGAGTTGCGTAGTTGGGGACTGTGACTCATCAGTGATGAAGAATGAAAAGGGGAACATCAGATGTAGGTGTTGTGTACTTACCATAACTTGGCACCTGTTGTCCGTTTTCATTCTTTCTCATGTTACCTCCCAGTCATCTCTCAGCTTTGTCACTTCTAGAAGAATCTTTGGATGATATTGGAACCTTCGTGTACCTCATTTGCGCCTCAGTCTTTTCTGTCTGTCCTCTCTAATCCAGTAAAGCAGTGAGGCAGAGAACTCGAGCTGAGGAGTTGGGGATGGTGTAGAGTGTTATGGGTAGGGGGAGGAGAAATTAGATGTTTCTACAGCTATATTGCATTGCTTTCTTGAGGGCTCTGAGCTTTTGTACTCTCCCTGTAGTAGAGAATACTGCAACAGTGATGTGGCAGGACGTAGTACAGCTGTGTAAAATCGTACCTTTTGTACTCTCCCTGTAGTAGAGAATACTGCAACAGTGATGTGGCAGGACGTAGTACAGCTGTGTAAAATCGTACCTTTTGTACTCTGTAGTAGAGAATACTGCAACAGTGATGTGGCAGGATGTAGTACAGCTGTGTAAAATCGTACCTTTTGTACTCTCCCTGTAGTAGAGAATACTGCAACAGTGATGTGGCAGGACGTAGTACAGCTGTGTAAAATCATACCGTAACAGTAGATGTTCTTCTCTGCACTGTGGCAGTATTTGCTCCCTCGCTCCATCCCAGCTCCCCCTTCTGCTTTTACTCTTTCCTTTTTCTCCTTCTGAATGCACATGATACTCCTATTTCCTAGGACTGTTCCTCCTGGGACTCTTCATTTCTGAGGTCCATATGTGTTACCTTTTATGCTCTGTGCCTTGAGCAGGGAGCATACACATGTTGTACAATGTCTGTAAAATCCTAATGCTTTGGTATACTGGCTGGACATTGGGCTTCCCATGGCATGAGTCCCTTTAGTGAAGAATACTGCAACAGTGAAGAGAAGGACATCTACTGTTATGGTAAGATTTTACACAACTGTACTTTCCATTCATCTCCCTGTGTTTTTCCCCAATTTTTCCAGCAAAGGTGAGTAGCTTCTGCATTGTTTTAAACATGCATATGCAATTGAGGTTTTTATATGGACTGGTCCAAAGCTTTCATAAAATCAAGTCCATTGTTTGTCTCTCTCTGAAATTCCAGGTTGGTTCACCTAGGTCTAAAGTGACCTTGTCCAAGTGGCTATCAAATTGGGAGAAGCCTTTCACTCAAGCCTAAGGGTCCTTCAGCAAGGACTGTGGCTACTTCTACTGCTTTCCTTTCTAGAGTGTCAATGGATGAAGTTTGTGAGGGCACAACTTGGCTGCATCACCACACTTTTGTGCCTCACTATAAGCTGTGGATATTCAGTCTAAATCCAGGGCTTCCTTTGGCTCCACTGTGCTGTGGAATATCCCTTCCTTAGTTCCTGCCTGAGGAATTTTTTTTGTGGCTGGGGACTTTGTCCCTGGTTGAAGCCAGATGGAGCAAACAGTATGCGATACAAACGATCTGAAGTAGGAACTTCATTTGTCAGCAACCTTTGGGATACGGATCCGATCTCGGATCCGAGCCGGCAACTTTTACCACAGCATAGATCCAAGCTCCTAGCTCCTCCCTTTACCCATAATCCCCTGCCAACCCTAACTGACCCCAGATCTAGTTTGCTGCTCTTCAAGCCAACAAGCTGGATTTTGAGCTCCTGGTGTTTGGAAGGGTTTTTTTGTGAAAAAAGCTAAGAATTTTTGTATTTTCTTGTGTGATTGAGTAAGTTTGTGTAGGTTCCCTCTTAAATATCTATTTTTTTGTTAAAATTTTTTCCTCCCTGCCCTCGCTGTTCCGTAGTGTGTGTTTGTGGTGTGTTAGGGGCCTAGTGAGTGTGGTTTACTTTAGATATGTCGGAGGCCCCTAAAGCCATCTTTTCAAAATGTACCGAGTGTGGCCATAAGTTCTCACTGGCAGATGGCCACACTCGTTGAGTTAGGTGCCTTGGGGTTGAACATCTTTCTTCGGGATGCACGATTTGTGCAGCGTTCATCCCCAGGGCACTTGAGGACCGGAGATCGAAGCTGATTCTGGCGGGCTTTTTGCCCCCGGACTCGGCTCCGACCTCCGGTTCTTCGGTGGCCACTACCCAGTCCTCGGTAGAGACCACCCCTGCCTCCCTTCCTCCGGTCGGGACTCAACCTCCCGTTTTGGCTCCGGAGGATAGGGAGGCCGGGAACTCAAAGGAAGGAGAAGCGCCATAAGCGGCGGGCCGAGGACTCTTCCTCGGCCCCGCCCGCCAAGCGGGCTTCTCCTTCCAGGGTTTCTGGATCGCCTCCTCGTCGGCTCCGGTCCCCTTGTTTTTCACTGGGACCTGGGGAGGAGGCAACCCAGTCCCCGTCGAGGTCATCGAGGTGTCACTCTAGGGCTGCCTCGGTGGCCTCTTCGAGGTCTACTTTTAGTATGTCAGATGCAAACATGGACCGGATGATAAGGAGGTTCTTCCAGGCCCAGCTGCAGATGGGAGTGCTCTTGCCCCCCCCCCCCCCAGGAAGGAGCTCGACCCCTTTTTTTGCCCCAATCGCTCCTTCTCTGTCCCGCTTCCTGGGTTCGGAGCACTCGGAGCCGAGCCGCGTCGGATCCGGGGGGGGTGTCGGAGCTGACAGTACTAGTTACTTCGGCTCCGACTGGTCCCTCGAGTTTGTCTGATCTGACCTCTTAGAGCCGTGGGCGGAGCTTCGGATCCAAGGGACTTTGTGTGACTTCGGCTCCGTCCCGGTCGGAGCACACGGGTCCTTCGGATCCGGGGGTCTCGGCTCCGGATCCAGTCCCTGCTTCGGATCCGAGTGGGAGCCGACTCTCGGAGTCTATTGAGAGTAGCTCCCCCCCGGCTTTCGCGGTGGTGGAAAGGGCACTGTTGAGTGTATCCGGACCCCCCCCGGTCCTGGCTTCGGCTCCTCCCTGCACTCCCTCTCAGCTGGTCCGGGCTCCCATCACCCGGCCTTTGGGACAGCCTGCTTTGACATCTCTGGGTGTTCCTGCGGAACGTGATATTGCTGGTGAGTCTTCCTTGGACAGCCCCCCCGAAGAGGTCCCTCACAAAGCCAAGTGTAAGAGGATGCACATGGACTCCCTGAGTCCCTTACCGAAGATACGGACTTAGATGAAGGGGAAGGCTCCCCAAGGTCACCCCCCCGAGGATGTCTCCTTTGGAGACATCATGGAGATGCTCAGGATTGGGGGGGGGGTGGTCTGCCCCTAAGGCTTTCTCCGATAAGTCCGTATTCCTAGAGGCGTTCGAAGCAGGGCCATCTACCTCTTGGGTGTCCCCTCCCCGCAATCCCCTGGTGGACCTTATTGCCTCCAGGGCTTGGAAGGAGCCGGACACTGTGGAGCCTATCCCCAAGCACCCGGACAGGATCCTGAGTCCCCCTGCTGAGAGAACCCACTGGAGCAGAGGTCCCCCTGTGGATGCCATGTTGGTGGCAGCGGCCACCAAGAGAGAGAGCTTGCTCAGGAGAGCTCTGCGGTCCACCCTCCGAATAAGGACTCTCAAGCGATGGACCGCCTGGGGAAGCGGGTCTTTAGTTCAGCAACCTTCTCCATGAGAGCACTGAACTATATGGCACACATCATCCGGATGCAGCGGGATCTAATAAAAGAATTCACTGCATCCCCCCCAGAGTCCATGTCGGAAGGAGGCAAGCATCTGTACTCCTCCCGAATGTCTACTCTACGCTCAGTTTCTAATACCTCTATGCGGCTCTTGTCACACGCCACTAAAGGAGCCGCTAGAGCTGGCGGAGCCGGCCTGGTAATCTGGCGTCAGGCCTGGCTCCGACACTGTGACTTCTCGGAACCCTTTAAGGCGTCATTCGCGAATGCCCCCTTTGATGGTTCTGCACTTTTTGGCAAAACCGTTTGCGACGCCTTAGTCCAGAGCGAGAAACACGGGAAGACGTTGTCTGCCGTCGGAGGCCGCTTCTCTGCTCCCCAGAGGTCCTTTTCTAAGAACCAAAAGGGTCAGAAGATGTGGTTCCGAAACTCACATCAGTCCCAGTCTGCTCCGGACAACCAGTCCTCTCGTGGCAGAGGAGGACAGGGAGGACGCCACCCAAGAGGCAGAGGGGGTCCCAGAAACTTTGGGTCCAGAGAAACCTTCTCTGAGAGGCCCACGCAGAACCCCTGAGGGGTTGCCCGGCTGCTCCACTCTGGACGCAGTCGGGGGGGCTCTTTCGAAGCACCTAGCAATGTGGGAGTCCATAACAACAGATCGCTGGGTGCTAAGCATTATATCCAGAGGTTACCAAATTCCCTTTATTGTAACCCCCAAAATCAGAAGCCTCCCCGACGTGCCACCCAATCAGAGGGAGGCAGCTGCTACAGAAATCCAGCAGCTTTTACAAAAAAGAGCCGTCCAACCCGTCCCCCCAGATCAGTTCGGATCGGGGTTTTACTCCAGGTTCTTTCTGGTGCCAAAAAAGATGGGGGACTTGAGACCCATCCTCGATCTCTGTCTCCTGAACTTGGCAGTACCCAAAGAAAAGTTCAGAATGGTCACCTTACAATCTATTCTCCCCCTATTACGGGAGAACGATTGGATGTGCTCAGTAGACCTCAAGGATGCGTACTACCACGTTCTAGTGGACAGACGCTCCAGGAGGTTCCTCCGCTTGCGGCTGGGAGCCAGTCATTTCCAGTTCAGGGCCCTACCTTTCGGTCTCACCTCAGCCCCCAGGGTGTTCACCAAAGTCTTGGCGGTCATAGCGGCCCACCTGAGGCTTCAGGGAATTCAGGTCTTTCCGTACCTGGACGACTGGCTCCTCATCGCTCCAACAAGGCATCTACTCTGTTCAGGCAGGGATTACTTCCTCGACCTTGCTCCACGTCTAGGGTTAACTATCAACATGACCAAATCTTCTCTAGTCCCCTCACAGGTGATAGATTTTATAGGGGCCAGATTGGATTCCAGTGTAATGCTTGCCTTCTTAACCCCCGATCGGCTTCAGAACCTGAGGTTGCATGTCAAGGCCATTCTCATTCTTTCCGCTCCACCTGCGGAATTGATCCTGAGGGCTCTAGGGTCCATGGCGGCTATTCCTCTACTAACCCTAGCCCGCCTAAATATGAGGGTTCTGCAATGGACCCTCCAAGTACAATGGTCCCTGCCTCATCCTATTCCCCTAAGCAGGGCTTGCAGAACTTCGCTCGTGGTGGCTCCAGTCCCAGAGTCTCCACATGGGGCGACCATTTTCGATGCCTTCCCCCGTCGCCACAGTGACCACGGATGCCTCTCGCCTGGGGTGGGGGGGCATTATTCAGGCAGAACAGTCCAAGGCACGTGAAACGACACAGAGACCTCCTTGCATATCAATGTCCTAGAGATGAGGGTGGTGCTTTTGACGTTGCAGGCACTTCACAGCCTTCTACCGATTGAGACAATTGCAGTACAGATGGACAACATGTCAGCTGTCTGGTACATCAAAAAAACGGGGGGAACCAGGTCTTATCCCCTTTGTCGCGAGGCCATGAGAGTGTGGGAATGGGCGATTTCCACCAACCGCTTTCTTATTGCAACGCACATTCCAGGACGGTCCAACATTCTAGCAGACAGGCTCAGTCGTTCGATCCTGACTCCGTACGAATGGTCTCTCAATCCCCTAGTAGCGAAACAAATATTTGCCCTATGGGGGCAACCCTGTTGCGATCTTTTTGCCTCTCCTTCAAATACCAAATGCAACAGTTACTTCGCTCTAATTCCCCTCAGGGGGAGTCCCCGAGAGAGTCTCTAGTACATGCTTGGCCTCGTCTCCTTTACGCTTATCCCCTGTTGCCCATGATGCTGAAACTCCTACAGAAAGCCAGTCGGCTGGGGAGCAAAATGATCCTCATTGCCCCATTCTGGCCTCGTCAAACATGGTTCCCGTACCTGTGGTCTCACCTAATTCATCCACCATGGATTCTAGATCCAATCCCAGATCTCATTACCCACCCTCTGGGTCTCCAGACCCCCAACCTGGTCAACCTCAAGCTGACGGCTCGGTTGCTCCAGTTCCACTCCTGATTAGGACTCCCGGAATCTCCTCACCAGTCAAAGCCATCCTAGTAGCAGCACATAAACCTTCCACCAGAAGACCAGAAGAGTCTATCGAAGCAAGTGGAAATGTTTCTCTATCTGGGCGGCGCACCATCACTTGGATCCTTTCACGGCGCCTCTCACGTCGGTTTTGGAGTTCTTAACTACCCTTTTTCATCAGGGGGCTAGCTGCTCTACAGTCAAGGTACAACTGGCAGCGATTTCGCATTATCATGTAGGACATGAATCAGGCCCTCTGACTGCTAAGCTTTGTAAAGCGTTCTTCAAGGGTACTTTCCTTCTCAGACCTCCAGTCAGGGAGGTAGTACCCCCATGGGATTTGTCCTTGGTCCTCCAAGCCTTGACTAGCCCCCCTTTCGAGCCAGCGGCCACGGTTGATCTTAAATATCTCTTGGAAAACAGCCTTCTTAGTGGCCATTACTTCAGCTAAAAGGGTTTCTGAACTCCATTAATCTTCCCGTGTTCTTTCCCCATTACCAGAACAAAGGAGAATATAAACTGCATTCCTTGGATCTGCACAGACAATTACGTTTTTATACTCATTGAACTGCTGGTCATAGGCAATCCGACCAGCTGTTTGTCTCCTTTGCCAAAACAAGTTTAGGCAAGTCAATTTCTAAAGCTACTCTATCATGGTGGATACCTAATTGTATCCTCTTAGCATACCAGAGTTCGGGAAGGCCTGCACCTCAAGGGGTTCGAGCTCATTCTACTAGGGCCGTCGCTGCTTCGGCATCTTTTAAATCTAGGGTTCCCTTAGATGATATTTGTTCCGCAGCCACTTGGGCCTCATCTCATACTTTTATCAGCCATTACAAACTGGATGTCGTCTCCAGAGGTAGGGTGTCCTTTGGCTCTGCAGTGCTCCGGAATGTTCTTCCATAAAGGCCACCCAGGATTCAGGTAGCTGGGGACTCTGTCCCAAATGAAGTTCCTACTTCAGATTTAGAAGTTATGTACTCACCATAACGTTCCATCTGAGTAGGTATCTTCATTTGTCTGCAACCATTCCCCCCTCCTTCCCCCTGACCTTTAGGATCTGTCTTGGATTAGCCCCTTCTGGGGCACCTTTACATTGCTTATATCGGGCAAACTTGATCTGAGGTCAGTTAGGGTTGGCAGGGGATTATGGGTAAAGGGAGGAGCTAGGAGCTCGGACCTATGCTGTGGTAAAAGTTGCCGGCTCGGATCCGAGATCGGATCCGTATCCCAAAGGTTGCAGACAAATGAAGATACCTACTCAGATGGAACGTTATGGTGAGTACATAACTTCTAATTATCTACTTAACCGCTCGTGTTGCCTCTCTCTGTTTCAACCTTTCCCCACCTTTTGATTGGTTTGGCAAACTTCACTTAATGACCAGACAGGGGAGGTCATTTGTTACTTATTTTTGGAGTCCCACATCCTCCTTAAGGGAGTTTTTTTTTTTTTTTTTTTATGTTGGAAGTGGTTGTCAAGAGGCAAACTCACTCTGAGGATTAGGGTGAGGAGTGAGGATTTGTGGGTAAGGAAGGCAGAGCCTGGCAAGTTTGACGTCTGAAGAAAATGGCAGTGTGTGATCCGAAAAGCACAAGTTGAACCAGACTGAGACAACATGGATCCATCGTTTGGGGTAAGTGAATAACTTTTGTTTTTATCATGGTTTGTTATGCAGTTAGCCAAAAGTTCTAAATATTTTCTGTTTTTCTTAATGGAATCATAAAGTTTATAACACTATTGTGTATTAGGATTCTAAAAATGTAGACATCTTTCTCAAATTATAAATCTGTATTAATATTTATTGAAATTCTTAAAATGTTTAAGTAAAAAAAAAAGGAAAGATAAACAGTAATGGTCCCCTGACTCTGGGGGATAGCGAAGCAATGCCCTTATGTCTTGGGTTCTTGAAGAAACAGGCTGTGGATGATAGGAATGAGTGACAGATGCCCACTTTACTGCCCTGGGGGAGGGAGTAGTGCTTCCATTTAGCCAGTCACTTACCATGAAAATGAGGGCTTGCAGGAGACTAGAATGCCTAGGCCCAGGGGCATGGACTTGGGAATCCCAAGTAGATGACAGTAGCTGTCCTTGCATGTGGGTGGTGGCATGTATGTGCAAGGAGAGGGCATATGACTTTGCAGTGACATGTGTGCTCACATCAGACACCAGGAGCATGGATGAGGCCTTATCAGAAACTTCCTCATTTTCGTAAGGCATACAAGGCCACAGACTGCCTTCAGGACTCCCTGTAAGATGGCATCTCCAGTTGGCTGTTGCCTGCATCTCTTATGATCTTCGTGTTTCACTGTTGCCGTCATCACACTTGGGTTATCTGCCTGCAGGTAGTCCTCAGTAGGCCCGAATACCAAAGACATAATATTTCTGCGTCAGTTGCTGTCGCTTCAGGACTGATGTCAGGTCGTCAGGGGTATTAAAACAGTCAGCCGACACCATTACTTCAGTCTTTCTTGCTGAGGAGCCCGAAGCAGAAGCAGTTCACCCGAGTCCCAGTCAGCCGCTACCTGAGTTTTCGTTTCCGAATTGAATCATCCTGAAGTCTTCTAAAGCTAAGTACCCCATTGGGGATCCTTTTTTCTTGCTCTAACCGATGTCAGAAAAAGTTAATTGTCAAGCCTGTGGAAAGCAAATACCACACCGAGATTTCCATTCTTACTGCATCATCTGTTTAGGCCCAGACCATGACGTCCCTCGCTGTCGGTTTTGTGCTTTGCTCAACGCCAGAACTATTTGTCGTCAGGCCCTTATTGTCACTAAATACTTTCGCTCTCATTCTCCGTATTCCGAAATGGTTTGTTAGCCGTCCGACTACCGATCTTCCGAAAAAACGTAAGGATAAAGACGCAGACCGCACAGGTCCAGAACTGCTGACGACACTTCGTTAAGCTAGTCGCCAGTTCGCTGGTACTCAGTGATGCGCTTTTGCAGCCCCTGATGCCCGCTTCGATGATTCGCAGGCTGATACTGAGACCCGTTTGGAGTACAGTGTGCCACAAGACTTTTCTTTGACCACGGAACCTACTGATGTCTCTACCTTGGATGAGTCTGGAGCCGATGAGCAGGCACCGGCTTCTGTTGAAGTTCATTGCATTACCGATACCCGACAAAAACAGACGACCCAATCTCAAGCACCTGCTTCCTTGCCACAATCTCAAATGCTTAAAATGGCAAAATACCTGATCACGCTGATTAAGGGAAGACAGCCTTCCCCTGCTAAGAGAAAGAGACCTGTCCCCAGCAACTTTAACTGACCAAGTGTCCGACTCTGACGTTTCTGAATATGAAGACATGCCTTATCTGCTTATGAGGATTCAGATGCAGAGGAATCCATTCCCTCTGCTTCCCCTCCAGAGGATTTCTCTTTTGGTGAAGCCCTTCATACTTAGAGAGCATTTCCACTGGGAATGCCAGGATTATCTTCAGCCCAAAAAGAGACTCAGAGAATTTTTAGATCTGCCACAACATAGACTTTTAGCTATCTCTCCTGTTCTGGATGTTGTGGATGATGTCTTTATGATATCCAGTCTGACTCCTGATAATTTACTCCCTGCTCCAAGGAAACCAGATAGGTACTACAGAGTCCCTGACTCTAACATATTTCTTTTTAGAAATCCTACTACTGACCCAGAGGTAATTTCCCAAGTGCCTAAAGGTATAAAAGCAACTACAGCTAAGAATCCCACCCATTTGGACAGGGATTCCTGAGCTTTAGACAGATGAGGTAAAAAAACGTATACACCTCTGCAACTCTAGCCATTTAGGGCATTGAATTGACAATTTCACATGCTGAAGTACCAGCAACATATTATGGAACTTAAGCAAAAATGATCTACCTTTACAGACTGTGCAGAAGATAAAGAATTGCAGGAGCTTATGCATTCTGCAAGCCAAGTCAGCAAGCATATTTTTCAATGTGGGTTTGACGCCCTAGAAGCATCTTGCAGGGCAGCAGTCAGTGGTTCTGTACTGAGAAGACATGCTTGGCTTAAGGAACAGACCTTGCCAGACCATGTCAAATCAAAATTACTAGAAGCTCCTTTGAATAAGGACAATTTGTTTGGCACCAAACCAAAAGAGGTTCTAAAAAAGATGGAAGAAAAAGTTAAGTCTATGCAGACAGTCAAAGATTTTTTGCAGGTGCAGCCTCCAAGATTCAGTAGGTATTGCCCCTTGAAACATTGGTCCTTTCCAGCCCCCTCAAGGCCATCTCAAACTAGACCCAGGGGAAATAGACCCCCCCCAGATTACAGTCTGAGTATGCAGAGATCTAAGCAATGGAGTACCTCCACTTCTAAAACAGGGAGCTAGGCCACCCCTTATGGAAAGAATTCACAATGACTTGTCAACACCACTCCTCACCTTTGCCCAAGTGTTCGTGCATCTAGGAGGAAACCTTGCCCTCCATGCAAAACAAACTGGATCTCCATCACCAAATAGGTCCTCAACATTGTATCCCAGGGATACAAATTTTACTTCCACACACTGCCAACCCTGAAAGGGGTTCCCAGACTTTCCTCCAAACAAGTGGGCAGAGGCACAAAACCATGTTCAATCCCTGCTCTCCATAAGGGCAATTCAACCTGTTCCTGCAGAACAGATAGGTCAAGGGTTTTATTCCAGACTTTTCCAGGTACCTAGAAAAGAGGGCACTTGGTGCCCAATCCTAGATATTTCCATTCTAAACACCTTCCTGGTGCTTCCAAAATTCAAAATGCTCACCCTTCAACAGCTTCCTCCTATGCTGTCCAAAGAGGACCGGTTAGCCACTCTAGACCTAAAAGAAGCCTATCTGCACATCCCTATCAGGGAATCATGCATGAAATATCTATGTATCAAGGCAGGAGCTATGCATTATCAGTTCTCTGCACTTCCCTTTGGCTTATCCACTGCTCCCAGCGTCTTTACAAAATACCTGGCTCCAGTCATTGCCTATTGCAGACAGAGAAAAATTCAAATGTACCCTTACTTGGACGATTGCCTGATTCAAGCATGACAGTCAAGAAAAGCTGATGCAGCACCTGACATTTGTAAAGAACCTTCTGATATCCCTGGGGTACACTATCAACGAAAATAAATCAAAACTAGTCCCCAGTCAAAAGATTGTATTCCTGGGAGCAAGCTTGGACACAGCCTCCCAGATGACATTCCTGACTCCAGGAAAAACAAGCCTATCTAACAGGCTGCTTCACTCAAATGGCCACCAGAACTCAGCTATCTGCAAGGAAAATCCTGCAGGCTGTAGGGTTCATGGCTTCTTGCATTCTACTAATTCCATATGCCATATTGCATATGAGGAAACTTCAGTGGTACTTTGGTGCCAACATTTTCAGAACCTGGAAACCATCATACCTTGTCTAAAGAGTTTCTTTAGTGGGCAGCAGCATGCAACCACAACAAGGGGCTTCCCTTTACACAACCCCACACCGCCCAGACCCTAATCACAGACGCATCAGACTGCCTGGGGGGGCGCATCTGTGGGACAAGTGCATTCAGGGCCACTGGAGCCCAAGTCAAATTCATCTGCACATCAACCAAAAAGAGATGCTAGCTGTTCAGCATGCCCAAGACAGCCTTCAGATCCCTACTCTCACCTGGACCCCTGCTAATAAAAACAGACAACACCACGGTTATGTGGTACCATCAGCAAGCAGGGGGGAACCCACTCTGCAGGCTAGCCATGACACTGTGAAACATGACCTTGGCCATGCATGTTCATCTGCAAGCTCAAATTCTGCCAGGCAAACAAAACTCTGGCAGACAACTTGAGCATAAATATCCTAGACCCACATGAGTGGCAATTAGACCCCAACACTCTCAGCCTCTTAACCCAGTAATGGGGGATACTGGAGGTGGACCTCTTTGCCTCCCCCTACAATCACCAGATCAGCAAATTCTGCACCAGGACACCTCACAGCAGGGTATGGAAAGTAGATGCCCTATCCTTCCAGTGGGTAAGCCTCTCAATCTATGCTTTTCCTCCCTCTGCCTCTTCTTTCAAGAATACTACTCAAGATAAGACAGGACAGACCAAGGGCAATCCTGATTGCCCCAGACTGGCCACGCCAGCACTGGTACCCACTGCTGCGCAGCCTGTCACCGGTGCCACCATGGCATCTACCGGAGATCCCAACCCTCCTCACTCAGCAGGAAGGACAGATCCCGCATCTGCAACTGCAAACCCTGAACCTTGTAGCCTGGCTTATTCCTTGAATTCTTCCCCAGTGGCCAGCCTAAGCAAGCAGGTACTGGACGTCATTCTGGACGCCGGAAGACCCAGTATAAGGAAATCGTATGCTGATAAGTGGAAAAGGTATTGTTCCTGGATTCAGTCTAAAGGAGTGGACACAGCTCTACCCTCCTTACCTTTAATCCTGGATTTACCTAGCAGATCTGCTCCACAGAGACCTGTCCTTCTCTTCATTAAGATCCATGCCTTTGCCATCTCTGTCATTACAACACTGAGCCCCCTCTCTTCTCTCACCCTCTCAACAAACAGTTCCTGAGAGGGGCCAACAATTTAAGGCCACCAAGGAGAGCACCCACCCCTGCTTGGGACCTTAACTTTGTACTGAAAAAGCTAATGCTCCCCTCCCCCTTTTGAGCCTGTAGCGTGAGCAGAGTTAAAATTCCTCTCTTGAAAAACAGCCTTGCTTCTGGCCATCATTTCAGCTAGAAGAGTGTCTGAGCTACAAGCACTTATGGCTGTGAAACCCTTCATTATTTTTCATGCTGACAGGGTCTCCCTCAGAACTAACCCTACTTTTATGCCTAAGGTGGTGTCCAGTGTAGCTCCCAATCAATTTATCCATTTGCCAACCACCTTTCCCAATCCTCAAAATAAAGGGGAAAGGATCCTGCACTCTTTAGATGTGCACAGACAGCTCAGATTCTACTTTGAGAGGACTAAGCCCTTCAGAAAATCTGGCCAGCTACTACTCCGCTTTGCACCATGGGCAAGAGGGCAAGGCCATATCTAAACTATTTTCAAATGGATAGCACACTGTATCCATTTCTGTTACAAACACCATGGGAAACCACCCCTCAGGGGGTCAAAACACATTCCACTAGGGCAACTTCTACTTTTACAGCATTCCTCAGGAGAGTCCCTACCAAGGGCATTCTGGAAGCTGCCACCTGGAGTTCTAATCATACCTTCACCAAGCATTACCACCTCCCTACCTTTTCCCAATCCAGGGTGGGTTTTGCTATAGCAGTCCTGCAGGGCATACTAGCCAGCCCCAACTCTTCTTGATTGTCTCCACCCATTCTTCAACTTTGGGAATCCACCCAAATGTGATGACTGCAACAATGAAACACGAAGAACATAGTACAGTTGTGTACACTTAAAATGCAGATGTTCGAGTGTATTCACTGTTGCAGTCCTGGTTTCCCACCCTCCAGCCTCCTTATCTTTCTCTCCCCTTCTCTAAATCTATTACTCAACACTTACAGGGCTATTGGTATTTACTTTTTACTGGTGGTGTTTTTTCCACCATAACTTAGCTCCCTGTTTGGGGGCTCCTGACATTTGGGAGAGGAAAAACTGATGTAATGGCATCAGCTGCCTGTTTTTATACCCCTGACTTCCTGACGTCAGTCCTGGATCGACAGCAACCGACGCAGAAATAGTACGTCTCTGGTATTCGGGCTGACTGAGGGCTAACTGCAGGCAGAAACCAAAGTGTATAAAACAAAATCCACGTCAGCAGAACCAGCAGCAAAGAGTCCAATATTAAGTGTTTTGTTAACATCCACTTTTCGTTCACGAAAACTGAACTTCTTCAGACGAACATCAAAAGGTAACAAATGTAAAAAAACTCCTTAAATACACAATTAACAACACATGCTACATTTGAATGGACCAACCAACTGGTTAAAAATCGCTGACATCAATATGTGGGAAAAAGCTGGTCTCAAAGCTTCTTAAGGTGCTACTACATACAAAAGTCAGGTCTTTACAGATTGTGTTTTGAAATCAAACAACTGACCAAAATAAAATAAAAAATTATCAATGAAAATGTGTCTAAACATAAAATGTTTAAAACCAAGAAAAATGAAACAGTGATGGAACCAATTTAATGACGAAAAATAAGAAGTAAAATATAAAAAATAAGTCATAAATGAAAAATAAAAATAAAAAATAATAAAATTATCTCTGCATACTTTTGAGTTTCAAAATGCAAGCTAAACTTACTCTGTCATTAAGACCTGGAGGTCTATATGAACAGAGTTTCAGCTGCCAAATTACTTCTAGGCGTTCTAATAATAGTTGAAAAGGACCCCCCCCTGATGTCGAAGGGAACCTGTCCTAACAACCTAAAAGTAAAACTGTGCTGAGGGTGGTCATTAACATGTTTCGCCAAAGCGTTTTCACAGTTATTTTTCCTAATACAATATAAATGCTCATGGATTCTTTTGTTAAAACCTTTGTCAGTCTTGCCCACATAAAACGCTGGGCAAGACTGGCAGCAAGCTAAATAAACAACCGATCGAGATTTACAGTTGAATCTATCGACAGTGGAGAAAGAAGACCCAGCAATTTTAAATCTCGAACCAGTGGCAGTGTGCCTGCACATGTTGCAACTCTCACATTTGAAAGTGCCTTCTACTCTGACACGAGTGTCCTTTTTTGTTTCTAGTATCCGTTTGAGGTTATCACCCCTCCTGTATATAAAACTAGGCAAAGTACCAAGCCTGGCTTGTAAGGCATCATCACAACAGAAAATACTCCAGTTCATGACAAACACCTCCTTGATTAAGTGGATCTCAGCACTATAATTAGTGATGAAATAAATAGAAGTGTCTACTTTCTTGTTGTCTACAAAGACTTCAGGCATAACTGGAGGTGAGTGTTCTAGTGGACAACTTGTGAACAAACTGCTTTGTAAAATAGGATGTCCTTCAAGGATGCATCTGCAGTCATAACATATGGGTTGTCCTGCCTCAGGCAGCCCTTCGGTCGGCCGGATTCCAAAGTCTGGGTGTGGCCTCGGCTGATGTCGCACCTTCCCCGACTTCAGAGCGTCTGGGGTATAAAAGCATCAGCCGACGCCATTTTCCTCAGTCTTTCTTGCCGCGCGGTGCCCGAAGCAGAAGTTGTTTGCAAGTGCCGGTCGGTCAGATCCAGTGATTGCAGCTACCGAAGACTTCGAAAAAGTTAAGTACCCCCGTTGGGGACTCTTTCTTGCCTCAGCCGATGTCAGATAAAGTAAATAATTGTTTAACTTGTGGGAAACAAATACCTCATAAGGATTTCCATTCCTACTGCCTTCCTTGCTTAGGCCCAGACCACGACATATCGTCCTGTTCAGCCTGTGCTTCCTTCAACCGACGAACTCTTAGACGTCGGTCAGAGTTTGCAGAGGAATTTTTTGGGGCTAGTTTTGCATATAAAATGCCGTCTGAGACTCCGACATCACATTTAGTGAAAAAACGGAAGGACAAGGACCGACACTCGCGGCCCGCGGTTTCGGCTGAAACCACGGTAAGGCCTACCGCGAGTGTCTCGGTTTCGGCCGAAACCGAGTCCTCGGAGATTCCTTCATCCGAAACCACTCAACCGACCACCGCGGCCCGGGAGGCCCCGGCTGAGTCTGCTACCGAGCTACCTACCGAAACCAGTGTCCAGGATATGTCCGACACCATACCTTTGGACATATCTTCTCCTGCACGTGGGGCAGCTAGGCCCCCTGCTTCCATGTCCATTAAGGCCTTTTCTAGGGCTAAAGCTGCTAAACCTTCTAAAGCTTTGCCTCCCAAGACTACCTCCCAGAGGCCTTCCTCTAGTTCTCAGATCCTCAGCCTTGCAGAGGACCTTATTTCTTTAATTAGAGGTTCACAACCTCACCCGGACAGGGCCTCTCACCCTCCACCAGACAAAAGGCCCAGGACTGAGCCTTCTGACCCACACTCTTCAGATGAGTCCACAGATGGTTCTGAGTTGTCAGACCACCAGGAGGAGGCTTTTTCGCCCTATGAGGATTCTGATGCTGAAGAATCTATCCCTTCGGCCTCCCCTCCTGAAGAGTTTTCCTTTGGTGAGACTCTACACTCCATGAGAGAGCATTTTCAATGGCAGGGTCAGGAATTCTCTGATTCTAGAAAAAGATTAAGGACCTTTTTACATTTGCCTCAGCATAGGCCCTTAGCTATACCTCCTGTTTTGAATGTAATTGATGATGTGTACAATGATGTCAGTACAGCCCCTGATACTCTCCCCCCCGGCCCCTGCCAAACCTGATAGATACTACAGGGTCCCGGATTCTCATTTCCATCTGTATAAAGCCCATTCTGCAGACCCAGAAACTATTACTCTGGGCCCTAAAGGGGTTGCGGCTGCCACTGCCAAAAGTCCTCTACCTTCTGAAAGAGAGTCTAGAGCTTTAGAGAGATGGGGAAAGAAGGTATATACTTCTGCAACTCTTTCCGTCAGGGCACTAAATTATCAATTTCATATGATACAGTACCAAGAGTATTTGTTAGATGAACTGAATAAGAAGCTTTCTTCTCCTGAGCCCCTTGACCGTAAATCCCTTCAGGATTTGGTACACAACTCACAGCAGGTTAGTAATCATTTCTTAAAGTGTGGTTATGATGCATTGGAGGCTTCATTTAGGTCAGCTATGACTGGGGCAGTTATTCGTAGGCATGCCTGGCTGAAGGAACAATCTTTGCCAGACCATGTTAAAGCTAAACTCCTGGATGCTGCAATGGAGAAACAAAATTTATTTGGCTCCTCTGCTCAGGAGGTCTTAAAAAAGTATGAAGAAAAGGCAAAATCTGTGCAAACAGTTAAGGATTTCCTACAAGTACAACCACCGAGATTCAGCAGAAACTGGCCTACTAAGAATTGGTCCTTTCCAGACTCGGACAGAGCCCAGAGAGGCAGGAACAGACGCCCCAGAGGCAGAGGCCAATCTAGGGGCTCTTACAGAGGCCGTCAGTGGCAGCCTGCCAACCAGAGAGGTAGTGCAACAGCAGCAACAATAACTACCCCAGGACAGGCTCAATGACTTTACTCTGAATCCGCCCACCAGGGCTCAACTGCAAGCACCCTTGGGCGGAAAGCTTGCTTTATTCTCAAAAAATTGGCATTATGTTACAAGGGACACATGGACACTGCAAATAATAGACAAAGGATACAGGTTCCACTTCCACACTTTGCCAAGAAGGAACGGAATGCCAAACCTGCCACCAAATCAGAGGGCAAAGGCTTTAAAGCAGATCAACAACTTACTTCAAATGAAAGCTATAGAAAAGGTGCCACTTTCAGAACAAGGCCAAGGATTTTACTCCAGACTATTCCTTGTACCAAGAAAAGAAAATCAATGGAGGCCTATTCTCGACCTGTCCGCACTGACTACTTACCTCATTGTGCCAAAATTCAAGATGCTGACCCTACAGCAACTTCTTCCCATGTTGGGCAAGGAGTCTTGGCTGGTGACTCTAGATCTCAAGGAGGCATACCTGCACGTCCCTATTCGACCAAACTGCAGAAGACACCTCAGATTCCTTGCAGGATCAGAGCATTATCAATTCTCAGCATTGCCCTTTGGCTTATCTACTGCGCCCAGAGTATTCACGAAATGCCTGGCATCAGTAATTGCACACTGCAGACTTCAGGGGATTCATATCTACCCTTATCTGGACGACTGCCTTGTACAAGCGAACAACAAGGTAAATTTGATAAAAGACTTGGCCTATGCCATCCACCTACTACAGGCATTGGGATACACAGTCAACATCCAAAAATCAAGACTGGTTCCATCCCAAAGGATAACCTTTCTGGGTGCGGATCTAGACACAACCACCCAAATGGCCTTTCTCACAGAAGAAAAACAAAAACAACTCCGGATTACTTCATGAATCTGACAAGACAAATTCAGCTTACTGCAAGGAAAATCCTGCAGGCACTGGGTTACATGGCATCCTGCATAATTCTGATACCACAGGCCAGGCTGCATATGAGAAAATTACAATGGTATCTAAGGAGTGTATGGTCTCAACACAGTCATAGTTTGGAAACTTTGATACCAATCATTCCTTGCCTTCAAAAGCAATTCCTGTGGTGGGCTCAGGCCTGCCAGTCCAACAGAGGGTTGCCTTTCAACAAACCAAAAACAAAACAAACCATCACCATGGACGCTTCAGACCGAGGATGGGGAGCACACATGGAGGGCAAATGTATCCAAGGCCTATGGTCTCAAGGACAGCTACACATGCACATAAACCAAAAGGAAATGCTGGCAGTGATGCATGCAATCGAGGCTTTCAAACCCTTCCTCCATCAAGGCCACCTGTTAATAAGGACAGACAACACCATGGTCATGTGGTACATAAACAAGCAGGGAGGCACACTCCTACCCTCTATGCCGGCTGGCTATGAATCTATGGGAACTATGCCTGAAACTCAATATCCAACTGCAGTCCCAGTTCGTGCCAGGAAAGGAAAATACACTGGCAGACAGCTTAAGCAGAACTACCATGGATGCACACGAATGGATGCTGCACCCAGACATCTTCCAACTCATAACAAAGGCATGGGGAATGCCGGAGATAGATCTGCTCGCCTCCCCCCTCAACTATCAACTGAAGACATTCTGCTCAAGGACATACCACCCACAAGCATGGAGGGTGGACTCTCTCTCTTTCAGCTGGAAAGCTCTAAATGTATATGCCTTCCCACCTCTCCCTTTAATGTACAAGGTTCTACTGAAGATCAGGGAGGAACAACCGAGAGTG
This sequence comes from Protopterus annectens, assembly GCF_019279795.1. Lineage (NCBI taxonomy): Eukaryota > Metazoa > Chordata > Ceratodontiformes > Protopteridae > Protopterus > Protopterus annectens. The sequence goes on along the minus strand of NC_056733.1, from coordinate 964,301,481 downwards.
ATTCTGATAGCTCCAGACTGGCCAAGGCAACACTGGTATCCACTATTGAGGAGCATGTCACAGGCAAAACCATGGCCTCTCCCCCTATGGCCCTTTCTTCTGACGCAGAACAATTTCAAGATCATGCATCCCAACTTAAAAACATTGCAGCTAACTGCCTGGAAAATCCCTCAAATCCAAAACAAAATGTTTTATCACAGAGTGTGAAGGACATTATCATGGAAGCTCGCCGGCCTTCCACAAGGAAGACATACTCAGCTAAATGGAAAAGATTTTTCATTTGGAACACATCAAAAGGCTTAGATGTGACAGTGGCAAGCATGACACATATTCTGGAATACTTAGCAGAACTGTTCCACAATGGCCTTTCCTATTCTTCCATTAAGATTCATGCCTCAGCAATTTCAGCAGAATACAATGTGGATCCACCTATCTTCTCACACCCTCTCCTCAAGCAATTTCTGAGAGGGATCAAAAATATCAAGCCTCCAAGAAAACCCCCTTTACCTGCTTGGGATCTTAACTTTGTCTTGGAGAAACTAACACTTCCTCCCTTTGAACCAGCAGCATCAGCGGATCTACAGTTTCTGTCTTGGAAAACTGCATTTCTTCTGGCAATAACTTCAGCAAGAAGAGTATCTGAGTTACAAGCATTAATGGCAGTACAGCCATTTCTTATCTTCCATCAGGACAGAGTTACACCAAGAACTAATCCTACTTTTATGCCAAAGGTGGTATCTAGGGTATCCTTGAACCAAGCTATTCACTTGCCTACGTTCTTCCCAAATCCACAGAATAGAGGGGAAAACTTCTGCACACCCTGGATATACACAGACAACTACGCTACTACTTGGACAGAACTAAAAGTAGCAGAAAAACTGACCAACTATTTGTAGCATATGCTGCTGGGGTGCAAGGAAAAGCAATTTCCAAACAGACAATTTCAAAATGGATAGGAAATTGCATTCAATTTTGTTACTCCTTTCATGGAAAGTCAGTTCCTGCAAACATCAGGCCTCATTCCACAAGGGCCACGACCACCACTACAGCCTTCCTACGAGGGGTGGCTACCAAGGACATTTTAGAAGCTGCTACTTGGAGGTCCTTGCATACATTTACCAAACATTACAATCTACCCTTATACTCCAGATCCAGAGCAGGCTTTGCTACTGCAGTCCTGCAGGGGATCTTAACTACACCATCTTTTTCATAGTACCTCCTCCCCCGGATTAGCTATGGTATTCTACCCATATGTTATGACTGCAGATGCATCCTTGAAGGACATAGTACAGTTTTGTACCTACCATAAATGTAGATGTCCGATAGGTATGCATCTGCAGTCAGGTTTACCCTCCCTCCTACCCCTCTGTGGTATTCCTAGGGTGTTTACCCCTCTTTCAGCTAGCTGGGGGAATCTGTTATGGTGTATTTGTATATACATGTGTGTGTGTATATATATATATATATATATATATATATATATATATATGTCCTTCATGGATGCATCTGCAGTCATAACAAGTGGGTTGTCCTGTCGTCAGGCAGCCCTTCAGTCGGCTGGATTCCAAAGTCCGGGTCCGGCTTCGGCTGATGTCGCACTCCACCCGACGTCATCTCTGTTGGTCTTCAGGTATAAAGGCATCAGCCGACGCCATTTTCCTCAGTCTTTCTTGCCGCGTGGCGCCCGAAGCAGAAGCTGTTCGCAAGTGCCGGTCGGTCGGATCCAGAGATTACTTCTACCGAATACTACTTCGAAGACTTCTAAAGCTAAGTACCCCGTTGGGGACTCTTTCTTGCCTCAGCCGATGTCAGAAAAAGTTAACAATTGTTTAAACTGTGGGAAACAAATACCTCATAAAGATTCCCACTCTTACTGTCTGCCTTGTTTAGGCCCAGCCCACGACGTAGCAGCCTGTTCGGCCTGTGCTTCTTTCAACCGACGAACGCTTAGGCGTCGGTCAGAGTTTGCAGAACAGTTTTTCGGTTCTGATTTTGCGTACATTATGCCGTCGGATCCTCCGACTACCCAATCTAGCAAAAAACGCAAAGATAAAGACCGACACTCGCGGTCCGCGGTTTCAGCCGAAACCATGGTCAAACAAACGCGAGTGTCTCGGTTTCGCCGAAACCGAGAAAACTGAACAAAGTACAGCTGAACCTATTCCTACAACTGAGGCCCCTGCTACAACTCTTGAAACGACTTCAGAAATTTTACCCACTACGGTGGTTGACTTATCAGACACCATCCCTTGGATGTTTCTACCCCAGCACGTGGTGCTGCTAGGCCTCCAGCAGCCATGTCCATTAAGGCCTTCGCCAGGGCTAAAGCAGCCAAGACTACTAAAACAGTGCCTGTTAAACCACCCACATCCAGGCCCTCTTCTAGTTCTCAAATGCTTACTTTGGCAGAAGATTTAATTTCTTTAATTAGAGGATCTCAATCTCACCCAGACAGGGCCTCTCAGCCCCCAGAGAAGAGACCTAGGGCAGAGCCCCGAGCCAGTGTCCTCTGATGATTCTGCTGATGAATCAGACATAACTGACCAGCCAGAGGCTCCTTCTCCAATTTTGAAGATTCTGATGCTGAAGAATCCATCCCAGCTGCTTCCCCACCAGAAGAATTCTCCTTTGGGGAAACCTTGCATGCCATGCGAGAACAGTTCCAATGGCAGCAACAGGATTTTTCAGACTCCAGAAAAGACTTAGGACTTTTCTGCACCTCCCACAGCACAGGCCCTTAGCTATACCCCTGTTCTCTCTGTGGTGGATGATGCTTTCAATGATGTTTGCTCCGCTCCAGATTCTTTACCCCAGCCCCTGCCAAACCAGACAGATTTTACAGGGTGCCAGATACTCATCACCACCTTTACAAGGCTCCACTTGCAGACCCAGAAACTATATCCCAGGGCCCCAAGGCAGTAGCCGCGACCATAGCTAAAAACCCTATTCCTTCTGAAAGGGAAGCAAGGTCATTAGACAGATGGGGTAAAAGGTCTACACTTCAGCTACTCTCTCAGCTAGAGCTTTAAACTGTCAGTTTCACATGATACAATACCAAGAGTTTATGCTGGATCAGTTAACTAAAAAACTAACCACTGATGAATATCTTGATAAGAAATATGTATTAGAGATGGTAAATAACATACAACAGGTTAGCAACCATTCCTTAAAATGTGGCTATGATGCACTGGAGGCTTCATTTAGATCAGCCATGACAGGCACAGTGATAAGAAGGCATGCATGGCTAAAGGAACAAGCTTTACCGGATCATGTTAAAGCTAAGTTGCTAGATGCTCCTATGGACAAGACAAGTTTGTTTGGTACATCTGCCCAGCAGGTTATGAAGAAAATGGAAGAAAAGGCAAAATCTGTTCAAACTGTTAAAGATTTCTTGCAGGTTCAACCCCAAGGTTTAGCAGGAACTGGCCTGCCAAAAATTGGTCCTTTCCTGACTCCACAAAATTTCAAAGGGGCAGGAATAGACGTTCCAGAGGCAGAAACCAATCCAGAGGAGGTGCCTACAGAGGAAGACAGTGGCAAGGTAACAACAGAGGCACAGACACAGCCACTGCCACTACATCAACACAACCACAGTGACTTAACCCTAAATCCGCCTACCAGGGAACAAATAGCAGCTCCTCTAGGCGGAAAGTTAACCTTATTTTCAAAGAACTGGCACTACATAACAAAGGACAAGTGGATTTTACAAACCATAGATCAAGGTTACCGGTTTCACTTCCACACTTTTCCAGTCAAAAGAGGAATGCCAAATCTACCTCCAAATCAAAAACAGAGGCTCTACGCCAGATAATGGAGTTAGCAAACATGAGAGCTGTGGAAAGAGTGCCAACAGCAGAGCAAGGAAAGGGTTCTACTCCAGACTATTCCTAGTTCGAAGAAAGGCAAAAAGTTGGAGACCAATTCTCGACCTGTTCACCTTAAATACATACATCATTGTCCCAAAATTCAAAATGCTGACCCTACAGCAACTTCTTCCCATGCTGGGCAAGGAGTCTTGGCTGGTAACTCTAGATCTCAAGGAGGCATACCTGCACGTCCCCATTCGACCAATCTGCAGAAGATACCTCAGATTTCTTGCAGGATCAGAGCACTATCAATTCTCAGCATTGCCTTTTGGCTTATCTACTGCGCCCAGAGTATTCACAAAATGCCTGGCATCAGTAATCGCCCATTGCAGACTTCAGGGAATTCAAATTTACCCATACCTGGACGACTGCCTGCTACAAGGGGACAACAAAAGCAAGCTGACAACAGATTTACAAAGGGTCATTTACTTGCTACAAGCACTGGGATACACAGTCAATTTACAAAAGTCAAGGCTGATACCATCCCAAACAAGGACATTCTTGGGCGCGGAATTGGACACAGTAAAACAAATGGCATTCCTGATACAGAAAAACAAAAAGAACTCCCTCTATACTTCTTGGCACTAACAAAACTGAACAAGTTAACAGCAAGAAAAGTACTGCAGGCCTTGGGCTTCATGGCATCATGCATAATCTTGGTTCCATTTGCCAGACTACATATGAGAAAACTACAGTGGTACCTAAAGAATTTATGGTCCCAACACAGACACAGTCTAGAAACAGCAATCCCACTAATTCCATGCTTAAAACAGGAGTTCCTATGGTGGGCTCAGGCATGCCAGTCAAACCCAGGCCTACCCTTTCGCAGATGTCAAGCAAGCCAGACCATCACAACAGACGCTTCAGACCTAGGATGGGGGCCCACATGCTGGACAAATGCGTGCAAGGATTGTGGACACAGGATCAACTTCAACTGCACATCAACCTAAAAGAAATGCTGGCAGTAAAACTGGCAATCCAAAAGTTCAAACCATTTCTCAAAGAGGGCCAGTTGATGATAAGGACAGACAACACCACAGTCATGTGGTACATCAACAAACAGGGAGGCACTCATTCATATCCCCTATGCAGAATGACCTTGGAGCTGTGGACCCTGGCACTCAGCTACAACATCCAGTTACAGGCAATATTTGTACCAGGGAAAGACAATACTCTAGCAGACATATTAAGCAGAACCACTTCGGATGCCCACGAATGGAAGCTGCACCCGGACATCTTCAAGACCATCTCAAAGAAATGGGGAATGCCACAGATAGATCTATTCGCATCACCTCTCAATCACCAGCTCAAAAAATTCTGCACAAAGACATTCCACCCATTAGCATGGAAAGTGGATTCACTCTCCTTCAACTGGAAAGGCCTAACAGCATATGCATTCCCGCCTCTTCCTTTGATACACAAGGTACTACTGAAAATCAAGGAAGAACGTCCAAGGATAATCCTGATAGCTCCAAACTGGCCAAGACAACACTGGTACCCACTACTGAGGAGCATGTCTCGAACAATATGTGGACAATTCCCTGATGCCTTTGATGTTAACGCAGAACAACTACAGCATCATACATCCAAACCTAAAAACCTTGCAACTGACTGCATGGAACATCACATAACAGCAGCTATTCCAGAACTTTCCCAAAGAGTTAGACATTGTTCTTGAAGCACGCAGACCTTCAACAAGAAGGAACTATGCTGGAAAATGGAAAAGGTTTGTCATCTGGAGTACGGAAAGAGGAAAAGATGTGTCAAACATAGATATGCCTAACATTCTGGAGTATCTGGCCGAACTTCTTCATTCAGGCCTGTCCTACTCCTCCATCAAGATACATCCATCAGCTATTTCAGCAGAATACAGCTTTGATACACCTGTTTTTTCGCACCCTTTGCAGACATATTAAGCACAAGAACATTCCACCCATAAGGAAACCACCATTACCAGCTTGGGATTTAAACTTTGTGCTAGAAAAGTTGACACTAGCACCCTTTGAACCAGCAGCAACAGCAGACCTACAGCACCTGTCATGGAAAACTGCTTTCCTACTGGCAATTACTTCAGCAAGGAGGGTTTCAGAACTACAGGCCTTAATGGCAGTGCAACCCTTCCTAATCTTCCACCAAGATAGAGTGTCCATGAGGACTAATCCTACATTTATGCCTAAGGTGGTATCCAGAGTGTCTTTAAACCAGGCAATCCACCTACCTACCTTCTTTCCCAACCCACAAAACAGAGGGAAAGAATACTGCATACCTTGGATGTACATAGACAGCTACGCTACTACTTGGACAGAACAAAAATAGCAGAAAGACTGACCAACTTTTTGTAGCCTATGCAACAGGAAGGGAAGGAAAAGCTATTTCCAAACAGACAATCTCCAAATGGATAGGAAATTGCATACGATTCTGTTACTCCTTCCATGGAAAACCAATTCCACAGAACATAAGACCTCATTCTACAAGGGCAACAGCCACTACCACAGCCTTCTTACGAGGAGTGGCAACCAAAGACATTATTGAGGCGGCTACTTGGACCTCCGTGCATACATTTGCCAAGCATTATAATTTGCCTCTATATTCCAGATCCCGAGCAGGGTTTGCCACTGCTGTACTGCAAGGGATCCTAAACACACCATAATCTACTTTTATCCTCCTCCCTTAGTTGGCTATGGTATTCTACCCACTTGTTATGACTGCAGATGCATCCATGAAGGACATAGTACAGTTTTGTACCTACCATAAATGTAGATGTCCGAACTGGATAGCATCTGCAGTCAGGATTACCCTCCCTCCATCCCCTCTGTGGTACTCCTAGGGTGTTTACCCTTCTAATAGCTAGCTGTTGGGTGGGAGTCTTTTATGGTGTATTTGTTTGTATATGTACATACATGCTTATTGTTGTGTTTACCTCTATCTATTTGGAAACATTGGCATCTATCCAAATTTTAGCCTGCAAGAGGGCTACTGGCATCTGGGGCAAGAAACACTGAGGAAAATGGCGTTGGCTGATGCCTTTATACCCGAAGACCAACAGAGATGACGTCGGGTGGAGTGCGACATCAGCCGAAGCCGGACCCGGACTTTGGAATCCGGCCGACTGAAGGGCTGCCTGACGACAGGACAACCCACTTGTTATGACTGCAGATGCTATCCAGTTCGGACATCTACATTTATGGTAGGTACAAAACTGTACTATATATAATTTTGCAAATGTTTGGAATTCTTTGCATTTATCCAAATTTAGCCTTCCTAGAGGGCAGCTGGCATCTGGGGCAAGAAAAACTGAGGAAAATGGCGTCGGCTGATGCTTTTATACCCCAGACGCTCTGACGTCGGGGAAGGTGCGACATCAGCCAAGGCCAGACGCAGACTTTGGAATCCGGCCGACCGAAGGGCTGCCTGAGGCAGGACAAACCCATATGTTATGACTGCAGATGCATACCTATCGGACATCTACATTTATGGTAGGTACAAAACTGTACTTTTATAAACACCCCCATACGTTTTAGTCTGGACCTCAGTAACCAGGTCGTGAATAAACTTGTCTGGGTAACCTCTGTGTAGAAACAATCCCTTAATAAACTCACATTCTTCTAAAAAGGGTTCATCGTCTGTTACCATTCGAGCAGCGTGCACACGTTGCCCCTTGAGTACCCCTCTTTTTTGGTGCCCAGGGTGGGCACTAGTAAAGTGTAACATGGTGTTAGAATAGGAACTCTTACGAAATATTTTGGCCTTAAAGCTACCAGCAGAAATGTCTTTGTATAAGTCTACATCCAGATAAGAAATTCTAGAATCAGACTCTACAAATGTAAAATTCAAAAAAGACGTGCTGGAATTGAGATGGTCCATGAAAGTCCCCACATCATTAATTGAACCTTCTGTCAATATAAAGATGTTCAAAAATCTGGTGTAAAAATCGATTTTGAACTGACCGTTGCGATTACCAAAGACATATCTGTGTTCCCATTCAGCCATTACGATGTTGGCAAAACTGGCTCCTACTGGTGAGCCCATGGCTACACCAGTCTTCTGTAAATATATCTCTCCCCCAAATGTTACAAAGTTGAACTTCAAGATGACGTCTAACAATTCCTGCACCAATCTAATTTCTACACTGCTAGCCTTATGATACAATAGACGGTCAGTGACCCAGTCGATCCCTGTAACATGAGGGATAGACGTATAAAGGTCTTTTACGTCTGTTGTCAAAAATCTATGACCTCTCTTGAATTCTAAAGCACCCATGGCTTTTAAAAAAGCCCAAGAGTCTTTACAGATGTGCGTTTCCTTTTCAACGTATTTTTTCAGTATATTGTCCACGTATTTGGCTATCGGGTAAGTGATTGAACCCCTAGCATTAAGCAATAGCCTCATGGGAGGGTTGTACACATCTTTATGGATCTTGGGTAATCCGAAAACTGTTGGAATCTTGGGAAACGAAACAGTCAAATATTTCAACACATCTTGTTCTATAACATTTTCTAAAAACAAATCATTCAAGAAAACATGGATGCACCTATACGCTGCATTCAATTCGTTCATACTAGACAGTGTATAAGCATCCTGCAGTAACATGTGGGCAAGACAGTTTTCATAATGACAAGTGTCCATTAGTACTAAACCACCCCCCTTGTCAGGTTTAAGAATCCTGACATGTAAACTTTTTAAAGTGTCCAACAAGTCAACTTAGTCATCAGTCAAGTTTTTGTTCGGAAGTGTCCTACAACAGTTGACTAAGTTTCTAATTTCGGTTCTTTCTGTGGGCAAGACTGACAGAGGTTTTAACGAAAGAATCTATGAGCATTTATATTGCATTAGGAAAAATAAGTGTGAAAACGCTTTGGCGAAACATGTTAATGACTACCCTCAGCGCAGTTTTACTTTTAGGGTGTTAGGACAAGTTCCCTTTGACATCGGGGGGGGGGGTCCTTTTCAACTATTATTAGAGCGCCTAGAAGTAATTTGGTAGCTGAAACTCTGTTCATATAGACCTCCAGGTCTTAATGACAGAGTAAGTTTAGCTTGCATTTTGAAACTCAGAAGTATGCAGAGGTAATTTTATTATTTTTTATTTTTATTTTTCATTTATGACTTATTATTTTTTATGTTTTACTTCTTATTTTTCGTCATTAAATTGGTTCCATCACTATGTTTCATTTTTCTTGGTTTTAAACATTTTATGTTTAGACACATTTTCATTGATAATTTTTTATTTTATTTTGGTCAGTTGTTTGATTTCAAAACACAATCTGTAAAGACCTGACTTTTGTATGTAGTAGCGCTTTAAGAAGCTTTGAGACCAGCTTTTTCCCACATATTGATGTCAGCGATTTTTAACCAGTTGGTTGGTCCATTCAAATGTACCATGTGTTGTTAATTGTGTATTTAAGGAGTTTTTTTACATTTGTTACCTTTTGATGTTCGTCTGAAGAAGTTCAGTTTTCTTGAATGAAAAGTGGATGTTAATAAAACACTTAATATTGGACTCTTTGCTGCTGGTTCTGCTGACATGGATTTTGTTTTATTCATCTTAGTTTGTTTCAACTTCTGTTGCTTCAGATAACCAAAGTGTGATGACTGCAATAGTGAATACACTCGAACATCTACATTTATGGTAAGTGTACACAGCTGTACTTTGCAAGGGAGCAAATAGGTTCAAGCCTGAGAGGGAAAGCTTGATGGCTGTCTGGCACAAAGGGGAAAAGCATGTAGAGGAATTAAAAATAGCAGTTGTAAGAGTATTGTGCGACTCTGGCCTGTATTTTACCAGTTGCGTATTACTCACCTGTTAGATTTTTGCTTCAGCTCTAGTTTAAAGAGCCCAAGTTGGCCAACTTTAAGGTTTAGAGTATGTACTCCAATTGCCAGAGGTATAGAGAATGTGTTATAAAGGAAATATGGCAGTACTGGTTTTCCTTTCAGCCTTTAAACAGGGAGTGTTCATAATGATAGCAGCACAGAAGATTCACTAAGGATGTCCTTCTATTCTGATGCAGTATTCAAACATGTGGGATCCTCCGCTTGAGGCGACCCGAACGTCTGGCTCTTATGCAAAAGCTTAGCCTGACTGCTGTATGGTGTGTGGGACATTACACACAGGGGCCATAAACCATGGACCATAATTGCGACGTCTGCATGCACAGACCTCAGAACTTCTCTGCCACCAGTCGAACGTCAGCTTGCTCATTCTGCTTCTCGCAAGTGACTCCTAAGAAGATAAGTACCCCATTGGGGACTTTTTCTCTCTTTTCTCTGCTAGCTTAGGTTGCTGTATAGTTTATCCTTAGCTGATTATGTCCATGTCATCTAGGAAGGGAAAATGTAAGTGCAGTCAACAAATTCTGCAAAAAGACAGCTACGACCTCTGCTTATTTTGCCTAGGGCCTTCCCATGACTACAAAGTGTGTTCCATCTGCCAGTCATTTGTTCCTAAAACACTGCACAGTTGTCTTGCAGCCCTAAAGCTTTTCATTGAGAACCATTGACTCAAACGCCTTGCCTTAGGTATGGAATTGGAACCGGCCATCTCGGTAAAGCCGCCAGAAAAGACCAAAGTAACTAGGCCCGATACTGCACCTCTGAGTACAGACGTCCTGCCAGCTGCCAGTCTAGGGGCTGAGGTATGCCCGATAGGCTTGGCGACTATGGTGGACACCACTTCAGACACCGCCTTTGTTTTTCCAGCCTGCATGTTTGCGGAGGCACCTGCGACGTTGGCCTCCAATGTTGGAAGTGGATCTTGGGTTCGCCCAAAAGGCTAGCGTTGCCATCTGTTACTATGGAAGGCACTAATGGTCCTAGGCTGATGTCGGACGCTAAGCCTTCACTTAGTCAGCCAAGACCTAAGACTCCTCTCTAAAGGAAACAAAAGTCTAGACATCCGTCACCTCCATCAGAAGATTTGTCAGATTGGCAGGCATTTTCACAATCTCTTTCAGACTTTCTTGGCTCTTGGGCCTACTTCATCACAGACTACTGCTGCTCTTCCCAGCTTTAGCCCCAGGCCTGCTTCTGCAGGCCCATTGACACATCCACAGACCCATGAGGAAGATTCTTCTTCAGATGAGTCCCTCTCCTGTGCCTCACAGCTGGGTTCCGAAATACTGATGTTCTTCGTGTTTCACTGTTGCAGTCATCACTTTTGGGTTCTCTGCTTGCAGTAGCCCTCAGTCGGCCGATTAACAAAGTCTTGGGTCTTGCGTCTGTTGCTTCCCTTCTTCCATGACATCAGGTCATCAGGGGTATAAAACATGCAGCCAACGCCATTACATCAGTCTTTCTTGCCGTGCGGTGCCCGAAGCAGAAGCAGTTTGCAAGTGCCAGTCGGCCGACTTCTGAAATTTTTGTGGGGAAACCTTTTTTCTGCCTCCTTACCGATGTCAGTAAAAGTTAATAATTGCATTACTTGTGGAAAGCAAATACCTCAAATATTTTCAGTCGTACTGAATTCTTTGCCTAGGCCCTGACCACAATGTACAGTGCTCTCGGTTTTGTGCTTTATTTAATCAGCACATTGTCCGTCGTCAGTATATTTCCACCTCTAAGTATTTCAGTCGGTTTAATTATCCAGAAATGTCGGTTAGCCATCCGACTACCGGGATTCCAAAAAAACGCAAGGATAAAGTTAGAGACAGGCCGCCAAGGCCCAAAACTGCAGACGATGCTTCTCCTAAGCCAGTCGCCAGTTCGCCGGTACTCAGTGAGGTGCTTTCACAGCCCCTGATACCTGCTACTTCTGATTCACAGGCCTCTACTGAGACCCATTCGGAGTCCGGTATGCCGCGAGATGCTTCAACTATGTAACCTGCGGATGTCTCTACCTTGCATGGGTCCGGAGCTGCTGTGCAGGCACCAGATTCTGAGGGTGTATTCAGGCCTACTGACTTGCTTATTAAACCAATGCCTCCTTCTTTTAGGCCTAAATCTCTAACCATGCCTAAAAAAATGACGCCCAGGCCCCATGCTCAGGTCTCAATGCCTAAAAAACAAATGATAAGAATGGCTGAAGATCTTATAACTTTAATCAGTGGAAGTCAGCCTCCCCTTCTAGGAGACCTAGGACTGAAGTTGTTTGAATCTTCTGACCTGGATTCTGATTTTTCTGATTATTATGATCTGGATTTGCCCTTATCTACTTATGAGGATTCTGATGCAGAGGACTCTATTCCCTCTGCTTCCCCTCCTGAGGATTTTTCTTTTGGTGAAACCTTACATATACTGTAAGGGAGCATTTCCATTGGGAAAGCCAGGATTTTGCTGATTCAAAAAGGAGGCTTAGGGATTTCTTACTCCTGCCTCAGCATACGCCTTTAGCTATTCCTCTTGTGCTAGACATTGTTGATTATGCCTGTTCAGAATCTAGTTTGGCCCCTGATTCTCTGCCTCCTGCTCCCAGAAATCCTGACAGATATTACAGGTTTCCTGAGTCACACAAGTTCCTTTTTAAAAATCCTATTGCAGATCCAGAGACTATTTCACAGGGACCCAAGGGCATTAAGGCTTTTACTGCTAAAAATCCTACCCCTTCTGATAGAGACTCCAAGGTGCTGAATAGATGGGGTAAGAAGGTGTTTACACTTCTGCAACCTTGGCCATTAGGGCTTTAAACTGCCAGATGTCCTTCAAGAATGCAACTGCAGTCCTGACATATGGGTTGTCCTGCCTCAGGCAGCCCTTCGGTCGGCCGGATTCCAAAGTCTGGGTCCGGCGTCGGCTGATGTCGCCTCCTCCCCGACGTCAGAGCGGCTGGGGGTATAAAAGCATCAGCCGGCGCCATCTTCTTCAGTCTACCTTGCCGCGCGGTGCCCGAAGCAGAAGCAGTTCGTAAGTGCCGGTCGGTCAGCTCCTGTGTTTTCAGTTACCGAAGTCATCTAAAAAGCTAAGTACCCCGTTGGGGAACATTTTTTCTTGCCTCAGCCGATGTCAGAACAAATTGAGAAAGTTAATAATTGTTTGTCTTTGGTAAACAAATACCTCATAAGGACTTCCATTCTTACTGCCTCCCTTGCCTGGGCCCAGACCATGACGTCTTGGCCTGTGCCGCCTGTGCTTGCTTTAATAAGCGCACTCTCAGGCGTCGGGCAGAATTTGCCGAAAACTTTTTTGGTGAATCCTACGCTTATACCATGCCGTCGGAACAACCGACAGCACCAACTACTAAAAAACCGTAAGGACCGGGACCGACAACCTCGGCCCGCGTCTTCTACCGATACTACTCCTAAGCCCTCCGCGAGTGCTTCGGCCCCTTCGGAAGCGGTTAGTGAACCGCTCCAGGCTGACGACACCGCATTAACACGTTCTTCGGTCTCGGAGCTTACACCGGTGCCGGTTGTTGATTTTCCTCCAGAAACCAAAGTTCTCGATCTACCCGACACCATTCCTGTTGATAAGGTTACCCCTGCACGTGGGGCAGCTAGGCCTCCTGTATCCATGTCCATTAAGGCCTTTGCACGTGCTAAGGCCGCCAGCCAGGCCAAGGCCCGTCCTAAGCCTGCCTCATAGGCCCCTTCCTCTGATAGACAGATCTTGTCTCTTGCTGCAGATTTAATCTCTCTTATTAGGGGGTCTCAGTCCCATCCAGACAGAGGTTCTCAGCCACCTGCAGAAAAAAGGCCTAGAACTGGGCAGGCTGACGACCTCTCTTCAGATGAAGCCTCTGGGATTTCAGAGCATTCAGACACCCAAGAAGAATCCTTCCAAGTCTATGAAGACTCTGATGCTGAGGAATCAATTCCCTCTGCCTCCCCTCCGGAGGATTTCTCTTTTGGTGAAGTCCTCCACTCCATGAGGGAACATTTTTAAGTGGCAGGGTCAGGAATTTTCTGATTCTAGGAAAAGGCTCCGTACCTTCCTCAAGTTACCCCAGCACAGGCCTTTGGCTATCCCTCCAGTTTTGGATGTCCTGGATGATGTATTTTCAGATTCCAGTGCTTCCCCTGATTCCCTCCCTCCTGCTCCTGTCAAGCCAGACCGATATTACAGGGTCCCTGACACTCACAAGCATTTCTTTAAGGCCCAAACTGTGGATCTAGAAACTATCTCACAGGGCCCCAAAGGAGTGGCTTCTTCCTCGGCCAAAAATCCACTACCAGCTGACAGGGAAGCAAGGTCCCTGGAGAGATGGGGTAAAAAAGTTTATACCTCTACCACCCTTGCTATGAGGTCACTTAACTGCCTTTTTCACATGTTTAAGTACCAGGATTATTTGCTGGATGATTTGCAGAAAAAACTAGCCTCTCCTGAGCCTATAGATAGAAAGGCTTTGCAGGATTTGGTTCATAATTCTCAGCAGGTTAGTAACCATTTTCTTCAGTGTGGTTATGATGCATTGGAGGCTTCATGTAGGGCAGCTATGACAGGGGCTGTTATACGTAGACATGCTTGGTTAAAAGAACAGCCACTGCCAGATCATGTTAAAGTAAAGCTCCTGGACGCACCTCTGGATAAACAGAAGCTTTTTGGTGCTAATGCTCAGGATGTGTTAAAGTCTATTGAGGAGAAGGCAAAGTCAGTACAGACAGTAAAAGATTTCCTCCAGGTTCAGCCACCCAGATTCAGCAGGAATTGGCCTTCAAAGAATTGGTCCTTTCCAGACTCAGACAAGTTTCAAAGGGGAAAGAACAGGCGTGCACGAGGTAGAGGGCAATACCGAGGCTCCTACAGGGGCCGCCAGTGGCAACCTCAAAATCAAAGAAGTGGCACAGGTACTTCACCTGCACCACAGGGACAATCACAATGACTTACATATCACTCCGCCTACCAAGGCTCAAAGAGAAGCACCTTTAGGCGGAAAATTATCTCTATTCTCAAAAAACTGGCACATTATAACAAAGGACAATTGGATTCTGGACATAATAGACAGAGGTTACAAGTTCCACTTCCATACTTTACCAACAGGACAAGGCATGCCAAACCTGCCACAAAATCAAAGGGCAGAGGCACTCAGAGAAGTCTCAAAGCTGTTACAAATAAAAGCAATAGAGAAGGTTCCTCCTCGGGAACAAGGCCAGGGATTTTACTCAAGACTGTTCCTTGTTCCAAGAAAAGAAAAGCAATGGAGACCTATTTTGGACTTGTCCGTACTAAATACTTTTCTCCTGGTGCCAAAATTCAAGATGCTGACCTTACAGCAACTTCTTCCCATGTTGGACAAGGGGTCGTGGCTGTTTTCTCTGGACCTCAAGGAGGCATACCTGCATGTCCCTATCAGACACAGTTGCAGAAGATACCTCAGATTTCTTGCAGGAACAGAGCATTATCAATTCTCAGCATTGCCGTTTGGCTTATCTACTGCGCCCAGAGTATTCACGAAATGCCTGGCATCAGTAGTGGCACACTGCAGACTCCAGGGAATTCAAATATACCCCTATCTGGACGACTGCCTCATACAAGCAGACAGCAAACAAACCTTGATAAAACACTTGGATTATGTCATTCAGTTGCTACAGGCTTTGGGATACACAGTCAACATTCAAAAATCAAGACTGCTGCCATCCCAAGAGATTATTTTTCTAGGAGCAAAGTTGAACACACAGCTACAAATGGCATCTCTCACAGAGGAGAAACAAGAGCATTTGACAGGATACTTCAAAAGCCTAGCAAAACTAACCCACCTGACCGCAAGGAAGACCCTGCAGGCCCTGGGGTTCATGGCATCTTGCATTCTTCTAATACCTCTGGCAAGACTACACATGAGAAAACTGCAATGGTACCTCAAAAGCTTGTGGACTCAACACAGCCACAACCTGGAACACATAATTCCTCTCATACCATGCCTACAAAGGGAATTTTTATGGTGGGCTCAAGCAAGTCACTTAAACGAAGGTATGCCTTTCAACAAAGCTCCAACAAGTCAAACTATTACAACAGACGCCTCAGACCATGGATGGGGGGCGCACATGGACCGGCAGATGCATTCAAGGGCAATGGACTCCCATGGAAAGGCATCAGCACATAAATCAAAAAGAGATGTTGGCAGTTATACATGCAATAGAAGCCTTTGGAAAATCTCTTCAGCAAGGCCATCTGCTAATAAGGACAGACAACACCACTGTCATGTGGTACATAAACAAACAAGGGGGCACTCATTCCTACCCCCTCTGCAGACTAACAATGACTCTTTGGGAAAAGTCCCTGAAACTGAAGATCTACTTGCAATCCCAGTTTGTTCCGGGTAAGGACAATGCTCTGGCAGACAGGTTAAGCAGAAATTTCTTGGATCCACACGAATGGATGCTGCACCCACGCATTTTCTCACAAATAGCAACTGCATGGGGAAGACCAGACATAGACCTCTTTGCATCTCCTCTCAGTCATCATCTGGAAAGGTTTTGCACAAGGATTTACCATCCTCTAGCCTGGAAAATGGATGCTCTTTCCTTCAGTTGGAATGCCCTAACAATTTATGCATTTCCTCCCCTGCCTTTAATCACCAAGGTGTTACTGAAGATCAAGTCAGAAAAACCAAGAGGAATCTTGATAGCTCCAAACTGGCCAAGGCAACACTGGTGGTACCCACTGCTACTGAGCAGTACTCGCACCAAACCGTGGCCCTTGCCTCCATGGCCTCAGCTCCTGACTCAGCACAACTACAAAACTGTTCATCCGAAGCTGCAAACCTTAAAGCTGACAGCTTGGAGAGTTCGATGACTGGGATCCATGACTCCCTCTCCAAAGAAGTTCAGGAAATTTTGTTGGAGGCACGCAGACCATCCACCAGAAAAACATATTCGGCCAAATGGAAGAGATTCACCATCTGGAATGTCAACAAGGGCCAGGATGCATCTCTGATGAGCATACTTCTGATATTGGAATACTTGGCAGAAATGTTTTGCAGTGGCCTTTCATACTCTTCCATCAAAATCCACGCTTCAGCTATCTCAGCACATTACAACTGTGAACCACCAGTGTTTTCATACCCTTTGCTAAGACAGTTTATAAGGGGTATAAAGAATATCAAACCTCCAAGGAAACAACCAATCCCTGCATGGGACCTCAACTACGTCTTGGAAAAATTAACTCTTCCTCCTTTTGAACCAGCAGCATCTTCAGAAATGCAATTCCTATCTTGGAAAACGGTTTTCCTGTTGGCAGTCACCTCAGCAAGAAGAGTGTCGGAGATACAGGCCCTCATGGCAGTTCCTCCTTTCCTCATCTTTCATCAGGACAGAGTTTCTCTTAGGACCAATCCTTCATTCATGCCTAAGGTGATATCCAGGGTGTCTCTAAACCAAGCAATTCACCTGCCTACTTTCTTTCCTAACCCTCAAAACAAAGGGGAAAAGCTGTTGCATACTTTAGACATTCACAGACAACTACGCTACTACTTGGACAGAACCAAGTCTACCAGGATGTCTGACCAACTATTCGTAGCCTATGCACCTGGGGCACAAGGAAAGGCAGTCACCAAGCAAACCATCTCAAAATGGATTGGACACTGCATCAGATTCTGTTATTCATTCCATGGAAAAAGTGTGCCAGTCAATATTAGACCACACTCCACCAGAGCAATGGCCACATCCACAGCCTTTCTAAGAGGAGTGGCTACAAAAGATATTCTAGAGGCTGCTACATGGAGCTCCGTGCATACATTTACCAAACACTACAACCTGCCATTATACTCCAGATCCCGAGCAGGCTTTGCTTCGGCAGTCCTGCAGGGCCTTCTAGCTACACCATCTCTTGCTTGGTCCTACCACCCCCAGCTTGGCTATGGTATTCAACCCATATGTCAGGACTGCAGTTGCATTCTTGAAGGACATAGTACAGTTTTGTACCTACCATAAATGTAGATGTCCGATAGATATGCAACTGCAGTCAGGTTTTCCCTCCCTCCTACCCCTCTGTTTTTTCCCTTGGGTCCATTTTCCCCCTTTTTTCCCTATAAGCTGGGGTTATCTGTTATGGTGTATCTGTTTATTACTGTTGTGCATTTTTGGATTTTTTGTTTATCCATACAAAAATGTAGCCTCCTTGGAGGGCACCTGGCATCTGGGGCAAGAAACACTGAAGAAGATGGCGCCGGCTGATGCTTTTATACCCCAGCCGCTCTGACGTCGGGGAGGAGGCGACATCAGCCAACGCCGGACCCAGACTTTGGAATCCGGCCGACCGAAGGGCTGCCTGAGGCAGGACAACCCATATGTCAGGACTGCAGTTGCATATCTATCGGACATCTACATTTATTGTAGGTACAAAACTGTACTTTTCATATGTTAAAGATATCAACAACATGTTACTGGATTGTTTAAACAGAAAATCACAGAAAATAATGTTAATTCCTGACTGTGCGGAAAATAAAGAATTACAGGATTTAATGCATTCTGCTGAACAGGTTGGAAAACATACTTTGCAATGTGGATTTGATTCTTTAGATGCCTCTTGCAGGGCTGCTGTTTCTGGTTCTGTGCTCAGAAAGCATGACTGGCTTAAGGAGCAATCTTTACCTGATCATGATAAAGCTAAATTGTTGGATGCTCCTTTAAGTCATGGACCGCCTGTTTGGCAACAAGGCTGAGGAAGTTCTTAAGATGGAAGATAGGCTAAATCTATGCAAACTGTTAAAGATTCCTTACAATTTCAGCCTCCTAGATTTAGTAGGCACTGGCCCTCTAAGAATTAGTCCTTTCCAGCCTCTTCAAGGTCTTCTCAAGCCAAACCCAGACATGGCAGAAACCCCGGGTTCCAGTCCCAGCGGACACACAAGACTAAGCAGTGGCAGATTTCTTCACCCAAATCAGGGAGTAGTAAGACTCCCCCCTACGGAAAACAGTTGCAATGACTTGCTTCTAAAACTTCCAAGCACTTCCCAACGGAATGTTCCTTTAGGTGGAAAGATTGGTCTGCAGGCCAAAAATTGGGAACTCATTACCCAGGACAAATGGGTTTTAAATAGTGTCCCAAGGATACAGATTTTACTTCCACACCTTAACAACACCAAGCAGGTGGCTAGATCTACCCCCAAATCAGTGGGCAGAGGCCCAAAATCAAGTACTCTCTCTCTTAAACATGGGGGCTATTCAGTTGGCACCAGAAGAGGAAAAGGGACAAGGGTTCTATTTGAGACTTTTCCTGGTACCCTGAAAAGGCAATGCATGGTGTACTATCCTGGACCTTTCTACTCTAAATACCTTTCTGGTGATTCCAAAATTCAAGATGCTGACTCTTCACCAGCTACTTCCTATGCTAGGCAAAAATGCATGGTTGGCAACACTAGATTTAAAAGAAGCATACCTACACATCCCTATCAGGGAGTCTTGCAGAAGATACCTACTCTTCAAAGCAGGCTGCAGGCACTGTCTGTTCTCTGCACTGCCCTTTGACTTATCTACTGTGCATCCAGGGTATTCACAAAGTGCCTAGCTCCAATCATTGCATTCTGCAAACACAGAAATATTTAAATATACCCATATCTGGACGATTGTCTAATTCAGGCAGAAAGCCAGGAAATACTTTTGAATTGTCTGGCCTTTGTTCAAAGGGTACTGACTTGTCTGGGGTACCCCAAAACCGAAAAGAAATCCCACCTGATACCCTGTCAACAAATAATATTCCTGGGAGCAAGCTTGAGTACAACTTCCCAGATGGCTTTCCTCACGCCAAGTTTTCTGCAAGGCAAATACTGCAAGCCTTGGGGTTTATGGCCTCCTGCATTCTTTTAATTCCATATACAAGGCTGCATATGAGGAAACTGCAATGGTATCTCAAAAGCCTATGGTGTCAGCATTCACAGGATCTAGAAGCAATGATTCCTATCATACCTTGTCTACGCTTAGAGTTCCTTTGGTGGGCAGAGGCCTGCCACCAAAACAGGGGTCTACCATTCACACTACTCCCTGCCACCCAAACCTTAACAACAGACGTATCAGACTATGCATGGGGGCCCACCTGGCAGGGAAGTGCATTCAGGGCAAATGGAACCCAAATCAAATGCACCTGCATATCCATCAAAAAGAAATGTTGGCTGTACAGAATGCTCTGACAGCCTTCAAGGACCACATTCTTCCAGGACAATTAATGGTAAAGACGGACAACACCACTGTTATGTGGTACATAAACAAGCAGGGGGGGGGGGGGTACACTTTCTTACCCCCTCTGCAGACTAGCCATGGCATTGTGGAACACAGCCCTGAGATATCAAGTACATTTACAAGCTCAATTCCTGCCAGGAAAACTAAATACTCTGGCAGACGAACTAAGCAGAAACCTCATGGACCTACACGAGTGGAAATTGGAACTAAGGATTTTCAACATGTTGACAAGCAAGCCCAGATATAGACCTGTTTGCCTCCTCCCAAAACCATCAGTTGGACAAATTCTGCACAAGGACTCCCCACAAACAAGCTTGGAAAGTGGATGCTCTGTCCTTCAGCTGGAAAAACCTATCGGTTTATGCTGTTCCTCCTCTGCTCTCCAAAGTACTGCTAAAGATCAAACAAGACAAACCAAGGACGATTTTGATTGCACCAAACTGGCCACGCCAACACTGGTGTTACCCCCCTCTTGCGCAGTGTGTCACTGTAGGCCCCATGGCACCTGCCTCAGATTCCTATTCTATTGTCTCAGCAAGAGAACCAAATTCTGCACCCTCAACTTAAACCACTGAATCTAGCAGCCTGGCTAATTACATATTTTCTCCTTTACCATCTCTCAGTAAACCAGTAATGGTTATCATTTTAGAGGCAAGGAGGCCTAGTACCCAGAAAGTCTTATGCTGAAAAATGGAAGAGATTATGTGCCTGGAACCAAGCTCAAGGGATGAGCACAACAGTGCACAATTTACTTCAGATTTTACAATACTTAACTGAGATGTTTCATAAGGGCCTGTCTTTCTCCTCCATCAAAATCCACGCCTCAGCCATCTGAGCTCATTATAACACAGAACCTCCCCTCTTCCCTCATCCACTGCTTAAGCAGTTCCTCAGAGGGGCCAAAAATCTACAACCATCCATGAGAGCTCCAACTCCAGCCTGGGACCACAACTTTGTATTGGAAAAACTCACCCTTCCTCCTTTCGAGCCAGCTGCCACTGCAGACTTAAAATTATTTTCTTGGAAAACAACTTCCCTTTTAACAATCACTTCAGCAAGAAGGGTATCTGAATTATAGGCACTTATGGCATTGGAGCCTTTCATCATCATTCATGCGGACAGTGTGTCCCTCAGGACCAATCCCTCCTTCATGCCCAAGGTGGTATCCAGTGTGGCCCTTAATCAGTCCATACATTTGCCAACCTTCTTCCTTAATCCACAGAACAAAGGGGAATGGATTCTGCACTCCTTAGATGTGCACAGACCACTTAGATTCTACTTGGACAGAACTAAACCTCAAAGGAAATCTGATCAACTGCTGGTGGCATTTGCTGCAGGGGCAGAGGGGGGAAGGCTATTTCAAAGCAAACCATTTCCAATTGGATAGGCCATTGCATTAATTTCTGTTACAAGCACCATGGAAAACCTATCCCACAGGGGATCAGACCCCACTCTGTCAGGGCTGCATCTGCCTCTACAGCCTTTCTCAGAGGTGTCCCTACCAGGGACATCCTAGAAGCTGCTACCTGGAGTACTGTACATACTTTCACCAAGCATTACCATCTGCCAATTTTCTCTAAATCCAGAGCTGACTTTGCCACTGCAGTCTTGCAGGACCTTTTAGCTGGTCCTAATTCTATTTAAATTCCTCCTCTCATCCTTAGCTTTGGGAATCTACCCAAATGTGATGACTGCAACAGTGAAACAAGAAGAACATAGTACAGTTGTGTACACTTACCAGAAATGTAGATGTTCGAGTGTATTCACTGTTGCAGTCCTGGTTACCCACCCTCCAGCCACTTCTTTTTCGGATATACCTCTGCTTTCCTTTGCTATCTTCAAAAGCTTTTTGGTGTATTTGCTTTTTTGTTGGAGGTATAACTTTGTATGTATATATATATGTATGTATATGTGTGTGTGTATATATATATATATATATATATATATATATATATATATATATATATATATATATATATGTATGTATATTTAATTGCTTCCCATTAAGGGGGGCACCTGACATCTGGGGCAAGAAAAATTGATGTAATGGTGTCGGCTGCATGCATTATACCCCTGACTTCAAGGAAGATGAGACAGCAACCGACGCAGGACCCAAGACTTTGATAATCAGGCCGACTCAGGGCTACTGCAAGCAGATAACCCAAAAGTGATGACTTCAACAGTAAATACACTCGAACATCTACATTTATGGTAAGTGTACACAAATGTACTTTCTCCTGACGAGGATTTCTTGGAAGGTGATTCCCTACCTGAGGACATCATGTTTGGAGAAACTGTCTCCAAAATGAGGGAATATTTTAAATGGAATTCCACACAAATGATAGAAGTACAGAAGAGTTATGAGCTTCTACAAATGGAATCACCCCCCCCCCCCGCCATGCCTCCAGTAATCCCAGTCTATTTAGATGCTTTTGCCTCTGCTTCCATACTCCAGTCCCAGCCCTTGCCCCTAAGAGACCAGACAGGTTTTATAAAGTCCCTCAGGACTTTATATTCCTTATTAAATCTCCCATGGCAGACCCAGTTATTATTGGGGTCTCAGCAGACAAACAATCCAGGCAGCTCCCCTCCTTTTCCCTACTGCCATCAGATAAAGATAGTAAGTCAGTGGACAGGTTAAGAAGGAAAATTTGTACTTCAACCATGGCCTTTAGAGCCATTAGTTACCAAATCCATATGGTAAAATGCACTTTAGACCTAATATCACAAGCCGTGAATCTGCGGTCTTCCATTCGAGATTCTCCCACCAAACCACAAGTTACCTCTGAAATTTCTTGAGCTGCACAAGTCACTAGACACTTCATTAAATGCCGCTGTGATGCTGCAGAAGCATCACCTAGGTCAGCTGCATCAGCATCAGTCGTCCTTTGGTACTCCTGGCTCAGGCTACAGCCACTGCCAGATGACTTCAAAAACAAGAATGTTAAGTTGTCAATCTCGCCTTCATTCTTGCTGGATGGGTTCGGAGCCGATCCTCGGCTCCGACTCGGCACTTGCTAAGCTCGAGAGCTAATTTTACCAGCTCAAGGCAACCCTATATCCCATGATGCAAGGTGGAGACTACCCAGATCTCGTTTGCCGCTTCGCTAACGAGGTGCCTTTTATACCAGCTCCAGGTAAGTTTCTGAATAATAAGACTTTAGTCTCACCCCTTTAATTTTCATAACTATAGTTGTTTTTTGTTAGCCTTAACGCTTATTTTAACCCTATTCCCGTTAGTGTTCCCTTTTTTTCGGGTTATTTATTCCCTTTCCCTAGGTTAGGCCTTAGGCCTTCCCCTTTCTAAATTTTTCCTGTCAGGGATTTTTTGTGTCTGACTGTGTTGTATCCCTGTTTAGTTTAGATTTTTGGATTGGGTGTTTTTTGTGTGTGTGTGTTGTGTTTTTTTCTTGACAACTTGTGTTTCCTCGACACAGCTATGTCGAAGGACACAAAGGTCTCAGGCTTCAAGAAGTGTGACTCGTGCTGTCAGAAGATGTCTCTGACAGACGGTCACACTTCTTGTGTTTACTGCCTGGGACCTCTGCACCTGCAAGACTCTTGTGCTGTCTGTCATGCCTTCAGCCCAAGAGTCCTGCAGGAGTGCAGAAATAAATTGATATTGAGGGGCTTATTAAAGCCTGAGAGCTCCCCGACTAAGTCGGCACCGGGGAAGCCCTCGAAACCTATCAAGCCTTCGGCTGAAAGTTCCAAGCCATCGGCTACTGGTTTATCTTCTCCAGTGTCGAGATCGGCTCCGGCCAGAGCCGATCCTTCCATTCTAGCAGTCACAGTATCGGCTCCATCCGCGCCGATACTGCCCAATTTGGACATTCAGTGTCTGCTCCGGCTGGAGCCGACCTATCCTCGGCTCCTTTGGCTCCATCGATCTCTAAAAAGACATCTCGATCCCCCTCATTAGAGTCTATACGTTCGGCTCCAAGATCACCCTTGCTCTCGGAGTGGAGCCATCGGAGCCATTCTTTTCGGTCTGATCACGACCTCGAGAGAGTGGTGAGTAGACTATTAAAGTCTCAGGCATTGGCCCAAATGCTCCATAGCCCGTCTCAACAGACGGTAGTTATTTCACATCCACCAAACATTCCTCCTTCGACTCTCTTACAGAGCTCGGAGCTGGAGCTCCTCAGAACCGTGACCGTTGTAGCTTCGGAGCCGATACCACCCCTTTCGGCTCCGTCGTCCTCTGCTCCGATTTCTTCCTTGAGGCCTTCATTGGAGGGATCCGGGTGTCTGGTCTCTCTCGTCGGCTCCTAGGGGGCGAGTGGCATCGGACCCTTGTCCGACCCCGTTCTCCCTCTCGGGGCTTCGGCGTTGGTGAGCTCAGCCCCGACATCTGCCTCGGAGCCTTCCCTCTCGGTGAGGCCTGGGGTTCCTATCTCTTCGGAGCGGGAACTTTCTGGTCTCTCTGATGGGGGAGCCTTCGAGGTGATGAGGAGTGTACTAGCCCCTGGGCTTAGTCAACGGACAGTTCCATCAGCTCCTCCCACTACAGTGCCTGCTGACGTCTCTTCCCACTCTCTTGCTCCCAGACCCAGAGATCCAACGCCTCAGGTTTCCCCATTGGGAATATCTTCCTCTTCTGAGGCTTCTCCTGATCCGTCAGGTGAACCTCCGCATAAGAGGACATGTAAGAGGAAACATCTAGACTCCCCCGAGTCTATTGCATCTGATACTGACCTGGATGAGTCGGAGGGATCCCCAAGGTCCTCCTCTGAGGATGTCTCTTTCTCAGACATCCTTGAACTCCTTAAGCAGAGGGGGAACTGGCCCTCCCTTAATTCTTCTGAGGACGAGTCAGTATACCTGGAGGCGTTCGGATCTCGACCCTCCACCTCCTGGGTGTCTCCGCCTTTCGACCCTCTTATGGATGTAGTGGCTCAGAAGATGTGGATGGCTCCGGATTCGGTGGAACCTATTCCTAGGAGGCCTTCTAAATTCATTCCGGCCCCACCAGATAGACAATATTTGACAAAGGGTGTCCCAGTTGATGCCATGGTGGTGGCTGCTGCCACCAAGAAGGAACTAGCTGATCCTTCAGTACCTGTCCATCCTCCTAACAAGGATTCTAGGACTATGGACAGGTACGGCAAGCAGATTTTTTCTTCAGCGACTTTTGCCTTGAGATCACTGAACTACTTGTGCCACTTCACCCGCCTTCAAAGAGATGTTCTTAAAGAGTTGGGAGAAGTTTTACAGGATCCGTCAGCTGCTGGGTCTCAGGATAAGATTAGCTCACAGCTAGGAATCCTTAACTCCATTGTTAACTCCTCTATGCGGCTCATTTCCTATGCAGCCGATGGAGCGAGTAGGGCCGCAGGCACAGGAGTGGCTTTAAGGTGTCAGTCCTAGATGTGGCTTTGTAATTTTGCAGACCCCTTCAAGGCGTCCTTCACAAACTCCCCTTTTGATGGTTCGACCTTGTTCGGACCTCAAGTGAAAGACACTTTGACTAGATGCGAACAAGATGGCAAGACTCTTTCTGCCGTAGGAGTCCGTTTCTCCACCCCTTCAAGACCTTACCCCAAAGGACAGAAGGGAGGGAAAATGTGGTTCCGCAAATCTCAAGGAGTCACACCTGACACCCGAAGTCAGTTTACCCCCAGAAGGCAGAGGGGGTAACAATAATACTGAAAAGTTAGCGACTGTTGAAGTGAGAAAGAGGCTGCAAAGCCAGATAAATTTTAGCGCTTTCTTTCACTTTATTGTCAACGTGAACTTCCTCAGAAAACCAGGATGCCTCCCAACATCCTGGTTTTAAAGACATGTACAGGAAATGATGTAAATCGCAAATGACAATGTTGACATTTTTAAATAATATATTATATATAGAAACAAATATATATACACATTTTAAAAAATAATTTTAAATACATGTTTTGATGTGACTTTGTACATCATTATTAAAATAGTAACACCTGAAATAAAAACCGAAGTTTAGTGACCTAATATCAAAACTTTTTGAATCTACCTTAACTAGCTCATATCCATGATTTCAATATAAACTGATTCAAAGTAAAAACTACACCTGTTGTTGGTTCTTGGATATAGAACCATGATTAACTATTATGTGCAATGAAAAAATTATTACCACGATTTAAACCGTGAGAATTGTGATCCCATGTAAACATTCTTAACGGTCTTTACTGCAACAATATCAAAATACAGAACAGAAATCACATGATACATCCCGTAGTGAATTGATCATTCACTTTTGAAATCTTTTCCAAATGCTATTGTAACTCGTAAAACACAATCACATTAATGCATTTTAAATCTCAACATAACACATTAATACAAATATATGGCACTCAATGAAAATTGACTTTCATGAGATCATAGTTATAAACAAAGAAAAACCAACTGAATTTGATAAACGCAGACTGAAGGTGTGTGTCTTGAGCGACATGGAGATGTCTACTACTCAAAATCGTATTATCTGATTACTTAGATGGAACTGGTGGAATTGTGTGTTGTTGTTTTTGGACAATAATGTCTTGGATGTTTAGATGTACTCATACCTACTTCTATTTTGAACATATCCATATATAAATGTATACACACGTATACACACACACACACATGTCCATATACATATGTATATGTGTGCACACAAACGTGTGTATGTCCTTATACAAATCATCTTGAACTTGTGAATACTCTCCTTTGACGTCCCAAGTGTATGTATATATGTGTATCCTAGTGGAATGTTCAGATTTTACCAGTTTACCCCCAGAAGGCAGAGGGGGTAACAATAATAGACGCCGCCCTAGCAGCAGAGGGGGTCCGCAGAATCAGGGTAGCAGAGAGCCTCTTTCTGACAAACCCTTCCAGCATCCCTGAGATGTTGCCTGATTGTCCACCTTCGGAGGCAGTCGGGGGAAGATTATCGCTGTACCCAATAGCCTGGCTTTCCCTTTCTCAAGACAAATGGGTACAGTCGATTATATCCGAGGGTTACAAAATTCCCTTTATTCAAATCCCAATTCAGCAAAAGGGAACCCTTCCAGACGTTCCACCCGGTCTAAGGGAACTAGCAGTACTAGAAATATCAAAACTGCTAGCAAAAAGAGCCATCCAGCCAGTCCCAGCGGACCAATTAGGATCCGGAATCTATTCAAGGTTCTTTTTAGTTCCAAAAAAAACAGGGGACTGGAGACAAATATTAGATCTGAGTAAACTAAACAAGTTTGTAAAGAAATCAAGATTCCGGATGGTCACGCTTCAGTCCATTCTACCCTTTCTGGGCAAGGACAATTGGATGTGCTCGATAGATCTTCAGGATGCGTACTATCACATAAAAATTCACAGGCACTCCAGAAGATTTCTCCGCTTTCGGCTGGGGACCAGTCACTTCCAATTCAGGGCCCTGCCCTTTGGACTCACTACAGCCCCCAGAGTGTTCACCAAATGTATGGCAGCGGTTACGGCTCACCTGAGACGTCAAGGATTCCAGGTGTTTCCATATCTAGACGACTGGCTCCTCACTGCCACCACCAGGCATCAACTTCTCCAAGCCAGAGATTACACCATTCACATTTGCAGAGGGCTAGGGATTTCTATAAATTTTGAAAAATCTGCCTTGTCGCCTTGTCAATCTATTACTTTTATAGGCGCAAAATTGGACACCGTACAACTTTCAGCAAAGTTAACAGACCAAAGGATCTTTGACATTCAAAGTCATGTCCAGGTGATTCTTCTCAGCTACAAAATTCAGGCCAGATTTGCTCTGAAAGTATTGGGTCTTATGGCGGCCGCCATAACACTTCTTCCCTTTGCCCGCTTTTACATGCATCTTCTACAATGGATGCTATTCGCCCAATGGTCCTTTCAACAACTTCCCATGCGTCACAGGATCATAATAATTCCAACTTGCAAAAGGCATCTGACCTGGTGGATATCGTCCCCTTAAGTCCATCAGGGCAGACCCTCTGTTCCTCCTGCCCCAGTTGCCACGGTTACATTGGACGCCTCCCTGATCGGGTGGGGGGGGCATTATCAGGGCAGGATGGTCCATGGCACTTGGCAACCTTTCGAATACCATCTGCACATAAATGTCCTAGAGATGAGAGCAGTGCTTTTAACGTTGCAAGACCTCAACGACACTCTTCCCCTGGGAACTATTGCAGTCCAAACGGACAATATGTCCGTAGTGTGGTACATCAACAAACGGCGGAACCAAGTCCTATCCACTGCGTTGAGAGGCTCTCAGACTTTGGCAGTGGGCAATCTCTTCTCAGCGGTTTCTGATAGCAACGCATATCCCCGGGAAATCCAACATCATAGCGGACAGGTTGAGCAGAGCTATTCTCATGCCTCACGAGTGGTCTCTCAAACAATCAGTGACGGAAGAGATTTTTCAGGAGTGGGGCCTTCCTTGCTGCGACCTTTTTGCTACCCCTCAAAACAGCAAATGCCCCGACTTTTTCTCCCTTCCAGGCCATCCCCCCAGAGACGCTCTAACCCAAGATTGGCCTCGGGACTTCTTTATGCCTTTCCCCCCGTTCCTCTGATACCTCAAGTAATTCAGAAAGCAACCGCCTTGAGAGCCAAGATGATTCTCATTGCCCCTTATTGGCCTAGACAGATATGGTTTCCGTTCCTACATAGTTATCTTTTGGTACAGCCATGGCATCTGGACCCGGTTCCAGATCTTCTGACCCACCAGTCGGGGCAGCTGCACCAATCCATACCTTCTCTCAACCTCACTGCTTGGTTGCTCCACTGCCATCCCTAGCCAGGCTTCCTATGATTTCTAATCCTGTACGGGATATCATAGTAGCTTCCCTTAAATCTTCCACCAGAAGGATTTACACTAGTAAATGGCAACGTTTCTCCTTCTGGGCAAAAGCTAGGAACATAGACCCCTTTACTGCTCCAATTCATTCGGTCTTGGACTTCCTAGCTGAGATTTTTCATTCAGGATCCTCTTCCTCCACAGTAAAAGTTCAGCTGGCAGCCATTTCGAATTTTCATATAGGCCTTTTGGACCACAAGATTATGTCACATAAACTTTGCAAGGCATTCCTTAGAGGTATCTTTTTACTTAAACCTCCGATTAGAGACCCCCCACCACAGTGGGATCTAAATTTAATTTTAACATCCTTGATTCTTCCCCCTTTCGAACCTGCAGCTGCCTGTTCTTTGAAATTTCTTTCTTGGAAGACACTCTTTCTAGTCGCCTTTACTTCTGCCAGGAGAGTATCTGAGCTTCATGCTCTCTGCATTCGTCCTCCGTACATAATCTTCCACAAAGACAGGGCATCTCTAAGGACTAATCCGTCTTTCTTACCCAAAGTGGCATTGCAGACGAAATTAAATCAATCCATTGATCTTCCGTTTTTTTTTCCAAATTATTCTGATAGAGCAGAACAAAAATTACATTGTCTTGATGTTCACCGCCAGCTCAGATATTATCTAGACAAAACTAAACATTTTAGGAAATCTGATCAACTGTTTCTATCCTATGCAGAGAACAGGAAAGGCCTTCCAGTTTCCAAGGTGACTTTATCTAGATGGCTGTCTTCTGTGATTACTTACATTTATCAGCTCAGAGGCAAAGAGTTTATTTCTAGGCCAAAAGCCCATTCTACCAGAGCTCTAGCTGCATCTACAGCTTTTCAGGCTAGACTTCCAATAGACACTATTTGTGCAGCAGCCACATGGGCCTCTCCTCATACCTTTGTTTCACATTACAAATTAGACTTGGCCTCCAGAGACAGAGCGAATTTTGGTTCCACCGTTCTCAAGAGTCTGTTCCATTGAGCCACCCAGGATAGAAGTGCTAGGGACGCAGTCCCATCCAGCAAGAATGAAGGCGATATTGACAACTTAACATTAAGAAGTTATGTAACTACCATAACGTTCCATGTTAGTTGTCTTCTCTCGCCTTCTTTCTTGCGTCCCGCCCTCCATCCCCCTAGCCTGGTCAGACCGAGAAGATTATGCCTCTTCTCTTAAGAGGCTTTATCCTTTTTCTAGCTAATCAGCTTCTAGTGTCACTAGATTAGGTTGATCCCTTTCAGAGGATTATGATGATTATGATTGTCATTTTTAGTATTGTTACTTTTTCTTCCTCCTTTACAGTTGGAAGACTATATTCCATAATTTCCTTAGCTATCAAACAAGATCTGGGTAGTCTCCGCCTTGCATCATGGGATATAGGATTGCCTCGAGCTGGTAAAATTAGCTCTCGAGCTTAGCAAGTGCCGAGTCGGAGCCGAGGATCGGCTCCGAACCCATCCAGCAAGAAAGAAGGCGAGAGAAGACAACTAACATGGAACGTTATGGTAGGTACATAACTTCTTATTATGGATGCCTCTCTTGACAATAAGTTCCTCTTTGGGAAACAGTCAACAGAATGAGTTGTTCAAACGTCTGCAGAAAAGAGCAAAGAGCTGCAGGACCTCAAACGTCTGCAAGAGAAGAGCAAAGAGCTGCAGGACCTCGGGCACCTCTCTGTCTCCCCATTGCCCAAGTTTCACAGAATCTGCCCTGACAAACCAAGTTTTGTCAGGAACGCCTCTGCTCCTTCTATTCAGGAAACCAGACCTAGCACCTCTCAAACTAATCAAAGACGGCCCTTTCCTGACCGGCCTAACAATGCATGACTGTCAGGACTCCCCTTACCATCTTCCCCTTTCTGGCCGTCTCTCACCGACTTCCCCTGTGGCAACAAATCACCGCAGTCACCTCAGAACAGCATTCTATCAGTTGTGGAAAAAAGCTATTTTATGACCTGGCAGGAAAAACCTTCCCCAAAAGGTATCCCCCCCCCCCCCCCACACACACACACACAAAAAAATCTCATTCCCCAGTTGATTCAAGATCTGGTCCTACAGGACACTATATAAAGGGTGTCACCATGACGGGGAAGGGTCAAGGCTTCTGTTCCAGGATCTTCCTATTCTCAAGAAAGTAAGGCCCATTCTCGACCTGTCTCTCCCTTCTTGCATGTACCCACTTTCTGCATGCTGTCCCTGCAAACCCTTCTTCCACTCAACACCCAGTTCTCTCATGGCCACTTTAGACCTGAAGGAGGCTCATCTTCACATTCCTGTCCACCCAGCCTTTCACAGTTGTTTCTCAGTGTAACCTTCACACTATCAGTTTACTGCCTTGCCCTTCAGTTTGTCTACAACACCAAGGGAATTTACAAAATATTTAGCCCCCATAGTGGCCTTTTTCAGAATAAAAGGCATTCATATCTTCCCATACTTGGAGGACCTCCTCATCTAGGCAGAGGATCTAAGTACCGTGCAAAGACGCCTTCAGTTCACCATCTACCTCCTTGAAAGCCTGAACTTCACAGTCAGCCTTCTCAAGTCCTCTTATTCCTTCCCAAGTCCAGATTTTCTTGGGTTGCAGAATAAGAACGGATTTGATGAAGGCTTTTCTCCCAACAGAAGAGGTCAATTCTCTTACCAACTTCTTTCAAAAACTACTGCTGCTCAGCTGCATTTCAGCCAGGGAATTCCTTCACCTCCTGGGTCTGCTGGCAGCCACTCTCCCCATGATACCTCCTGCCAGGCTTCACGTGATGAAGTTTCAATGGTTTTTGAAGAATGTATGGTCTCCGCACGCCCATCCACTAGAGTTTCAGGTGCCATTCCTTCCATGTCTAAAGAAAGAAATCAGGTGGTGGATTCAGCAAATTTATCTGAATCTAGGGCTTCCTTTACAGCCTCCCACTACAGTTCAGCAGATGTACACAGATGCATCAGATCTGGCGTGGGGGCCACTTTAGACTCAAAGTGCAGGGCCAGTGGGACCCCCACCTTCGGAAAAAAACATTAACCTCAGGGAAATGACTACCCTTCTAGCTTTGAAGGTATTCCTTCTCATACATCCAGGTCCTCTCAGAATTTCTACAGACAACACCATAGTCCTGTGGTACATCAACAAGCAAGGGGGGTCCCATGTCTTGCTCTACGGACTGGCCATCCAAGCATGGGGATTGGCTACCCTCTCCAAGGTAACACTACAGGCAGTTTACATCCCATCACAAAACAGCAATCAGGCAGATGCTGTCACCAGGGCATTGTCTCAGAACCGCGAATGGATGTTACACAGAGATGTTTTCCTGGACATAGTCTACTGGTGGCGTACTCCACAGATGGCGTACACCACAGATAGATCTGTTTGCCTCCCGTCAGAACAGACAACTACAGCTATTTTGCTCAAGGTCCATCACCCCAAAAGCCTGGAGAGTGGACGCCTTCACAATTTCCTGGAGGGAGATGCTTCTTTATGCATCCCCCACCTTCCGTCTTATAAAGAAAATCCTGCTTAAGATTTAGCAGGACAAGCCAGACGTCTTGCTGGTGACCCACTTTTGGCCAAAGGAACACTGGCTCCCCCTTCTTTTGTTACTAGCCAAGAGCAGTCACCAAGTTACCCCACAAGGTGGATCTCATCGCACAACAGCAGGGATCTCTTATCCTCTCACACCTGCAAACTCTGACTAACCCTGTGGGTGATAAAACTTTAATCCCATTTTAGACACCTTTACTCAGCGGACATGCTATCTGTCCTGCAGGAGGCCAGGTAACCCACTGCCAGGAAACCCACTACCAAGAGATCCTACTTATCCAAATGGAAAAGGTTCTCCACTTGCTGTCTTCACAGACAACTAGCCCGCTTTCAGGTGGATATACCTCTAGTCTTGTCTTACTTGTCTGAGCTCCTAAAATGTGAACTTTCATACTCCTTACTGAAAGTCCATTTGTCTGCCGTCTCTGCTTGCTTACCTCTCAGTCCACCGTTACTATCCAGGATAGAAGTGAGGCATTTTTTCAAATGGGGTCCTTCACATCAGACCACCGAGAAAACCTATCCCTCCTCCTCGGGATTTGAATTTCATTTTGGAAACCCTCACTCCATTTGAACCTGCAGTATCAGCATTTGGAAAACAGTGCTGCTTGTATCCCTAACTTCTGTTAGAAGTTTTGAGTTACAAGCACTCATGGCTAACCCACTTTACATCATTTTTCATAAGATTAGGGTCTCTCTTTGTACAAACCCCTCCTTCATGCCTAAGGTGGTCAGTGAACTATCCCTCAATCAGTCTTTTCATTTGCCCACTTTCTTTCCTTCCCCTCAAAATGACAAAAAGAGAGTGCTCCTTTCCCTAGATGTTAACCAACTCTGATTCAATGTGGACAAGACTGAGGACATCAAAGTCCAACCAGTTTGTATCCTTTCACTGCAGGGCTCTGGGGAAAGCAGTAGCCAAACAAACTACATCTTCATGGATTTCCAAAACAATATCTTTCTTCTACTCCTTCCATGGGAAACTGTTACCCTACACAGTCAGAGCCCACTCAGCCAGAGCTGTGGCCTCCTCAGGGACATTCTCCAAAGGGCTAGATGCAGCCACCATTGTAGAGGCTGCCACATGGTCTTCAGTCCACATTTTCACTAAACATTATAAACTGAACTGCATCTTTGGGGCAGGATTTGCTAATGGTGTTCTCCATGGATTCTTGGAGATTGCATCCTCTTCCACCTCCCACAACACTGATTGAGCTTTGGTACTCTCCCACATGTTTGACTATTGCAGCGTGAGACTAGGAGGACATAGAATAATTGTGTAAAATCTTACCATAAGCATAATGTCCTCTTCCATGTTGCAGTATTCCTGTCCCACCCTCCTACCCCCTGTAAGACCCTTATAAGCATAATGTCCTCTTCCATGTTGCAGTATTCCTATCCCATCCTCCTACCCTCTGTAAGACCCTTTTTCCCTTTCTGGGTGGCATCCTTTCAGTTTGCCTTAGACTATTGTCCGACTGAGGCTTTCAGTTCTGAGGTCTTTGCTTGCGGATGTCACATTTATGGCCCCTGTGTTTGACGTCCCATGCACCATACAGCAGCCAGAGGTAAAGTTTTGTATACGAGTCTGATGGTTGGGTTGCCTCAGGTGGAGGATCCCACATGTTTGAAAACTGAACATGGAAGAGAAGGACATCGTATGGTTATGGTAAGATTTTACACAACTATTCTTTCAGTTGTCAGAGACGTGTCTGCTTTTACCAGTTATCTTCCCTTGTTGCACATCAGCACAGAAATAAATCTACAAAATTTCTTTTAGCTGAGCAGTTTACCTGCAACTTTTCCAGAGTTTAGACTTTAATGTCCTTACCCTTCATGGTTTAATGCTGTAACCCAGGCTGCGTTTTGAAGCCTGCTGCAGATAAGCAGGTGTAGTATAAGGCAGCATAATCCTTACCATCTTATTTGCCCAGCACCTGCTCTTGCATCCAGTCACTGCCTTATAATTGGAGACGGTGTCTTCCGTAGCGCTAGTGGGATTTTTTTCCTTTTTGCCTAACATTATCCCTGTTTTTTTTTTTTCCTGCAACCGTTCCTTAGGTTTCAACACATAGTGGGCTGTGTTTAGGCTGTCCTTTTGTGCTCCATTCAAATTCTGTGGTGTTCCTCTGGGATTTCTACATGGGTGTGACCCTGTGGCCCCCCCCAAAAAAAAAAAAAAAAATCTTGGGTGGGTGATCAAGGATAGTCTGTTGCTGGCTATGCAGGTCTGTGTGTCAGAAGTGTGGTAAATTGCACTTTTATGTGTGTGCCATTTGGCTTTTTTCATTGCTCCTCCTAAAAACAAAGGGTAACTATGTTCCCTCAGTACATTGCTATTTTCTTGTGTGGTTTTGCTGTATATTGCATTTCATTATGCATTTCCCGATTGCAGGTGTTGTCGAGTACTTAACATCGGGAGACGTTGACACGAATCACAAAGATTTTAAGGAACTGCGGTACAATAAAAGCCTTCTTAATTTCAGCTGTAATGGGAAAAATGGCACGACCGTTGGTCGAATCAGTCATGGCTTCAACCTGAAGAGCGCCTACGAAAGTGGACTGATGCCTTATACAAATTATACGTATGATTTTAAGGTAAGATGTTGCGTGTTAAAGGTGTCTTACACAAATTATAGTTATTTTAAGGTAAGATGTCGCGTGTTAAAGGAGCCTTATATGAATTGTAATAATTTTAAGGTAAACTGTTGCGTGTTAAAGGAGCTGTCTGCTGTCCTTGCTTAGTATGTTATTAGTGTGACTTAAGTATAAAGGAGCAATTTGCTATCCTTGCTTAATATGAAGTAGAACAATATTCTAGGACTGAAGTAGTGTAGACAGTGGCACATTTTCCCTTTTAGTTCAGATTGCACAGTAAACTAGGCAGGTAGCACTAGTTGCCATCTTATAGGTTCATAGGTTTATACTAGGCTATCTGCCCTAAGGCATTTATAAGCCTAGCCCAAATTTTTGTGGCTTGCGCCACCCCTTATATGAAAAAATACTGTGCCCATTAGTTTGTTGTGCCTCTGTCCAGCAGTGACACAGAGATGATTCCTGGGGTAAACCTATGATCTCCCATCCACAGGTCAAGATTTCTCTTGAACAGAGCCAGCGAGGTGCTCTGCCTCACATGGACTGGGATTTTATTCCACAGCATAGGGAGTCTCTGAGTGATAAATCTATCCCTCCAGCACGTCCTATTTATGTCCGTGCTAAGGTTTAAGTCGCTTGCTCTAGTGGTTTTGGTGGATTTGGATTTTTTGAGGTGGAGCATGTCCATTAATTCCGGGTTGGACATGGCCTTGTATGTCAGGCACATGTCACGTCTGAGCAGACGGTATGCAACTGAATAGAGCTGGAGTTTCTTCAATCTGGCAGCATATGACAGATTTTGGAGTCCCTTTATCCTTTTGGTGAGGAACTTTGGGGTCTCTCCAATTGCTGCAGATGGGTGAGATGCATCCCGAATGGGGCATTGTACTCGATCATTGGTCTGATAAGTGAAGAGTACAGGGGAACAATGACCTCACTAGATCTGGATGTGAATCCCTTCATGATCAGGTGGGCAATGTAGAAGGTCTTCCTAACCACTTTAGCAATGTGAGTGTCAAAAGAAAGGCCACTGTCAACCTGGGTCCCCAGGTCCCCGATAACCTCTTCTTTGCTTAGTGGATTGCCACCTATATGGTAGCTTGGGGTTACCTTGTTTTTCCCGAAGGGTATGACTACACATTTTTTGGCGTTTAACTTCAGGCCATGGCTCTGGCACCAGCTATCTGTTTCCGTGAGTCCCTTCTGAAGGATATCCGTGTCCGATGCACTTTCCACTATGGCGCCCAGTTTGCAGTCGTCTGCAAACTTTGTCAGCCAAAGTCCTCCCATGTTGGCCTGTACTTCTGAGAAGTAGATGCCGAACAATAGGGGGCCAAGGACCGAGCCCTGTGGGACACCACTTGTGACCGGCTTGGAGTCTGACAGCGCCAGCAACTCTAACCCTGTGGGTTCTGTCCTTAAGCCAGTTTGCAACCCATCTTGTGACATATGGGTTTACATTTAAGCTGGTAGGTTTTTCTACAATACCAGAGTGTGGGGTATTGTGTCGAAAGCCTTTGCAAGGTCAAGGTAGGCTGTATGGACTGCCTTTCCCTCATCAATGGCCTTGGTGACTGTTTCGAATAAGTCGACCAAGTTCAAAAGGCATGATCTTCCCTTGACGAAGCCAAACTGGGTCGGGTCCAATGTCTGCAAGTCCCCTATATCTTTGTTTATGAGCTCCATTATGATCCTCTCCATAGCTTTGCAGACTAGACTTGTTAAGCTTATGGGGCGGTAATTACCAGGGTCCGTAGAGGCACCGCCTTTGTGGAGTGGGACCACAGTTGCCGTACGCCACTCCTTGGGCACGTATCCTGTGGTCTTGTTGAATTTTAACATTTCTTGGAATGCATGTTTAAGGTACATTGGCAATGTGTGTCATCTTGAAGTGTCTCATTCAGATGTGGTAAGTAAAAAGCCTGCACACAAACAGTAGGTTGATACTTTCTCTGTACGCACACAGTACATTGATACTTTCTCTGCACACAACACACTAGGTTGATACTTTCTCTGCACACACACACAGTACATTGATACTTTCTCTGCACACACACAATAGGTTGATACTTTCTCTGCACACACACAATAGGTTGATACTTTCTCTGCACACACACACATTAGGTTCATACTTTCTCTGTGCACACACAGAACATTGATACTTTCTCTGCACACACAGTACATTGATACTTTCTCTGCACACACACAATAGGATGATACTTCCTCTGGACATGCACAGTACATTGATACTTTCTCTGCGCACACACACACACACACACACACACACACTAGGCTGATACTTTCTCTGCACACACAGTACATTGATACTTTCTCTGCACACACACAGTACATTGATACTTTCTCTGCACACACACAGTACATTGATACTTTCTCTGCACACACACACACTAGGTTGATACATTCTCTGTACACACACTTGGTTGATACTTTATCTGCACACACACACTAGGGTGATACTTCCTCTGGACACACACAGTACATTGATACTTTCTCTGCACACACACACACACACACACACAGTACATTGATACTTTCTCTGCACACACACAGTACATTGATACTTTCTCTGCACACACACACACTAGGTTGATACTTTCTCTGCACACACACACACTAGGTTGATACTTTCTCTGCACACACAGTACATTGATACTTTCTCTGCACACACACAGTACATTGATACTTTCTCTGCACACACACTAGGTTGATACTTTCTCTGCACACACACAGTACATTGATACTTTCTCTGCACACACACAGTACATTGATACTTTCTCTGCACACACACACACACACACACACACACACACTAGGTTGATACTTTCTCTGCACACACACAGTACATTGATACTTTCTCTGCACACACACACTAGGTTGATACTTTCTCTGCACACACACACTAGGTTGATACTTTCTCTGCACACACACACTAGGTTGATACTTTCTCTGCGCACACACAATAGGTTGATACTTTCTCTGCGCACACACAATAGGTTGATACTTTCTCTGCACACACACACACACACTAGGTTGATACTTTCTCTGCACACACACACACACACACACACACACACACTAGGTTGATACTTTCTCTGTGCACACACAGTACATTGATACTTTCTCTGCACACACACACACACACACACACTAGGTTGATACTTTCTCTGCACACACACACAGTACATTGATACTTTCTCTGCACACACAGTACATTGATACTTTCTCTGCACACACACAGTACATTGATACTTTCTCTGCACACACACACTAGGTTGATACTTTCTCTGCACACACAGTACATTGATACTTTCTCTGCACACACACAGTACATTGATACTTTGTCTGCACACACACACACACACACACTAGGGTGATACTTTCTCTGTGCACACACACACACACACACACACACACACAGTACATTGATATTTTCTCTGCACACACACACACACACACACACACACACTAGGGTGATACTTTCTCTGCACACACACACACACACACACACACAGTACATTGATACTTTCTCTGCACACACACACACACACAAGGGTGATACTTTCTCTACACACAGTACATTGATACTTTCTCTCGCCTTCCTGCATTATTTAATTTCACATATTTTTTTGCTTCCTGTGCTGTGCAGCTTGTTCTCATTAATAAGTGTGTGCGTTGGTGGACAGGATCAAGGCAGAAACCATATTGGTTTTCACCGGCTACTCTTATTGTCAGTTTCGGTAGCACTCATGAAATGAAACTAGAGCAGGACAGCAGAATAGGAGGAGGGCATAGCCACCTGCTCTCATAATTACTCGTAGCTTTGCATTGTGTGAATAATGTAAGCTGAGCACAAGCAAGAGGAGGAGCATCTCTGATTTTCATGAATGTTGGGATGGTCTTTGTTGTATTGGCAGGTGAGAATCCTCTTTAAAACAAAATTCATACAGAAACATCTGTGACAAGGAGCATGAGAAGTGCAGAATGTATGAGCTGATTTGCCAAAGTGTCTTTCAGCCGTTACTCCCACTTTTTTGCAGAGCTTTCTCCAGTCTTATTTAGATGGACATTATGCTGTGGGTGGAAAACTCATATGCCCACTCTCACTTCCTCTGGTACATCTACTCAGTACTTAGGAACTTGTGCCGCACTACTGCTAGTACATCTACTCAGTGCTCAGGAACTTGTGCCCCACTACCTCTAGTACATCTACTCAGTGCTCAGGAACTTGTGCCGCACTGCCTCTAGTACATCAATTCAATGCTCAGGAACGTGTGCCACATGTGCCTCTAGTACATCAGTTCAGCACTCAGGAACTTGTGCCGCACTACCTCTAGTACATCTACTCAGTACTCGGGAACTTGTGCCGCACTTCCGCTAGTACATCTATTCAATACTCAGGAACTTGTGCCACACTACCACAAGTACATGATTTCAGTGCTCAAGAACTTGTGCCGCACTACTGCTAGTACATCATCTCAGTGCTCAGGAAATTGTGCTGCTCTATGTCTAGTACATTTGCTCGGTACTCAGGAACTTGTGCTTCACTACCTCTAGTGCACATTCTTTTGATATATACTCTAGCTCAGTGATCTCCACCCTTTGTTGCACCAGGGACTGGTATCAATGTAAGACAATTTTCCATGGACCAGCCATCTTGCGGCGTGCATAATAAAGTTTGTATTTATTTATTTGTTTATTTATTTGACATTTGTTTAATGAGGAGGCCAGACTTTGGGAGAAAAGCTCCAAAGTACAATAAAAAGACATTCGGCAATAATTGCCAAAAAACAAGTGTACAATGTGCTTAACAGCATAACATTGATCTACTATGGTTGAGAGGTAAGTAAACTTAATGGTAACCTTACTGATTTTGTTTACAAGAGCAATATTTAACATCTGTCCCTATTATTTAGCTCTGTCCAGCATACTTCTCAACTGTACAGATTTTCACAGAATGTCCAGATTTTTGTCTCCTATTTTTAGTCTTTTTCTCATAAAATTGTCGTTTTCTGACCAATCACTGGCAGATCGTAGGTAGGTACTAGGCTATTGGCCCTAGGGCCTATATAAGGCTAGCCAAATGGTACCCTGGCTTTCACTACCCAAGAAATTTATTTTCCTGTGCCCCTGTCGAGCAGAGCCACAGAAGTGATCCCCGGGGTGAATTTCCTATCTCCCATCCAATCATCAAGATTTTTCTTGGAGTGCTAATGAGGAGCTTTGTTTGATAAATATAGGTAGATTGTTCAAGATTATGGGAAGTCTCTGAGACAGGAATCTATCCCTCCAGCATATTCTGTTTATTGTGGTGACAAGGTTTAGGTCCCTAGAGCATGTAGCTCGGAGGGATTGGGATTTCTTTAAGTGGAGCATGTCCAACAGCTCTGGGTTTGACATAGCTTTGTATGTTAGGCAGAGATGGCCTCTGAGTAGGCAATATGCGACTGAGTAAAGCTGGAGTTTTTTGAGATGGTCTGCATAGGGCATCTGTTTGAGGCAGATAATCCTCTTTGTGAGGTATTTCTGCGGCCTTTCCAGTTGTAGAGGTCTTGTGAGGTACATACCAAAAGGGGCGTTGTACTCTATAATGGGTGTAATGAGTGACGAGTAGAGGGGGAACAATGACCTCTTTTTTTCCTGGATGAGAAACCTTTTGTGATGAGGTATGCCACGTAGAAAGATTTCCTGACTACTGTGGCAATTTTTATCAAAGGAGAGACTACTTTCCACCTGTGTCCCAAGGTCTCATCACACTTTTGGTGTTAAGTAGGCTACTGCCTATGTGGTAGCTCATGGGTACAGAGTTTTTACCAAAAGGGATGACGATGCACTTTTTGGCATTGAGCTTGAGTTCATGGCTTTGACACCAGGCATGTAGTGAGGCCCTTTTGTAGGATTCCACATCGTTAGGAGTTTTGATTATGGCTCCTAGTTTGCAGTCATCTGCGAACTTCGTTAGCCAAAGACCTTCTGTTTTAACCTGTACTTCAAAGAAGTAGATACCAAACAGGAGAGGACCCAGCACTGTACCCTGTGGTACTCCACTTGTCACTGGTGTGAAGTTGGATTTGGACTCTGCTACTTTCACAGTGTGGGTTCCGTCAGTGAGCCAGTTGGCAACCCATCTTGTGACATAGGGGATTTATACCTAGTTTAGTGAGTTTATCTATAATTCCAGAGTGGGGGATGGTATCAAAAGCCTTGGCGAGATCTAGATAGGTTGTGTGAACCACCTTACCCTCACCTATGGCTTTGGTGACCGCTTCAAAGACGTCTATCAGGTTTAGGAGACCTGGTCAGCATTTTACAAACCGAAACTGGGTAGGGTCCAGAGTTTGGAGATTATTAATGTCATTGTTTATATGTTCCATGATGCTCATCATTGAGGCTGAAGTCGGAAAATAAGACAGTTGAGTTTCATACTTCATACCCTTCAGAAAATTCATGCTAATGCAAAACCTGCATTTCTATCAACTTTCAAAGTTTGTAAGAGCAGCACTTAAAAGGGGCCCTGTTTTGGGCCTTTGTCCCCCCATTATTTTTGGCTTTGTCCACATTTCTTGATCTAAGGAAGAGGTTGAGGTGTGTGTGTGTGTGTGTGTGTGTGTGTGTGTGTGTGTGTGTGTCAGAGAGATGGAGTGTGATCGCTGCAGCAGCAGCAATGAGGTCTGCGTACATTTTGTCCATAACTCAGTCTCTTTTGCATTCATGCATGCATTCACTCACACATTGCTCTTCTCTCTCCCGGTCAAACACACACTCTGTCACATCCTCATTCATACCTGCATTCATTCACACATTCATTCACAAATTGCTCTCCTTGTCCTGGTCTCTCACATACACACACACACACACACATAGCCACTTCTTCATTCCTTCCGGCATTCCTTCACACATTGCTGTCAGTCTCCTAATCTCTCACACAGACACTTCCTCATTCATACCTGCATTCATTCACACATCGCTGTCACACTCCCGATCGCTGGCACACAGCCACTTTTTCATTCCTTCCTGCATTCGTTCACACATTGCTGTCAGTCTCCTGATCTCTCACACGAACACTTCCTCATTCATACCTGCATTCATTCACACATCGCTGTCACACTCCCGATCGCTGGCACACGCAGCCACTTCTTCATTCCTTCCTGCATTCATTCACACATCACTCTCACTGTCCCACTCTCACACATACACAGACTCTCTTGATTTCATGCATGCATTCACTCACACAGACACATGCACACACTCATGCATGCATTCACTCACACAGACACATGCACACTCATGCATGCATTCACTCACACAGACACATGCACACTCATGCATGCATTCACTCACACAGACACATGCACACTCATGCATGCATTCACTCACACAGACACATGCACACTCATGCATGCATTCACTCACACAGACACATGCACACTCATGCATGCATTCACTCACACAGACACATGCACACTCATGCATGCATTCACTTACCTTATCCGACGGCCTGGTTCCAAGTGCTCCACGGACCGGTGGCTGGCGAACACTGCTCTAGCTTATCAGTTTTGGAGCAAGTACATCGGCAGTCTTCTGCTTCTTTTCAGGTTGTACTTTGGAGTATGTTCAGGTAGTGTGGAGCATGATGTTATATAAATGGTCTAAGAAGAACACAAGATTTTTTTCATCCAGCTTCTAGGATGTGGGTGGTGAGCGTGATTGTTTGTTTTGCCGATTTGGGGTTTTATGGTGAGCTTCGTTATTGGTGGTCTAATTTTAGTGTCAAACTCTGCATGCAGGTTTTCTTGCAGTATAGGGAAAATATTGGAACTTAGTATCT
This sequence comes from Protopterus annectens, assembly GCF_019279795.1. NCBI lineage: Eukaryota > Metazoa > Chordata > Ceratodontiformes > Protopteridae > Protopterus > Protopterus annectens. The sequence continues at coordinate 964,258,801 of NC_056733.1, read as the reverse complement.
GTGACATATGCATTTAAGTGAGAAGTTGCTGACCAGTAACAGCTCTGTGGCATGTTGCAGTAGAAAATACCCATGTCAGAAAATGTTGAGTCTGTTCATGCTTGATGATTGTTCATTCATGGTTTTTTTTGTTTTGGCTTTTTCCCAGTAAGGGGTCGCCACAGCAGAACTCCGGTCCACTAATGATTGGCAGTAGATCTTTTTTTTATGAAACGCCGAGGTGCCAGCTCGACGCCCAACCTTCAACGAAGGCACACCCATATACGCACACATGTCTTTCGAATGCTACCCAGCCGAGGGGAGGACATGCAGACTCCACACAGAAGGCACTCCCAAGCCAAGCCGAGAATCGAACGGGAGAACCTCTTGCTGTGAGGTAACAACGCTACCGCCGTACCACCGTGGCATAACGATGATTGATTGTTCATTCATGGTATTGTCCCTAAAACTATTTTTTTCAGTTTGGTTAGATACGTTATTGACAGTCATTTGAAGAAAGATTCCCTTGTGAAAAGGGCCACTTGTATTGTACATTGAGTTGGTGACATATACAAGAGTGTTGTGGCATCAAAGCTTGTAATGAAAATGTAATGTAACCCATATTTATTTATATGGTCAAGTATTTGGAATTAGACCAGCTGTTCTTTTTTATTAATGGGGCAAAGGTTGGCTGTTGGTCTTAGTCTTGTGAGGGGCACATTTAGCTGATGCATCTTTCAGAGTTGCAATTCCTGACGTGAGGGGTCTAGAGGGAAGCTAAGGAACTGAGCAGTACCATGACTGCCAAGGTGCAGTGTACAGAGTTAGTACTAATTATTTTGTCTGGCTTCTACAGCAGTTTATGGACACTTTCAGGACTGATTTCTCTGAAATGGAAGAAGCTTCCATCTTCATAAGGTTCAGGAAGACGGACTCAATTTTTTACCACTTAATGGACAGAATGAGTATTGTTTTAGGATGATGGGTCCCTGACACTATAGGAAGGGTATTACTGCTAAGCAATGGCTGTCCATCCCCAGGCATGTTCCTGACTGCTAAGCTATAGCTGTCCATCTCCAGGCATGTTCCTGATTGCTAAGCTATGGCTGTCTCATCTCCGGGCATGTTCCTGACTGATAAGCTATGGCTGTCCATCTCCAGGCATGATGATCTTCGTGTTTCACTGTTGCAGTCATTACATTTGGGTAATCTTCTGGCAGGTTGCCTCAGTCTGCCTGAATAACAAAGTCTTGGGTCCTGCGTCGGTTGCTGTCTCCTCTTCCATGACATCAGGTTGTCAGGGGTATAAAACATGCAGCTGACGCCATTTTAATCCGTCTTTCTTGCCACGCGGTGCCCGAAGTAGAAGCAGTTCGCAAGTGCCGGTCGGCCGACTCCTGAAACTTTCGTTTTCGAGTTCAGAACCGAAGTCTTCAATCTAAAGCTAAGTACCCCGTTGGGGAACCTTTTTCTTGCTCCTTACCAAAGTCAGTAAAAGTTAATAATTGCATTACTTGTGGGAAGCAAATACCTCATGAGGATTTTCATTTGTACTGTATTCCTTGCCTAGGCTCTGATCACAACGTGCCTTGTCGGTTTTGTGCTAAATTTGACCAACACATTATTAAGCGTTTATATTTTTGCTTCTGAATATTTTGGTTCAAGATTTAACTACCCTGAAATGTCGTCTGTTAGCAATCCGACTACCAGAGTTCACACAAAAACGCAAGGAAAAAGACAGTCTAGGTCCAAAACCGATGACGAAGCTTCTCCTAAGCCAGTCGCCGGTAGTCAGTGAGGCACTTTCGCAGCCCCTGATAACTGCTACTTTTGAGTTGCAGGCCTCTACCGAGACCCATTCGGAGTCCAGTATCCTGCGAGATTTGCAAAGTATTGAACCCGCAGATGTCTCTCCCTTGGATGGGTCCGGAGCCGCTGAGCAGGCACCGGCTTCTGAGGGTGTTTTCAGGCCTCAACATTTTTATGTTAAACCGACGCCATCAACAAAAACAAGGTCAAAACAACTTCTGTGTCTAAAACACTGACTCACGAGCCACGTGCTCAGGCCCCTATGCCTAAAAAACAAATGATCAAAATGGCCGAGGATTTAATTACCTTGATCAGGGGTTCCCAAACCCCCCCCCTGGTAAGAGGCTTAGGCAAGGCACTGATGATGAATCTTCAGATCAGGTTTCCATTTCTTCTGATCAGGAATTTTCTATTCCTGAGGAATCCATCCCATCTGCATCTCCTCCTGAGGATTACTCTTTTGGAGAGACTTTGCATACTTTAAGGGAACATTTTCACTGGGAGAGTTAGGATTTCTGAATCAAAAAAGAGGCTTAGAGATTTCCTTCTTCCTCAGCAGAGTTCTTTGGCAATACCTCCTGTTTTAGACCTTGTTGATGATGTGTTCTCGGAATCAAGCATGGCTCCTGATTTCCTGCCTCCGGCTCCTAGTAAGCCAGACGGATATTAGAGTTCCTGACTCCCACAAATTTCTTTTCAAAACTCCTGATGCTGATCCCGAGACTATTTCTCAGGGTCCCAAGGGTGTTAAGGCTTCTACAGCCAAAAATCCTACCCCTTCTGATAGAGATTCCAGGGCGCTGGATAGATGGGGTGAGAAGGTTTATACGTCTGCAACCTTGGCAATCAGGGCTTTAAACTGCCAGTTTCATATGCTTAAATATCAACAGCATGTTATGGGCTTACTGAAACAGAAAATTTTGTTGTTTTCTGATTGTGTGGAAAATAGAGTTACAGGATTTATTGCATTCAGCAGAAGAGGTTGGAAAGCATACTTTGCAATGTGGTTTTGATTCCTTGGAGGCCTCTTGTAGGGCCGCCGTTACTGGATGGTAAGAAAGCATGCCTGGCTCAAGGAGCAAAATCTGCCTGATCATGTTAAAGCTAAATTGTTGGATGCCCCTTCGCAGCATAATACTCTGTTTGGTAATAAGAAAATAGAAGACAAAGCTAAATCTATGCAAACTGTAAAAGATTTCTTGTAAGTGCAACCACCCAGGTTCAGTAGACACTGGCCCACTAAAAATGGGTCCTTTCCTGTGTCCAACAGAGCCACTCAGGGCAAACCCAGATGCTCAAAAGGCTCCAGATATCAATCACAGGGATCTTACTGGTCAAAGCAATGGGGTGCCTCCACCTCCAAATCTGGAGGTGGTAAAGCACAACCCTACAGTAAGCTGTCTCAATGACTTTTTCCTCTACCATCTCCAAACACCAATCTTTTGGCAGCCCCCTTGGGGGGAAAACTAGCACTTCATGCTCAAAATTGGCAGTTAATTACCCAGGATAAGTGGGTATTAAACATAGTATCCCAGGGGTACAGATTTCATTTCCTTACTTTGCCAATTCCAAATGGATGGCCGGATCTGCCACAAAACTAGTGGGCAGAGGCCCAGAAACAAGTCATGTTCCTCATGGATATGGGGGCTATTCAACCAGTACCAGGAAAGGAAAAAGGACAAGGATTTTATTTAAGACTTTTCCTGGTACCCAGAAAGGACTATTTGTGGCGTCCAATACTGGACTTATTGATTCTGAACAAGTTCCTGGACATTCCAAAATTCAAAATGTTGACTTTGCAACAGCTACTGCCTGTGCTAGGCAAGAATGCTTGGTTAGTAACTGTAGACTTGAGGCATACCTGCATATCCCAATAAGGGAATCGTGTAGAAGATACCTCCGCTTCAAAGCAGGTTTTTTGCATTACCAATTCTCTGCACTGCCCTTTGGCTTATCTACTACGCCCAGGGTCTTTGCAAAGTGCCTGGCACCAGTAATTGCATTTCCTAGACAAACATTCAAATTTATCCTTATCTGGACGATTGTCTCATTCAGGCAGAGGACAAGGACACTCTTCTTCAACATCTGGCGTTTGTAAAAAGGCAAGCTTGAATACAACTGCCCAGATGGCTTACCTCATGCCAGATAAACAAATACAATTGACAACATACTTCAAACAAATGGCAACAAAAACCCAGTTATCTGCAAGACAAATTCTGCAGGCTTTTGGGTTCATGGCATCCTAAAGTTTATGGAGTCAACATTGTCACAGCCTGGAAACAATGATTCCTCTCATTCCCTGCCTACAACAGGAGTTTCTTTGGTGGGCAGAGACATGTCACCAAAACAAGGGACTGTCGTTCACTCTACCCCCTGCCACCCAAACCCTAACTACAGATACATCAGACTGTGCTTGGGGGGGGGGACCACCTAGCAGGGAGATGCATTCAGCCCAAACCAAATGCATCTGCATATCAACCAGAAAGAAATGCTAGCTGTTCAGAATGCTCTTGAAAGCCTTCAAGGACTTACTTCATCCAGGACAACTACTGATAAAGATGGACAACACCACAGTCATGTGGTACATAAGCAGGGGGGTACCCATTCCTTCCCCCTTTGCAGACTAGCCATGGCCTTGTGGAACACAGCCTTGACTTACCAAATACATCTTCAAGCTCAGTTCCTGCCAGGAAAGCAAAATACTCTGGCAGATGACCTAAGCAGAAATCTTATGGACCCGCATGAATGGAAACTGGATTCGCAAATCTTCAGCATGTTAACACAGAAATGGGGAAGCCCAGACATAGATCTATTTGCCTCTTCCTCAAAACCATCAGTTGGACAAATTCTGCACAAGAACTCACCACAAAAAAGCATGGAAAGTGGATGCGCTATATCCTTCAGCTGGAAAAACCTATCAGTTTTATGCCTTTCCCCCTCTGCCTCTACTCTCCGAGGTCTTACTAAAAGTAAGGCAGGAAAAACCAAAACCTATTCTAATTGCTCCGGACTGGCCTCGCCAACACTGGTACCCGCTTCTAAGGAATATGTCACACCTTCCTCCATGGTACTTGCCTCAACCACCTCATCTACTGTCTCAGCAGAACTATCAAATTCTGCATACTCTGCTCCAAACTCTGAATGTTGCAGCATGGCTAATCAACTAATTATTCAAACCACATCTCTCAGTAAACCTGGGATAAATGTAATTTTGGAAGCCAGAAGGCCTAGTACTAGAAAATCTTATGCTGATAAATGGAAGAGATTCTGTGCTTGGAACCAAGCGCAAGGAATAGACACAGCGAAGCCCAATATTCCTCAGATTTTACAATACTTAACTGAGATGCTTGACAAGGGCCTATCTTTTTCTTCAATAAAAATCCATGCCTCTGCCATCTCGGCTGATTACAACAGAGCCTCCTCTCTTTTCTCATCCACTGCTAAAACAGTATCTCAGAGGGGCCAAAAATGTAAGGCCTCCCAGGAGAGCACCAACTCCTGCATGGGAACTCAATTTTTTGCTGGAAAATCTCACCCTGCCTCCTTTTGAACCAGCAGCTACTGCGAATATAACATTTCTATCTTGGGGAACAGCTTTTCTTTTGCCAGTCACTTCAGCTAGAAGGGTTTCAAAACTACAGGCTCTCATGGCAGTGGAGCCTTTAATTATATTTTACCTGGACAGGGTGGCCCTCGGGACCAACCCTTCCATTATGCCTAAGGTGGTATCCAGTGTGGCTCTTAACCAGACCATTCACCTGCCAACATTTTTTCCAAATCCGCAGAACAAGGGGGAGCGGATTCTGCATTCATTGGATGTACATAGACTACTAAGATCCTACTTAAACAGGACAAAATCTATAAGAAAGTCTGAGCAACTACTGGTAGCATTTGCTGCAGGATCAGAGGAGAAGGCTATATCAAAGCAGACTATTTCTAAATGGATAAGACACTGCATTAGTTTCTGCTATTTACACCATGGTAAAACTGTGCCCAAGGGGATCAGATCCCATTCCACCAGGGCTGCCTCTACCTCAGCAGCTTTTCTCAGAGGGGTCCCAACCAAAGACATTCTAGAAGCTGCTACTTGGAGCTCTGTTCATACGTTCACAAAGCATTATTATTTACCTCTCTTCTCTAAATGTAGAGCAGGCTTTGCCACTGCAGTCCTGCAGGGCCTTATAGCTGCTCATAATGCTGCTTAGTTCCATCTTCCCATCCATAGCTTTGGGATTCTACCCAAATGTAATGACTGCAACAGTGAAACACTAAGAACATAGTACAGTTGTGTACACTTACCATAAATGTAGATGTTAGAGTGTATTCACTGTTGCAGTCCGGGTTACCCACCTGCCATCCCCCATTCTATGCCTTTTCTTTCCTTCACTATACTCAAAAGCCTTTGTGGTGTATTTGCTTTTTGTTGAAGGTAAATTTTATGTTTCTAAGGTGCATTTATATATTTGCAGTTTATTTATATATTTTTGCTCCCCATTTGGGGGCCACCTGCCATCTGGGGCAAGAAAAACTGATTAAAATGGCGTCGGCTGCATGTTTTATACCCCTGACGACCTGATGTCATGGAGGAGACAGCTATTGACGCAGGACCCAAGACTTTGTTATTCAGGCTGATTGAAGGCAACCTGCCAGCAGATTACCCAAATATAATGACTGCAACAGTGAATACACTCTAACATCTACATTTATGGTAAATGTGCGCAACTGTACTTTTCTGACTGCTAAGCTATGGCTGTCCATCTCCAGGCATGTTCCTGACAGCTAAGCCATGGCTGTCCATCTCCAGGCATGTTCCTGACAGCTAAGCCATGGCTGTCCATCTCCAGGCATGTTCCTGACTGCTAAGCCATGGCTGTCCATCTCCAGGCATGTTCCTGACAGCTAAGCTATGGCTGTCCATCTCCAGGCATGTTCCTGAAGTAGATTTCTTGATTGTACGGAATATACCATCTGGCATTTTAAAAGTGATTGAAGTTGCCAGTGAGCAATTCCACTGGACAAGACTGCACCTGAGTGATAGGAGGGGGTACTCTGTAGTACTGCAGTTAGTGTGTAGATGGTCCTGATCTGTGGCACACATAACCTATCCTGATCTGTCTATGGCACACAACATTTGCGACTGTTTATAGCATAATTAAGGTACATTTTCAGCTTTATTGCCTTAAGAAGGGCAGTCTCTCCATGTATCATGGGGAAATTTAAAAACAAGCTGCCCTGGTGGTCATTACCATAAATAAACTATACAAATGAAGGAAATTTCATAAATTATTTAATAGATAAATGCTCATAATATCAAAGCTATTGGAAAAAAATAAAAATGAACACAGAAAGGTCCTAAGCATGGATGGACATACACTTATTTACCCCAGTGGTGACTGGTGTGGCCCTCCTGGAGAAAGGATGTACTTCCTGAACACAGAAAGGTCCTAAGCATGGATGGACATACACGTATTTACCCCAGTAGTGACTGGTGTGGCCCTCCTGGAGAAAGGATGTACTTCCTGAACACAGAAAGGTCCTAAGCATGGATGGACATACACTTATGTACCCCAGTAGTGACTGGTGTGGCCCTCCTGGAGAAAGGATGTGCTTCCTGAACACAGAAAGGTCCTATGCATGGATGGACATGCACTTATTTACCCCAGTAGTGACTGGTGTGGCCCTCCTGGAGAAAGGATGTGCTTCCTGAACACAGAAAGGTCCTAAGCATGGATGGACATACCCCAGTAGTGACTGGTGTGGCCCTCCGGGAGAAAGGATGTGCTTCCTGAACACAAAGGTCCTAAGCATAGATGGACATGCACTTATTTACCCCAGTAGTGACTGGTGTGGCCCTCCTGGAGAAAGGATGTGCTACCTGAACACAGAAAGGTCCTAAGCATGGATGGACATACACTTATTTACCCCAGTAGTGACTGGTATGGCCCTCTGGGAGAAAGGATGTGCTTCCTGAACACAGAAAGGTCCTAAGCATGGATGGACATGCACTTATTTACCCCAGTGGTGACTGGTGTGGCCCTCCTGGAGAAAGGATGTGCTTCCTGAACACAGAAAGGTCCTAAGCATGGATGGACATACACTTATTTACCCCAGTAGTGACTGGTGTGGCCCTCCTGGAGAAAGGATGTGCTTCCTGAACACAGAAAGGTCCTAAGCATGGATGGACATACACTTACTTACCCCAGTAGTGACTGGTATGGCCCTCCGGGAGAAAGGATGTACTTCCTGAGGGAGGGTACTGGCAAATCACTGAGTGGTCATAAAACTTGGACTTTGGAATATCTAATATGTGAATCTATGATGTCTTCATTGTCTGCTAAATTAAGAAAGCTCATCTTTCTGGTAATGTTTGACCCCCTTCTCAAGTCTCACTCTTGCTTTCTCTTTGTACTTCAGTGCTCCCCCTATCCAACCTCAGCTGTTCTTGGCAGATTATGCAAGTGTATGTGTATATTGGGAAATACTTGTCCTCTCATCTGTGCACACCTCACATCCCACCATTATGACATCTGTCATCTTACAAATCCCAATAATTAGTAACTGTGCTTCGAACTTTACTATAACTCCAGAGCTGGATCATGAAAGCACTTGCGTATAACAGAAAGCACACAAAATAAACAGTAAACCAAAACCAATTACAGGTGGACTCTCCCATTTCACCAACTCAAACTGTGAACACAACTAAAAGGTGATATCCTTCCAAACCAAAAACCAACTCACGCATTCCCAATTATTGATCTGCCCATTTTATCCAGTGGTCACCCTACACCATTACATAGACAACCAAGCAGGACGCCCAGCTGTTTCACAATAGCCTAGACGTCTTATCACTCCCCTGATATTCTAGTAATTACAGAAACCTGGCTCAAAACAAAATACACAAATTCTATTCCCAGGTTAAAGCATCCGTAGAATAAAAAGTAGGGAAGTAGCTAAAATATGTTCTTGAAGTTTTGCTGCTGCCCCCCCCCCACACACACACACACACACACGCACACTATTCCACAATTTCATAATGCAGAACTTTTTAGTGCTACCTAATAACTACAGGACCCCACAGCATTATCTGCATCACTGAAGACTTCCTGTGGTGGTTGTCAACAAAACTCCCACAATAAACAATTATTCAAGGTGACTTGAACATTAGCTGGATAGTTTTCAATTCTTTAAACCCTGCAAACTCATGCCATCTATATTGGATTCTCATCCCCTCACCCAATTACATTACATCCTGTGGTACCCTTCCAGGCACTGTAAATGATGATCTGCCTATATGTGCAGTCAGACAGCAAACTCTACCAAAACTTACCAGTACAAACAATTGGAAATCTGTCCAAGTTCCAGTCTGAAAACGTTATTACCCTAAAGCTTTACAATTGAGGCACTCTAGAAACCATTTCATTACACAGAGCAGTTGCAGAATTTATAAACCTTAAAAAAAATCTGTATATTCTCGATTTGTATGCTCTGCTTAGAATTAAACAAGCTAAAACAAAAACTACACCATTGTTATCTACCTAAACTAGACAACTTATGAGAGAGAGAAGGCTTGGAAGGCCAGGTCACAAAACAAAATCAACAAACCAAGTACTAACCGCCTATAAACAAGTCACTGTTGGCAGCAGTCTAACAAAATCAACAAACGAAGTACTAACCGCCTATAAACAAGTCACTGTTGGCAGCAGTCTAAGATGCATGGATTTATCACTTGGCATCAGCCAGCTCCTTATGGATTTATCGCTTGGCATCAGCCAGCTCCTTATGGATTTATCGCTTGGCATCAGCCAGCTCCTTAAAGCTTTGGTGTGTTCCAGGTGCTCCACCTGCTGGGAGCTCATGGATCCCTCAGTATATAAGGTAGGTGGTTCACTTAAAAGATTCAGAACTTACGCAACCAAAGCAAGCTCTTCTGCAGTCTTCAGGCTCTGCAGGTAAGTCACTGTTGGGGAATCCTAATATTTTCTGGAAAAACTTGGGTATTTTGACAAGGTATTAATGTTTAAGAAACAAAGATTGTAAAAAGCCATTTGTTTGTATAGAAGCATGTGGCTAGGGCTTTTGTGAGGAAACATTTTTTATGACTAAAAAACCTTGTTTTTGTGTGTTGGGTAAAGAACATTGCACTTATGGAGGACTTGCAAAGGTATATGTAAGATACACTGGCTGTCGTCCTATTCGTCTATTGCAGTATTCCTGGCGTAAAGGGAGTCGCCTGCCAGTATACTAAAGTATTTTTTACCTTGGGTGCACAGTACATCTGACGTAGGCCACCAACAGATGTCGGCCATAAAAGAGACATATGTGTGCACCACCCTCAAAACTACTTTGCCACCAGTCAGATCACTAGTCCCGGATGTCGCTGTGCTGTTGGAATTGCTGATTTGCTAAGACACTCGGGATTCTTGAGTGTTAGGCTTCAGCAAGGGGGGTACGTCATAGTTTGGGAAAGGTGCCTTCCTTCAAGGGTATTCCCCTACCACCAAAAGATCAAGCCCCCTCCCAATCCCTCCAGTCCTGCAAGCCTTCCTAGAACAGCGCACAATAGAACCTACCCCCAGGGTAAGAAGGAAGAGGTTCTTACTCCTGCCTTTTCCCAATTCCCAGGAGGGAAGGAAGGCCTAGGGAGACCAATTCTAGACCTCTCCTACCTCAGTGACTTTCTCATTGTCCCACTCATTCAAGATGCTTACCCTACAAGTGTTATTTCCCCTTATCCTTCCCCAGGTGTTTCTAGTGTCCATAGACATCAAGGATGCCTACCTCCATATCCCCATCCACCACAAATAAGGAAATTACTACGATTCTCTGTGGGATCCTCACACTGTCAGTTCTCTACTTTGCCTTTTAGACTCTCCACAGCCCCGAAACTTTTCAAAAGTGCCTAGTCCCAATTGTAGCCTTTTGCAGATTTCAAGGGATTTTACCCATATCTAGACTCTCTTGATCCAAGCCGGTTCACAAACAGAATTGTACAGATTCCTCCATCTTCAAAGCCTGGGATTTACCATAAACTTCAAAAAATCATTCCTGGCCCCATCTCAGCATCCCATCTTTCTGGGCTGTAGATTTCAGACCCTGAGCATGAGGGTGTCGCTCCCACCTCCCAAGGCACAGGAGATCTCGCTAATCTTTGCAGAGACACTCCACCTTCATCATATATCTGCCAGGCAGTTTCTCAGAATCTTGGGGCTGATGGCTTCCACCATCACTATGCTGCCTCTAGCAAGGCTTCTGTCTTTTTTAATTTCCCCAAGTCTTTTGGGTTTCTAATACCATGACTGGAATGGACTCCATTCCAAAGTCAAAGTACAATTAAAGTTCAAATGAAATTAGTACTATTTCACTCTTTGATGTCAGCCGAAAGTGCACTTCACAGCACCCGCATTGTGCCCAGTAATGACTCCTGCAATTTATACAGTTACATGGATTGGTAACATATCCAAGTACGATTGTAAATTCTTTTTTATAAGACCCATTGCTCCTACTACTATTGGAATTGTCTGGGTATCTTTCTTCCACGTGGCTCTCGTTTCTGCCTGCAGATCAAGGTATTTTATGACTTTGTGTCTCTCTCTGTACGCAAGACACTGTAATCAATAGGTGTGGTGATTTCAATGATCAGTGCTACTTTTGTCGTCTTTTCTTGGACCACTATATCCGGTTTTCTAGCATCTATCTTTTGGACTGTTGGTAATGGGTGATCCCATGTGATATAAACTTCATCATTTTCTGTGATTCTTTGTGGTTCATGTTTTCAGTGTTTTTCAGCCACTTCGATACCATACTGTTTGTGCAGTCCCCAGTGCAACATGCTCACCACTTTTATTATACCTTTCAGTATACAGTCCTCCTGCCATTAGTGTCGCAGCCAGCAACAAGATGCATGACTGTTTCCGATTCGGTTTTACAAAATTCCATGAGGAAACGCTAGTGGTCCCTCAAGTCAGTATGGTTTCAGCATGCTCTCCCTCTAGAATACCTAATTTATCTCTTCCCCTGTCTAAAGAAGGAGTTCCAGTGGTGGATTACACAACTCTCTCTAAATCCAGGCCTCCCCATTCACCCTCTACCACCAGCTCAGGTCCTGTTAACAGATGGGGGGACAGTCCTGGACCTCCACTCAGTTCAAGGGGAGTGGTCACCCCCCCCCCAAATGAGGGACCACATAAATGTAAAAGAAATGAAGGTATTAATCTTCACCCTCCAGACATTCCAACCTCTTGTCAAACTAGGGACATTACATGGACGGCGCAGTGGTGCAGCGGTTAATGCTGTCGCCTCACAGCAAGAGGTTCTCTGGTTTGATTCTCAACTGGGGTGCCTTCTGTGTGGAGTTTGCATGTTCTCCCTGCGTTCGCGTGGGTTTCCTCCGGTTTCCTCCCACATTCTAAAGACATGCTTCTGGAGCATTTCTCCCCGGGCCTCCACTGAAAACAGGATCTGTGGAACCTAGTCGGACTTTCCCGGTAAACAAATGATAAATAAATAAAAATAATGTACATGCAGACAACATGACAGTGCTGTGGAACATAAACGGGGGTGGCCAGATCCTACCACCTGTGCAGACTAGTCATACAGGCCAGACTAGTCATGCAGGCCTGGGATCTAGCTCGCCTCCTAGATGTATCCCTCTTAGGTGGTATACATCCCCTCCAGCCAGAATACTGTGGTGGACACCCTAAGCAGATCCAGAACACAAGCCCTACAAATGGATGCTTCACAGGGGTGTGTTCGTGGACATTGTCCACCGGTGGGGTTTTCCTGGTATAGACTTGTTTGCCTCTCCCTTGAACAAACAGTTCCCACAGTTTTGTGCCATAGAACCCCATCCTCAGGCATGGAGAGTCGACACACTTTCAGTCTTTTGGAAGGGGAAATTTCTGTAGCATTCCCTCCACTTCCACTCATTCCGAAAGTTCTGTTGAAAGTCCGACAGGAAAAGCAAAAAATCTTGCTGATGACTCCCTATTGGCCAAGACAGCATTGGCTCCCCCTTCTCTTTCACCTAGTTAAGGGCAGTCACCACAGCGTGCAACACAGAGTGGACCTTTTAACACAGAACAAGGGTTCACTCCTCCACCCACACTTGGAAACCCTCCAGTTGACCCTGTGGGTGATGTAGCTCTGATGTTCTTCGTGTTTCACTGTTGCAGTCCTAACTGTAGGGTGTTCCTGCCAGCAGGCAGCCCGAGGTCGGCCAGAATTCCAAAGTCTGGGTCCGGCGTCAGCTGTACCAGCAAGTACCCTGACGTCAGAACGCAGAGGTACAAAGCCGACAGCCGACGCCATCTTCTCCAGTATTTCTTGCCGTGCGGTGGAAAGTGGCTCGCAAGTCGTTGGTTGGCGCATTCAGGACAACATGCTTTGATTGTCGTCGGTCCGAAGTTTCAACTTCTCTTCTCAAGCTAAGTACCCCGTTGGGAAATCTTTTTCTTGCTCCTCCGATGTCAGAAAAAGTTAATAATTGTATATCGTGTGGAAAACAAATGCCTCATAAAGATTTCCACTCTTACTGTCTACCTTGCTTAGGCCCTGACCACGACGTTTCTTGCTGTCGGTTCTGTGCCAGGTTTAATTCTCGCACTATCAAACGTAGGTACGATTGGGCCTTGAATTATTTCGGTAGATGATTCAATTACAGGATGTCGTTGGATACTTTACCGACAACTGGAATTCAAAAGAAACGCAAGGACAAGGATAGGCCTCCGAGGTCCAAACAGGATACTTTGCAGCCAGAGCCAGCTTCGGGTTCGGCGGTCGTCAGTGAGGTGCTTTTGCAGCCCCTGTCGTCCGCCACTTCTGAACCGATGGCCGACACGGACTCCCATGGGGAGCCATCTAGGCCTAGTATTTTAGCTGCTGCAGGACCTTCGGACGTCGCTCCTTCAGATGGGTCCAGAACCGCTGTGCAGGTACCGGCTTCTGAGGGAGTTTTCAGGCCTTCTCATATCACTATTTCTACAAAGGCAAAGTCAAAGACTCCTGTAAAACCAAGGGTTTCTTCTCAAGCTGCTTCGGATACAGCTCCCAAGACCCAGAAGCAATTACTACGGATGGCTGAGGATTTACTTACAATGATTAGGGGTTCTCACCCTCCTCCTGAAAAAAGGCCTAGACAGGATATACCTTATGATTCCTCTGATCAGGCTTCTGTGTCTTCTGTCTCTTCCTCTGACCAGGATTATTCTTTTCCTCCTTATGAGGATTCTGATGCAGAGGACTCTATTCCCTCTGCTTCTCCCCCTGAAGATTTCTCTTTTGGGGAAACCTTACATGAGATGAGAGAGCATTTTCATTGGGAAGGTCAGGATTATTCTGCTTCTAAGAAGAGACTTAGGGAATTTCTCCTTCTCCCTCAACACAGGCCTTTGGCTATTCCTCCTGTACTTGATGTTGTGGATGATGCTTTTTCTGAAGCTAACCTGAATCCTGATTCCTTGCCGCCTGCTCCTTCTAAGCTTGATAGATTTTACAGAGTCCCTGATTCCCGTCAGTTCTTATTTAAGAACCCTTCTGCAGATCCTGAAACTATTTCTCAGGGTTCTAAGGCTGCTAAGGCCGCTTCATCCAAAAATCCTATTCCCTCTGAAAAGGATTCTCGTGCCTTGGACAGGTGGGGCAAAAAGGTTTATACTTCTGCTACTCTTTCTATTAGAGCTTTAAACTGCCAGTTTCGCATGTTCAAGTATCAGCAGTTTCTTTTGTCTGTGTTAAAGCAAAGGCTCTCTACCTTTCCTGCATGTGCAGAGGACAAGGAATTACAGGATGTATTGCATGCAACTGAACAAGTTAGCAAACATAGTTTACATTGTGGTTTTGATGCCTTAGAAGCTTCTTGCAGGGCTGCAGCCTCTGGTACTGTTATCAGGAGACATGCTTGGCTTCGTGAGCAGAATTTACCTGAGCAGGTTAAGGCTAAACTGTTAGATGCCCCTGTTCAGCATGATGTTTTATTTGGATCCAAGGCTGAGGAGGTTATTAAAAAGATGGAAGAAAAAGCAAAATCTATGCAGACTGTTAAAGATTTCTTACAGGTTCAGCCTCCTAGATTTTCTAGAAATTGGCCCTCCAAAAATTGGTCCTTTCCCACGTCTGACAGGCCTCAAAGGGGAAGATATAGACGCTCCAGAGGTCGGGCGCAGGCTCAGGCCTCTTACAGGTCCAGACAGTGGACTGCTTCTTCACGTAGGAGGGGAGAAGACAGATCCCAATCACAAAGGAAGCAGACCCAATGACTCTCTCTGTTGGGCTACAGGTCCTCCTTGCCTGGAAGCCCCTCTCGGAGGAAAACTTTCTCTTCTACCAAAATTGGACTCATATTACCCAGGACAAATGGGTTTTAGACGTGATTTTAAGAGGCTACAAATTCCACTTTCATACTTTGCCAAGGTCTTCCGGTTGGCCAGATCTGCCAAAACATCAATGGTCAGAGGCCTTAAATCAAGTGGACGCTTTATTGGCCATGAGAGCCATAGAACCTGTCCCACTTCCAGAGATGGGAAAAGGTTTTTACTCAAGACTATTTCTGGTCCCAAGAAAACAAAACTCATGGAGACCTGTTCTGGACCTCTCAGTATTAAATACCTTTCTGGAGATTCCAAAATTCAAGATGCTTACTCTGCAACAACTTCTTCCCATGCTCTCCCAGGATGCTTGGATGGTGACATTGGACTTGAAGGAAGCCTACTTACACATTTCCATCAGACGGGAACGCTGAAAATACCTCAGATTCAAGGCAGGCTCGAGACACTTTCAATTCTTTGTACTGCCCTTTGGCTTATCTACTGCGCCCAGAGTCTTTACCAAGTGTCTGGCTCCAGTAGTAGCTTACTGCAGACTCCAAGGAATTCAAATTTACCCCTATCTGGATGACTGCCTTATTCAGGCGGACAGCAAGGATCTTTTACTTCAACATCTGCAGTTTGTTCAGCGTCGTGTTCTACTACTGGGATTTTCAGTGAACACAAAAAGTCACATTTGATCCCCTCTCAAAAAATGATCTTCTTGGGAGCTCTTCTAAACACAAGCTTGCAAAGGGCCTTCCTTACTCCAGAAAAACAAGTACAACTGGCAGCAATTTTCAAGACCTTGGCTACTTTAACTCAGCTCACTGCAAGGAAATTCCTGCAGGCATTGGGCTACATGGCTTCTTGCATCCTGTTGATACCAAATGCAAGGCTTCATATGAGAAAACTTCAATGGTACCTAAAGAGTGTATAGTCTCAGCATCACCACAGTCTGGATACAATGATACCTCTGATTCCCTGCCTCCAAAAAGAATTCCTTTGGTGGTCCAGGACTTGTGCTTTAAACGAAGAGAATCCCTTTCGTCTGCCTCCTCCTTCTCAGATCATAACCACAGACGCTTCGGATTATGCTTGGGGAGCTCATTTTCTAGACGATTGCCAGCAGGGCTCTTGGACAAAGAAGCATCTTCCCTGGCACATCAACTTGAAGGAAATGTTGGCAGTCCAAAATGCTCTTCTAGCCTTCCAGAATCTTTTGCAACCAGGACATCTACTGATTCGTACAGACAATACCAGTGTCATGTGGTACATAAACAAGCAAGGGGGCTCTTACTCTTACCCCCTTTGCAGACTAGCCATGAGTTTATGGGACACGGCTCTAACTCTGAATCTGCATCTTCAAGCTCAATTCATTCCAGGAAAACAAAATCTCTTAGCAGACAGCCTAAGCAGAAATCTTTTGGATCCTCACGAATGGATGCTGGACCCCAACTTATTCAACAGGATTACGGCAGTTTGGGGTTGTCCTCTGATAGATCTGTTTGCATCCCATCTCAATCATCAGTTGCCTCTCTTTTGCACCAGGTCCTTCCACAAAACAGCTTGGAAAGTGGATGCCCTGTCTTTCAGCTGGAGGAATCTTTCGGGATATGCCTTCCCTCCTCTTCTTCTTCTGCCTCGGGTGTTACTGAAAATAAAACAAGACAAACCCAGGATAATCATTCTGATAGCTCTAAATTGGCCTCGGCAGTTTTGGTATCCAACTTTAAGACACCTGTTCTTGGAACCTCCATGGATTCTGCCTCTGTCTCCTCTTCTGTCCCAGCATCAGGGTCAGATGCTACACTCTCAAATCAAGACTCTATGCCTGGCAGCTTGGCTCTACAAGGGCCTTTGATTCCTTCTGCTCTTCCCAAACAAGTTTTGGATGTCCTCTTAGAAGCTAGGCGGCCTAGCACTAGAAAATCTTATGCTTCTAAATGGAAAAGATTTTGTATTTGGATGCGGGATTGAGGTTCTGATCCTTTTTTGCCTGATATTTCCTCCATTTTACTTTACCTCTCAGACCTTTTGCTTAAAGGCCTCTCCTTTTCTTCCATTAAAATCCATGCTTCTGCTATCTCGGCTCATTACAACACTGATCCCCCCATCTTCTCTCACCAGCTGGTGAGACAATTCTTGAGAGGGGCTAAGAATTTAAGACCTCCCAGAACACCTCCTGTTCCTGCTTGGGATCTTAATTATGTTTTGGAGAAGCTTACTTTACCTCCCTTTGAGCCTGCTGCTGCTTCGGACATCAAGTTCTTATCCTGGAAGACAGCTATCTTATTAGCATTGACTTCTGCTAGAAGGGTGTCAGAGTTGCAAGCTCTTATGGCTGTGGAACCATACCTTATTTTCCACCAAGACAGAGTTGCCTTGAGGACCAATCCTACTTTTATGCCTAAGGTGATTTCTAAAGTGGCTTTAAATCAGACTATTCACCTTCCTACTTTCTTTCCAAATCCTCAAAACAAAGGGGAAAGGATTTTACATTTATTGCATGTACACAGACAACTAAGATTGTACCTGGACAAAACTAAAGATTTCAGAAAATCTGATCAGTTGCTTATCTCTTATGCCTCCAGCTCCCTAGGCAAGGCTATTTCAAAACAAACTATTTCCAAATGGATTGCTCATGGGATAAGGTTGAGTTACTCTCACTTTGGGAAACAGATTCCAGGTACTGTTAGAAGTCATTCTACTAGAGCAGCTGCCACTTCAGCAGCCTTTCTCAGAGGAGTTCCTACCAAGGACATTTTGGAAGCTGCCACTTGGAGTTCAGTGCATACTTTCTCTAAGCACTATAATCTCCCTTTATACTCTAAGTCTAGGGCAGGTTTTACCTCTGCTGTCTTGCAGGGTCTTCTGGCTGCCCCTTCTTCTGCCTAATCTCCTCCCTCCTACACAGCTTTGGGATTCCACCCTACAGTTAGGACTGCAACAGTGAAACACGAAGAACATAGTTCAGTTGCGTACACTTACCATAAATGTAGATGTTCGAGTGTCTTCACTGTTGCAGTCGGTGTTTCCCTCCCACCTATCCCCTCTTATTTTTTGCTTTTTCTATCTTCCTCTTCCTTTGTGGTGTATTTGTGTTTATTTTTGGGACACCTTTTTGGTGATTTAGGGGGCTTCTGACATCTGGGGCAAGAAAGGCTGGAGAAGATAGCGTCGGCTGTCGGCTTTGTACCTCTGCGTTCTGACGTCAGGGTACTTGCTGGTACAGCCGTCACCGGACCCAGACTTTGGAATTCTGGCCGACCTCGGGCTGCCTGCCGGCAGGAACACCCTAAATACTATTGCATGTACATCACATCCATAATGCATTAGTTGAAATACTATTGCATGTACATCACATCCCTAATGCATTAGTTGAAACACTATTGCATGTACATCACATCCCTAATGCATTAGTTAAAACACTATTGCATGTACATCCCAAATGCATTAGTTGAAACAGTATTGCATGTACATCCCTAATGCATTAGTTGAAACACTATTGCATGTACATCCCTAATGCATTAGTTGAAACACTATTACATGTACATCCCTAATGCATCAGTTGAAACACTGTTGCATGTACATCCCTACTGCATTAGTTGAAACACTATTGCATGTACATCCCTAATGCATTAGTTGAAACACTAGTGCATGTACATCCCTAATGCATTAGTTGAAACACTATTACATGTACATCCCTTATGCATTAGTTGAAACACTATTGCATGTACATCCCTAATGCATTAGTTGAAACACTATTGCATGTACATCCCTAATGCATTAGTTGAAACACTATTGCATGTACATCCCTAATGCATTAGTTGAAACACTGTTGCATGTACATCCCTAATGCATTAGTTGAAACACTATTGCATGTACATCCCTAATGCATTAGTTGAAACACTAGTGCATGTACATCCCTAATGCATTAGTTGAAACACTAGTGCATGTACATCCCTAATACATTAGTTGAAACACTAGTGCATGTACATCCCTAATGCATTAGTTGAAACACTAGTGCATGTACATCCCTAATGCATTAGTTGAAACACTAGTGCATGTACATCCCTAATGCATTAGTTGAAACACTAGTGCATGTACATCCCTAATGCATTAGTTGAAACACTAGTGCATGTACATCCCTAATGCATTCGTTGAAACACTGTTGCATGTACATCACATCCCTAATGCATTAGTTGAAACACTATTGCATGTACATCCCTAATGCATTAGTTGAAACACTGTTGCATGTACATCCCTAATGCATTAGTTGAAACACTGTTGCATGTACATCCCTAATGCATTAGTTGAAACACTGTTGCATGTACATCCCTCATGCATTAGTTGAAACACTGTTGCATGTACATCCCTCATGCATTAGTTGAAACACTGTTGCATGTACATCCCTAATGCATTTGTTGAAACACTGTTGCATGTACATCCCTAATGCATTTGTTGAAACACTGTTGCATGTGCATCCCTAATGCATTTGTTGAAACACTGTTGCATGTGCATCCCTAATGCATTTGTTGAAACACTATTGCATGTACATCCCTAATGCATTAGTTGAAACACTGTTGCATGTACATCCCTAATGCATTAGTTGAAACACTGTTGCATGTACATCCCTAATGCATTAGTTGAAACACTGTTGCATGTACATCCCTAATGCATTAGTTGAAACACTGTTGCATGTACATCCCTAATGCATTAGTTGAAACACGGTTGCATGTACATCCCTAATGCATTAGTTGAAACACTGTTGCATGTACATCCCTAATGCTCGTTGGGCTCATTTGGCTTTAGGGCTCCAATGGAAACTGCACCCCAAGCAAAATCTGAACCTGTCAGAACAGATTGAGTTAGGACAGGAAGAAAAAAAGTGATCCCTGGATTGAATGCCACCTGATCCCTTCGCCACTGTAGTTCTGATTTTAAAAAGTCCTACATTGGAACTTGACAATATAGGGGGTGCAAATCTGGGTTTGAGGAACTGGCACTGGCCCCTATAGAGTCAGCCACCTTTGGCTGAGGCGTTGGGGGAATCCACACTGACGGCAAGGGCTCTTTCTTTATCTGGCATTAGTTTTTAGGAATGTAGGGAGAAGGGCCACCAGGACCAAGGTAAGTACCATTGCTTAGGCAGAACTGGTTCTCCCTTCTTATGGAAGTGGCCAAGGGCAGTTGTCACAAGCTTCCTCACAGACTGTATCTTCTCACACAGGACAAGGGGGTTCAGTGCACCCAGACGTCAAACAACTTTAACCGACAGCCTGGAAGGTTACTTTTTGATAGCTTAGTCACCTTTTTCATGAGGACATGCAGTAGGTACTAAAGGAGGCAAGAAAGCCTGCTACTAGAAAATCATATATTAGCAACTGGATTTTCTAGTTGGCACTTTGCCAATGACCACGGTCCTATCAGGGGTTTGTCATCAGTGGTGTTTGTATATTTATGTGAGTTACTGTCATCTGGTCTTTCTAATGCCTATGCAAGGTTCATCCTCTAGCCCTTTCAGTTTCTCTGCCCATAGATCCTCCTCCTCTCTTGTTTACGGCTTAACAGTTTCTGAAAGGGGTATTGCACATGAGACCGCATAGCAAACAGATTTCTTCCTCGTGGTATCTCAATTTTGTGTTGTGGAAGCTGTCACCTTTTGAACCTGCCTGTTTGACTGATTTGGTTCATTACTTTGAAAACTGTCCTGGTTCCTCTGTCGCCTGTGAGAAGAGTATCTGAGTTGCAAACCCTTATACTAGGGGAACCCTATGTAGTTTTCAATAGGGATAAGTTCACTCTGCAGGCTAATCCCTCATTCATGCATAAGGTGGTCTCAGAGTTCACTTTGAATCAAGCCATCAGTCTTCTCCAGGAGTCTTTGCAGGAGAGGCTGGAAGACTGATGTTTTTTCATTCCTTTGGACAGGAATATTCTTGTACATTTGTCCACATGCTCCACACAAAGTCCAGAAGGATTCCCCAAAAAATGTATTTAATGTATTTGCCATTTGTTAACCAAGTCAGTCTGGCTGGGCAGGTGCCCTTTTTTCAGCAGAGACCCGAGGAGAAAAGCTCCAGTTACAGCACAAAATGTGTGAAATCAAAGTATTTTTACATAAATCAATGCAGCATTTAAATATACAGTCTAGAGGAGGTGCATACAGCAAAACAGATTACATTTTTACAATATATGAGGAGAAAAAAAATAAACACAGAAATTAACTATTGTGTGCCATACAAGCACAGGAAGTACATAAAAAATCAATACTTTGAATTGGATAATTACTAACTTTTCCTTTAGTGTAGTGAGGCGCATGGGTGTCAGAGGGAATGATCCTTGCACAAAGTGGTAGGAAGAGGAGGGGTAACGAATGATAGAGGAGGGCAAGATTGGAGGTAGAAGTGTAGAGTGAAGATTGGTGTATAGTCGAAGGGCAAGGTCACAGAGCAGGAGAGTCTAGAAATAAAGATTGGCAGAGGGAGGGGGGAGAAGAGGCAGAGTAGTCAGGGAATCAAGAAAGAGGAAGGGGCGGAGGTAGTGTAGGCAGGGTTCATGTAGGATCTTTACAGGAGCAGTTCCAGGAGCAAAGCAGATATTCCTTTATAGTGAGTTTGAAGTTAGTTGGGTTTTGGATAGTTCTGATATGGAGAGGGAGTTGGTTCCAAGAGGAGCTAATTTGAGTGGCTGTATAGCACTTTTCCTGTAGCTTTATTAGGTTTACTGATTTGAAGGAGGTGCTGTTCGAAGCTACGAAGTTCCCGATTTGGGATATAAAGAGAGATGATGGTTGCTAGAGATGGACAGGCTGTTGGTTGATGGATGGTAGTACGTGTCAGAAGGATTTGGGGTAGGAGGAGTTGATTATGGAGTTCTAACCAGTGGAGTTTTTGTAAAGAGAGGCATTGATGAGTGATAGGGAATGTTGGTGGCAAATCTAGCAGTTTTGTTGTAGGTAAGGTCTAGTTTGGTTGACTGACAGATTGTTTTGGAGGTTCATTAAGATTGGGGTGGCATATAGTAGGGTAGGCAGTAGTTAGGCTTGAGCTAGGGACAGTTTAGGTTCTTGTATTAAGAATTTATTTCTGTATAGTAATCCTAGTTTTTGGTGTGTCGTCTTGATGCAGTTATAGATGTGGATGTCGAATTTGTTAGCCATCTATATAAACACTGAGAAATTTAGTATGAGATTCGACTGTTTAGAGAAGAGACTGAGAAGGAAGATTTGAGGTATTGGGGGGACTTGGGGAGGAAGAGAAGTTTTGTTTTGTTGGGGATGAGTAGTAGTTTGTTAGTGGTGCGCCATGTTTCAACTGAGTGGAGGGTGTCTTGAGTGAGGGAGAGGAGAAGAGGCGTAGATTGTCTGAGGTTGTGATGATGGTCAAGTCGTCTGCATATTG
This sequence comes from Protopterus annectens, assembly GCF_019279795.1. NCBI lineage: Eukaryota > Metazoa > Chordata > Ceratodontiformes > Protopteridae > Protopterus > Protopterus annectens. Next base: position 964,236,309 of record NC_056733.1, on the reverse strand, counting down.
TATGAGTGTGGAGAGAGATTTTAAGTAGAGATGTTAAGTAGTAGTGGACCAAGGATGGAGCCTTTGAGCACACCAGTGTGAACAGGGAGGAAAGATGAGGTTGCAGAGAGCCATTTGATTGATTGAGCTCTATTTGAAAGGTATGAAGAGAACCAGGCTAGAGTAGAGGTGGAGAGATTAAAATGGGATAGTTTGGAGAGAAGGAGTTTGTGGGACACAGTTTCAAACACTTTAGGAAGGTTGAGGAAGAGGCATGACACTAATCTGTTATCTGTAAGAGATGTAGCGATGGAGTTGATGAAGGGCAGTAGTGCTGTAGTTGTGCTATGATGTGGTCGGAAACCGTGTTGTGTTATAGTGAAGAGATTTTCCTGAATGAGCTATGAGATGAGCTGCTTGTGTACGCATTTTTCCGGAATTTTAGACAGAGGGGACAGAATCGCAGTAGGCCTGAAATTGGAGAGGTCATTGGATTTACCCCCTTTATGTAATGGTATAATATATGACTTTTTCCAGATATTAGGGACAGAATTGTCTTGAATAGACTTATTGACAAGGATGGAGACAGGATAGACGGGGCAGCTAGTTTGAGGTAAAGCGGAGTCAGATAGTCAGCAGAAGGGGAGCAAGGTTTTAGTTTATACAGTAGTGATCTGATGATGGAGGTGGGGACAGGCTTAATAGAGAGAGGAGTGATGTTCTTTGTGTTTCACTGTTGCAGTCCTCACACATGGGTTATCCAACTCCCGGTAGCCCTCAATCGGCCCGAATACCAGAGTCTTGGTATATGATGTCAGATGCCACCGGTTGTAAAACTGATGTCAGTACGTCAGGTATAAAGGGAGGCAGCCGATGCCATTTCCTCAGTCTTTCTTGACGTGGAGCCCGAAGCAGATACAATTCGCACTAGTGCCGGTCGGCCGTTTACCTTCGTTTTGCTTTCCGACTACCAAATTGAAGGCACCTTCAGATAAGTACCCCATTGGGGATCCTCTTTTCTTGCTTTAACGAATGTCCGATAAAGTTTATAACTGTCTTGCCTGTGGAAAACAGATTCCGCACCATGATTTCCATTCCTATTGTATAACTTGTTTGGGCCTTTCGCACGACGTCCCTAACTGCGATCTCTGTGCTTCCTTTAACTCGCGTACTGTACGCCATAGAGCTAAGATTTTGTATAAGCATTTCAGAGTCTGGCCTAAGTTCATTGGTATGTCGTCTTCTGGTCTCCCGACTTCGGATATACCTAGGAAACGCAAAGACAAGGACCGCGACAGGCCTAGGGTTAAATCTGCTGACACACCGGTGAAATTGGTCAGCACCGCGGTAGTCAGTGAGGCGCTTTCGCAGCGCCTGCAGTCCACAGATTTTCAGCCGCAAGCCTCTGCCGAGACATTTACGGAGTTCTCTATGCCACAGGCTGCTTTTTCGTCTTCAGACCTTCCGCCTGTCGCCACTTCAGATGGGTCCGGAGCCTCTTTGCAGGCACCAGGTTCTGACGCCGCCTCTTTTCGACACAAGACCAGAACCAGACCGACTGACTTAGTTCAGACTTCTGCAGATGTCCTTCATGGATGCATCTGCAGTCATAACAAGTAGGTTGTCCTGTCGTCAGGCAGCCCTGCAGTCGGCCGGATTCCAAAGTCCGGGTCCGGCTTCGGCTGATGTCGCTCTCCTCCCGATGTCATCTCTGTTGGTCTTCGGGTATAAAAGCATCAGCCGACGCCATTTTCCTCAGTCTTAAGCAGAAGCTGTTCGCAAGTGCCGGTCGGTCGGATCCAGAGATTACTTCTACCGAATACTATCAAGACTTCTAAAGCTATGGGGACTCTTTCTTGCCTCAGCCGATGTCAGAAAAAGTTAACAATTGTTTAACCTGTGGGAAACAAATACCTCATAAAGATTTCCACTCATACTGTCTGCCTTGTTTAGGCCCAGCCCAAGCAGCCTGTTCGCCTGTGCTTTTTAACCACAGCTAGGGCGTCGGTCGGAGTTTGCAGAACAGTTTTACTGATTTACATTATGCCGCCGGATCCTCCGACTACCCCAAAACGAAGATAAAGACCGACTCGCGGTCCGCGGTTTCGCCGAAACCACGGTAAAGCAAACAGGTGTCCTGTGTCGCCGAAACCGAGAAAACTGCTCAAAGTACAGCTGAACCTATTCTAACAACTGAGGCCCCTGCTACAACTCTTGAATCGACCTCAGAAATTTTACCCACTACGGTGGTTGACTTATCAGACACCATCCCCTTGATGTCTCTACCCCAGCACGTGGTGCTGCTAGGCCTCCAGCTGCCATGTCCATTAAGGCCTTCGCCAGGGCTAAAGCAGCCAAGACTACTAAATCAGTGCCTGTTAAACCCCCCACATCCAGGCCCTCTTCTAGTTCTCAAATGCTTTCTTTGGCAGAAGATTTAATTTCTTTAATTAGAGGATCTCAACCTCACCCAGACAGGGCCTCTCAGCCCCTGAGAAGAGACCTAGGGCAGAGCCCCTGAGCCAGTTTCTACTGATGATTCTGCTGATGAATCAGACATAACTGATCAGCCTGAGGCTCCCTTCTTCAATTTTGAAGACCATGATGCACAAGAAAGCATTCCCGCTGGTTCCCCACCAGAAGAATTCTCCTTTGGGGAAACCTTGCATGCCATGCAGAACAGTTCCAATGGCAGCAACAGGATTTTTCAGACTCCAGAAAAGACTTAGGACCTTTCTGCACCTCCCACAGCACAGGCCCTTAGCTATACCTCCTGTTCTCTGTGGTGGATGATGCTTTCAATGATGTTTGCTCCATATTCTTTACCCCAGCCCCTGCCAAACCAGACAGATTTTACAGGGTGCCAGATACTCATCACCACCTTTACAAGGCCCCACTTGCAGACCCAGAAACTATATCCCAGGGTCCCAAGACAGTAGCCGACCACAGCTAAAAACCCTATTCCTTCTGAAAGGGAAGCAAGGTCACTAGACAGATGGGGTAAAAGGTCTACACTTCAGCTACTCTCTCAGCTAGAGCTTTAAACTGTCAGTTTCACATGATACAATACCAAGAGTTTATGCTTGATCAGTTAACTAAAAACTAACCACTGATGAATCTCTTGATAAGAAATATGTATTAGAGATGGTAAATAACATACAACAGGTTAGCAACCATTCCTTAAAATGTGGCTATGATGCACTGGAGGCTTCATTTAGATCAGCCATGACAGGCACAGTGATAAGAAGGCATGCATGGCTAAAGGAACAAGCTTTACCGGATCATGTTAAAGCTAAGTTGCTAGATGCTCCTATGGACAAGACAAGTTTGTTTGGTACACCTGCCCAGCAGGTTATGAAGAAAATGGAAGAAAAGGCAAAATCTGTTCAAACTGTTAAAGATTTCTTGCAGGTTCAACCCCCAAGGTTTAGCAGGAACTGGCCTGCCAAAAATTGGTCCTTTCCTGACTCCACAAAATTTCAAAGGGGTAGAAATAGACGTCCCAGAGGCAGAAACCAATCCAGAGGAGGTGCCTACAGAGGACGACAGTGGCAAGGTAACAACAGAGGCACAGACACAGCCACTGCCACTACATCAGCACAACCGCAGTGACTTAATCCTAAATCCGCCTACCAGGGAACAAATAGCAACCCCTCTAGGCGGAAAGTTAACCTTATTTTCAAAGAACTGGCACTACATAACAAAAGACAAGTGGATTTTACAAACCATAGATCAAGGTTACCGGTTTCACTTCCACACTTTACCAGTCAAAAGAGGAATGCCAAATCTACCTCCAAATCAAAAAACAGAGGCTCTACGCCAGATAATGGAGTTAGCAAACATGAGAGCTGTGGAAAGAGTGCCAACAGCAGAACAAGGAAAGGGGTTCTACTCCAGACTATTCCTAGTTCCAAGAAAGGAAAAAGTTGGAGACCAACCTGTCCACCTTAAATACATACATCATTGTCCCAAAATTCAAAATGCTGACCCTACAGCAACTTCTTCCCATGCTGGGCAAGGAGTCTTGGCTGGTAACTCTAGATCTCAAGGAGGCATACCTGCACGTCCCCATTCGACCAATCTGCAGAAGATACCTCAGATGTCTTGCAGGATCAGAGCACTATCAATTCTCAGCATTGCCCTTTGGCTTATCTACTGCCCAGAGTATTCACAAAATGCCTGGCATCAGTAATCGCCCATTGCAGACTACAGGAATTCAGATTTCCCCATACCTGGACGACTGCCTGCTACAAGGGGACAACAAAAGCAAGCTGACAACAGATTTACAAAGGGTCATTTACTTGCTACAAGGACTGGGATACACAGTCAATTTACAAAAGTCAAGACTGATACCATCCCAAACAAGGACTTTCTGAATTGGACACAGTACAACAAATGGCATTCCTGACTACAGAAAAGCAAAAAGAACTTCCTCTTTACTTGGCACTAACAAAACTGAACAAGTTAACAGCAAGAAAAGTTCTACAGGCCTTGGGCTTCATGGCATCATGCATAATCTTGGTCCCATTTGCCAGACTACATATGAGGAAACTACAGTGGTACCTAAAGAATTTATGGTCCCAACACAGACACAGTCTAGAAACAGAAATCCCACTAATTCCATGCTTAAAACAGGAGTTCCTATGGTGGGCTCAGGCATGCCAGTCAAACCCAGGCCTACCCTTTCGCAGATGTCAACCAAGCCAGACCATCACAACAGACGCTTCAGACCTAGGATGGGGCCCACATGCTGGACAAATGCTGCAAGGATTGTGGACACAGGATCAACTTCACCTGCACATCAATCTAAAAGAAATGCTGGCAGTAAAACTGGCAATCCAAAAGTTCAAACCATTTCTCAAAGAGGGCCAGTTGATGATAAGGACAGACAACACCACAGTCATGTGGTACATCAACAAACAGGGAGGCACTCATTCATACCCCTATGCAGAATGACCTTGGAGCTGTGGACCCTGGCACTCAGCTACAACATTCAGTTACAGGCAATATTTGTACTAGGAAAGACAATACTCTGGCAGACATATTAAGCAGAACCACGGATGCCCACGAATGGAAGCTGCACCCGACATCTTCAAGACCATCTCAAAGAAATGGGGAATGCCACAGATAGACCTATTTGCATCACCTCTCAATTACCAGCTCAAAAATTCTGCACAAGGACATTCCACCCACTAGCATGGAAAGTGGACTCACTCTCCTTCAACTGGAAAGGCCTAACAGCATATGCATTCCCACCTCTTCCTTTGATACACAAGGTACTGCTAAAAATAAGGGAAGAACGTCCAAGGATAATCCTGATAGCTCCAAACTGGCCAAGACAACACTGGTACCCACTACTGAAGAGCATGTCTCGAACAATATGTGGCCAATACCACTGATGCCTTTGATGTTAACTCAGAACAACTACAGCATCATACATCCAAACCTAAAACGCTGCAACTGACTGCATGGAACATCACATAGCAGCAGCTAATCCAGAACTTTCCCAAAGAGTTAAAGACATTATTCTTGAAGCACGCAGACCTTCAACAAGAAGGAACTATGCTGGAAAATGGAAAAGGTTTGTCATTTGGAGTACGGAAAGAGGAAAAGATGTGTCAAACATAGATATGCCTAACATTCTGGAGTATCTTCATTCAGGCCTGTCCTACTCCTCCATCAAGATACATGCATCAGCTATTTCAGCAGAATACAGCTCAGGCAGTTCCTCAGAGGAATCAAGAATGTAAAACCTCCAAGGAAACCACCATTACCAGCTTGGGATTTAAACTTTGTGCTAGAAAAGTTGACACTATCACCCTTTGAACCAGCAGCAACAGCAGACCTACAACACCTGTCATGGAAAACTGCTTTCCTACTGGCAATTACTTCAGCAAGGAGGGTTTCAGAACTACAGGCCTTAATGGCAGTGCAACCCTTCCTAATCTTCCACCAAGATAGTGTCCTTGAGGACTAATCCTACATTTATGCCCAAGGTGGTATCCAGAGTGTCTTTAAACCAGGCAATCCACCTACCTACCTTCTTTCCCAACCCACAAAACAGAGGGAAAGAATACTGCATACCTTGGATGTACATAGACAGCTACGCTACTACTACAGAACAAAAATAGCAGAAAGACTGACCAACTCTTTGTAGCCTATGCAACAGGAAGGGAAGGAAAAAACAGACAATCTCCAAATGGATAGCCTTCCATGGAAACCAAAGACATTAGGATCCTAAACACACCATAATCTACTTTATCCTCCTCCCTAGTTGGCTATGGTATTTTATGACTGCAGATGCATCCATGAAGGACATAGTACAGTTTTGTACCTACCATAAATGTAGATGTCCGAACTGGATAGCATCTGCAGTCAGGATTACCCTCCTCCTTCCCTCTGTGGTACTCCTAGGGTGTTTACCCTCCTAATAGCTAGCTTTTGGGGAGTCTTTATGGTGTATTTGTTTGTATATATGTACATATATGCTTATTGCTGTGTTTACCTCTATCTATTTGGAAACATTGGCATCTATCCAAATTTTTAGCCTGCAAGAGGGCTACTGGCATCTGGGGCAAGGAACACCGACTGCAGGGCTGCCTGACGACAGGACAACCCACTTGTTATGACTGCAGATGCTATCCAGTTCGGACATCTACATTTATGGTAGGTACAAAACTGTACTTTGCTAGGCCTCCCGAGTCCCTCCGGATTGCTATTAAACCTTCCAGGCACAAACCTACTCACAAGCAGGCGTCGGCCTCTCCTCCTGTGCCTCAGTCCCAGTTGGTAAAGATGGCTGGTGATCATCTTTCCCTGATCAGGGGCTCTCCCCCCTTCAAAGAGGGCTAGGGAATTATCTCCTGATATTTTCTCTCTCATATTCTGATTTCCAGTATGTCTGCCGGTGAAGAAGGAAATTCTCAACTTTTTTTTTCTGGCTTTGAGGATTCTGATGCTGAGGACTCTATCCCTTCTGCCTCCCCTCCAGAAGATTTTTCCTTTGGGGATACTTTGAATACTCTCAGGGAGCATTTTAAATGGGAATTTCAGGATTTTCCACTGTCTAAGAAAAAAATCAGGGAATTTTTGGATTTGCCACAGCAATAAGCCTCTATACCTCCAGTCTTGGAAGTTGTGGATAATGTTTTCATGGAAAATTCTTTTAACTCCTAATTCTGTTCCTCCTGCCCCCAGAAAACCAGACATGTATTATAGGGTTCCTAAATCTCATCAATTCCTTTTTTAAAAACCCTACTGCTGATCCAGAAGTTATTTCTCAAAGCCCCAAGGGTGTTAGGCTACTATTGCTAAAAACCCTGTGCCTTCTAATAAGGAGTCTAGGGCCCATGGACAGGTGGGGCAAAAAAGTCTATACCTCTGCAACTCTTGCCATTAGATCCGAGAATTTTCTTTTTCACGTGCTTAAGTATCAGCAGCATACTTTGGTTATTAAGGCTAAACTTGGGGATATTCCTTCCATGATGGAGAACAAAGATTTACAAGACTTACTGAATTCTGCCACTTCAGTTGATAAGTATTGACTTCATTGTGGTTTTGACACTTTGGAGACTTCCTGCAGAGCAGCAGCCACTGGTTCTGTAATTAGAAGGCATGTTTGGCTCAGGGAGCAGCCTCTTCCTGAACCTGTTAAATCGAAATTGCTGGATGCTCCTTTGCACAAGGACAATCTTTTTGGTAATAAGGCTGAGGAGGTACTGAAGAAGTTGGAGGATAAGGCAAAATCTATGCAAGCTGTAAAAGATTTCCTTCAGGTTCAGCCTCCTCGGTTTAGTAGGCATTATCCTTCCAAGAATTGGTCTTTCCCTGATCCTGGCAAGCAGGGTCGCTCTAGGCCTAGGGGTTTCAGATCTTCCAGAGGGCAGGCTTCTGCCTCTCAAAGGGCTAAACAGTGGCATTCTTCTGTTAAATTGGGGAGTTTAAGCCAGCTTCCCAAAGCAAACATTCTTCTGCCTACCTCTGCAGGCCCTGGGTTTCTTTTGGGGGGAAAAGTTAGCCAGGTTCGCAGAGGTATGGTCTGCCATCACAGACGACAAATGGGTGCTCAGTATAGTAAACCAAGGTAATAAGTTTTACTTTCATACCTTCCATTTTACAATGGTACCCAGACATACCCAGAACTCTCTGGGCAGAGGTAGAAACTCAAATTTCTTCTTTACTGACTATGGGGGCTATAGAGCCAGTTCCTGCAAATCAGGCAGGCCTAGGTTTTTATTCAAGACTTTTTCTGGTACCCGAGAAAGGAGGCACCTGGTGCCCTATTCTGGATCTGTCTGTTCTAAACACATTCCTGGCGATTCCCAAATTCAAGATGCTCGCCCTTCAACAGTTACTACCAGTGCTGGGCAAGGATTCATGGCTGGTAACTTTGGATCTCAAGGAGGCTTAACTGCACATTCCAATAAGTGAAAGTTGCAGGCAGTTCCTTTGCTTCAGGGCTGAGGAGCAACACTTTCAATTCTCGGCATTGCCCTTTGGCTTATCTACTGCTCACATAGTTTTTACCAAGTGCCTGGCTCCATTGCTTTTTGCAGACAGAGAAACATTAAAATGTATCCTTACCTGGATGACTGTCTTATTCAAGCAAACTCCCCAGAACAACTAGAAAAGTATTTGGATTTCGTGAAGAACATTCTCACCTCTTTGGGTTACACACTCAACGAAAAGAAGTCAAAGTTGGTTCCTACAAGGGAGATTGTTTTCCTGGGAGCGAGTCTGAATACAGCCACCCAGATGGTATTCCTCCCTCAACAGAAGAAAGATCTTTCGACTTACTTCATGAGCTTGGCAAGCATGACCCAGCTCTCTGCAAGGCAATTCCTGCAAGCACTGGGGTTCATGGCTTCATGTGTTTTGATGATCCCATATGCAAGGCTGCTTATGAGAACTTCAGTGGTACCTCGAGAATCTTTGGTGTCAACACACTCAGGACTTAGACTTGATTCTTCCCCTGATTCCATGTCTACAAATGGAGTTCCTCTGGTGGGTGACAGCCTGTTCTCAGAACAAGGGTCTGCCTTTCCACCCACCGCCTGCCAGCCAGACTCTCACCACAGACGCCTCAGATGTTGCATGGGGGCTCATCTGGAAGGCAGGGGCATACAGGGGACATAGAGCAACCAGCAGATTCATCTGCATATAAACTTAAAAGAATTGGTGTCAGTGCAGCAGGCCTTGTTGGCTTTCAAGGACCTACTTTACCGTGGGACTCTGCTGATCGGGACAGACAATACCACAGTCATGTGGTACATCAGCAAGCAAGGGGGGACTCACTCTTACCCCTTGTGCAGACAAAAGCACGAGACTATGGTCCATAGCAGCACCCATGGGCTTGCATCTAATAGCCCAGTATCATCCAGGGAGGCTAAACTCCTTGGCGGAGCATTTGTGCAGACATTCTGGATCCTCACAAGTGGCAACTGAACAAGGATATTTTCCATCGCATCACTCAACATTGGGGCACCTTACAAGTGGATCTTTTCTCCTCTCTCACCAATCATCTCCTTCCAAACTTCTGCACCAGCAAGTTTCAAAACAAAGCTTGGAGGGTGGATGCGTTGTCCTTCCCATGGACACATCTCTCAGTTTATGCATTCCCTCCTCTGCCTCTTCTTCCCAGAGTGCTACTAAAGATAAGGGATGAAAAACCAAAGGCTGCTCTGATAGCTCCAGATTGGCCCAGGCAGCATTGGTATCCCCTCCTTCGCAGCCTTTCCCAGTCTCAGCCTTGGTATCTTCCCCTGGTACCAGGTCTGTTGGTTCAGGGAGGGGGAAAGTTCCTTCATCCTCATCTTCAAACTCTGCATTTAACTGCCTGGCTAATACTTTAAATCTTTCCCAGCAGGTGGTTGAAGTTCTTCATGAGGCCAGGAGGCCTAGCACCAGGAGGTCCTATGCAGATAAATGCAAGAGATTTTGCTCTTGGATGCAGGGTAAAGGAGAAGACTCTTCTCATCCTTCTCTTTCACTCATTCTTCACTACCTAGCAGGATTGCTTAATGATGGACGTTCCTTTTCTTCAATCAAAATTCACGCTTCAGCAATTTCGACTCATTGTTCTTTTGAGCAACCCATTTTTTCTCACCCCTTGATGAAACAGTTCGTGAGAGGAGCTAGTAATCTTAGACCTCCCAGAAGAGCTCCAACTCCTGCTTGGGATCTTAATTTTGTGCTGGAAAAACTTACTCTGCCTCCCTTTGAAAAAGCTGCCTCTGCTGGTTTCAGGTTTCTATCCTGGAAGACTGCTTTCCTTTTAGCTATTACTTCAGCTAGAAGGGTATCTGAGCTGCAAGCATTAATAGCAGTAGAACCTTTCATTATTTTTCACTCAGATCGGGTTTCTCTGAGAAGTAATCCCTCCTTCTTGCCTAAGGTAGTTTCCAATTTAACCCTTAACCAGTCTATTCACCTGCCCTACTTTTTTCAACAATCCCCAAAATAAAGGGGAAATGATTCTGCACTCTCTTGATGTGCATAGACAGCTGAGATTTTACTTAGGACTAAATCCTTTTGAAAATCTGAACAGTTATTGGTTAGTTTTGCTCCTGTGGCTCAGGGTAAAGCTATTTCAAAATAAACCATCTCCAAATGGATTGCTGATTGTATTCACTTTTGTTACCTGCAGCATAGGAAGGTTCCCCCTCAGGGTATTAGGACCCATTCTACTGGAGCAGCCTCTACCTCTGCAGCCTTTCTGAGAGGTGTGCCTACTAAGGACATTCTAGAAGCAGCTACTTGGTGTTCTGTCCATACTTTCATAAAGCATTACAATCTACCTTTGTTTTCTAACTCCAGGGCTGGTTTTGCCTCTGCAGATGTTCTTTGTGTTTCACTGTTTCAGTCATCACATTTGGGTTATCTGCTTGCAGTAGCCCTTGGTTGGCCTGATTATGAAAGTCTTGGGTCCTGCATCGGTTGCTGTCTCATCTTCCGTGACATCAGATAGTCAGGGGTATAAAGCATGCAGCCAACGCCATTATATCAGTTTTTCTTGCCGTGTGGTAGCAGAAGCAGTTCGCAAGTGCCTGTTGGCCGACTCCTGAAATTTTCGTTTTCAAGTTTCAGAACCAAAGTTTTCAACTAAACCTAAGTACCTCATTGGGGAAACTTTTTTTCTTGCTCTAAACCGATGTCAGTAAAAGTCAATTGTATTTCTTGTGGAAAGCAAATACCTCAAAGATTTTCATTTGTACTGTATTCCTTGCCTAGGGCCCTAACCATGACGTACCTCACTGTCGGTTTTGTGCCTTATTTAAGCAACAAACTATCCGTCGCCGGTATATTTATGCTTCTAAATATTTTGATACTATTCTCCAGATATGTCTTCGGTAAGCCATCCGACTACCAACATTTCAAAAAAACACAAAGATAGACAGAGACAGGCCGACCAGGTCAAAAGCTGTCGACGCTTCTAAGCCAGTTGCCAGTTCACCGGTACTCAGTGAGGCGCTTTTGCAGCCCCCGATACCCGCTACTTCAGATTCGTAGGCCTCTACGGAGACCCATTCAGAGTCCGGTATGCCACGAGATGCTTCAACAGTGGAACCTGCAGAGCCACAGTGCAGGCACCGGCTTCTGAGGGTGTATTCAGACCTACTGACTTGCATATTAAACCGATGTCATCTTCTTCAAGACCTAAAACTCGAACCATGCCTGGAAAACCGATGCCTAGACCGCATGGTCAGGCCTCTCTGCCTAAAAAACAAATAAGAATGGCTGAAGACCTTATTACTTTAATTAGGGGAAGCCAGCCTTCCCCTTCTAAGAGTCCTAGGACTGAATTTGCTTATGATTCTTCTGACCTGGATTCTGAAATTTCTGTTTTCTCTGATGACCACATTTACCCTTATCTACCTATGAGGATTCTGATGCAAAGGACAATATTCCCTCTGCTTCCCGTCCAGAGGATTTCTCTTTTGGTGAAACCTTGCATACTCATAGGGAGCATTTTCGCTGGGAAAGCCAGGATTACTCTGATTCTAAAAAGGATTATTCTGATTCTAAAAAGAGGCTTAGGGATTTCTTACTCGCCTCAACACAGTCCTCTAACTATCCCCCCTGTACTGGACATTGTTGATGATGCCTTTTCGGAACTTAACTTGGCCCCTGATTCTTTGCCTCCTGCTCCCAGAAAACCTGACAGATGTTGCAGGCTTCCTGACTCTCACAAGTTCCTTTTTAAAAATCCTACTGCAGATCCAGAGACTATTTCACAGGGACCCAAGGGCACTAAGGCTACTACTGCCAAAATTCCTACCCCCTCTGATAGAGACTCCAGGGAGCTGGATAGATGGGGTAAGAAGGTATGCACTTCTGCAACTTTGGCCATTAGGGCCTTAAACTGCCAGTTTCATATGTTAAAGTATCAGCAGCATGTTATTGGATTACTTAAACAGAAAATGATGATGTTTCCTCACTGTGCTGAAAATAAGGATTTACAGGATCTAATGCATCCTGCTGAACAGGTTGGAAAACATACTTTGCAATGTGGTTTTGATTCACTAGAGGCGTCTTGCAGGGCTGCTGTCACTGGGTCTGTACTTAGAAGGCATGCTTGGCTTAAGGAGCAATCTTTTCCAGATCATGTTAAAGCTAAATTGCTGGATGCTCTCTTAAGTCAGGACCACCTGTTTGGCAACAAAGTAGAAGTAGTTCTTCAAAAGATGGAGGAAAAAGCAAAATCTATGCAAACTGTTACAGATTTCCTACAAGTACAGACTCCAAGATTTAGTAGGCATTGGCCCTCTAAGAATTGGTCCTTTCCTGCCTCTTCCAGGCCTTCTCAGTCCAAGCCCAGAACCAGCAGAACACCCAGGCTTCAGTCCCAGGGTACACACAGGACTAAGCAGTGGGGGGCTCCCACTTCCAAAGCAGAGAGTAGTAAGACTCCCCCCTATGGTAAGCTGTCTCAGTGACTTAACTTTAAAACGTCCAAGCACTTCTCAACTGACTGCTCCTTTAGGCAGAAAGATTGCTCTGCAGGCAAAAAACTAGGAACTCATTACCCAGGACAAATGGGGTTTAAATATAGTGTCCCAATGCTACAGATTTCACTTCCACACGTTACCGACTCCAGACGGTTGGCCAGATCTACCCCCAAATCAGTGGGCAGAGGCTCAAAAGCAAGTACTCTCTCTCTCTCTTAAGCATAAAGACTATTCATACTGTACCAGAAGAGGAAAAGGGACAAGGTTTCTACTCAAGACTTTTCCAGGTACCCAAATTCAAGATGCTAACCCTTCACCAGTTACTTCCTATGCTAGGCAAAGATGCCTGGTTGGCAACACTGGATCTAAAGGAAGCCTACCTGCACATCCCAATCGGGGAATCTTGCAGACGGTACCTACGCTTCAAAGCAGGCTACATGCACTATCGGTTCTCTGCACTGCCCTTTGGCTTATCTACTGTGCCCAGGGTATTCACAAAGTGCCTAGCTCCAGTCATTGCATTTTGCAGGAAAGAAATATTCAGATATATCCATACCTGGACGATTGTCTAATTCAGGCAGAAAGCCAGGACATACTTTTGAATCATCTGCCGTTTGTACAAAAGGTGCTAACTTGTCTGGGGTACACCATAAACGAAAAGAAATCACATCTAGTACCCTGTCAGCAAATTATATTCCTGGGAGCAAGCTTGAACACAACTTCCCAGATGGTTTTTCTCACGCCAGAGAAACAAGTTCAGTTGACAACTTACTTCAAACTAATGGCCACAAAGACCCTGCTGTCTGCAAGGCAAGTACTGCAAGCCTTGGGGTTCATGGCCTCCTGGATTCTACTAATTCCGTATGCAAGACTGCATATGAGGAAATTACAATGGTATCTAAAAAGCCTATGGTGTCAACATTCTCAAAACCTAGAAGCAATGATTCCTATCATACCTTGCCTACGGTTAGAGTTACTTTGGTGGGCAGAGGCCTGCCACCTAAAAAAGGACCATCATTCACTCTACCCCCCTGCTGCCCAAACCCTAACAGACACATCTGACTATGCATGGGGGGCTCACCTGGCAGGGAAGTGCATTCAGGGCAAATGGAACCCAAGTCAAATGCACCTGCATATCAATCAAAAAGAAATGTTAGCTGTACAGAATGCTCTGACAGCCTTCAAGGACCACATTCTTCCAGGACAATTTAATGGTAAAGACTGACAACACCACTGTTATATGGTACATAAACAAGCAGGGGGAACCTATTCTTACCCCCTCTGCACACTAGCCATGGCTCTGGAACACAGCCTTGAGCTACCAGGTGCATCTACAGGCTCAGTTCCTGCCAGGAAAACTAATTACACTTGCAGATGAACTAAGCAGATATCTCATGGACCCACACGATTGGAAACTGGAACCAAAGACTTTCAACATGTTGATAAACAAATGGGGGAGCCCAGATATAGACCTGTTTGCCCCCCCCCCGAACTACCAGTTGGACAAATTCTGCACAAGGACTCCCCACAAACAAGCTTGGAAAGTAGATGCTCTGTCCTTCAGCTGGAAAAATCTATCAGTTTATGCCTTTCCCTCTCTGCCTCTCCTCTCCAAAGTACTACTAAAGATCAAACAGGACAAACCAAGGACGATACTGATTGCACCAGACTGGCCACGCCAACACTGGTACCCTCCTCTTGTGCAGTGTGTCACTGCTAGCCCCATGGCACCTACCTCAGACCCCTACCCTGCTGTCACAGCAGGAAAGTCAGATTCTGCACCCTCAGCTTCAAACCCTGAACCTGGCAGCCTGGCTAATTACCTAATTTCTCCTTTACCATCCCTCAGTAAAAAAGTGTTGGATGTTATTTTGGAGGCAAGGAGGCCTAGCATTAGAAAATCTCTGCTGAAAAATGGAAAAGATTCTGTGCCTGGAACCAAGCTCAAGGGATGGCCACAGCAGCGCCCAACTTGCCTCAGATTCTTCACTTCACAAGGGCCTTATTTTTTCCTCCATCAAAATTCACGCCTCAGACATTTCAGCTCATTACAACACAGAACCGCCCCTCTTCTCTCATCCACTGTTCAAGCAGTTCCTCAGAGGGGCCAAAAACTTAAGACCACCCAGGAGAGCCCCAGCTTCAGCATGGGACCTTAACTTTGTATTGGAAAAACTCACTCTTCCTCCTTTTGAACCCGGCTGCAAGTTGTTGTGTCTTTCGGCTTTTCCCGGTTAGGGGTCACCACAGCGGAACTCCGGTCCGCTAATGATTGGTAGTTGATTTTTACGTGCTGAGTTACCAGCCCTGACGCACAACCTTCAACAAAGGTATGCCCATTCACGCATGTCTCCATGCAGAAGACGCTCTAGCTGAGAATCGAACCGGACAGCATCTGACTGTGAGGTGACAACGCTACCGCAGCACCACCACCGCAAGTTAAAATTCCTTTCTTGGAAAACAGCCTTCCTTTTAGCAATCACTTCAGGAAGAAGGGTACCTGAATTACAGGCCCTTATGGCAGTGGAGCCTTTCATCATCTTTCATGTGGACAGGGTGTCCCTGAGGACCGGCCCTCCTTCATGCCCAAGGTGGTATCCAGTGTGGCTCTTAATCAGGCCATTCATTTGCCAACCTTCTTTTTTAATCCACAGAACAAAGGGGAACATTACTGCACTCCTTAGATGTGCACAGACAACTTAGATTTTACTTGGACAGGACTAAACCTCAAAGGAACTCTGAACCAACTGCTGGTGGCATTTGCTGCAGGGGCAGAGGGGAAGGCCATTTCAAAACACACCATTTCTAAATGGATAGGCCATTGCATTCATTTCTACTATAAGCACCATGGAAAACCTATCCCACAGGGGATTAGACCCCATTCAACCAGGGCTGCATCTACCTCTACAAGCCTTTCTCAGAGGTGTCCCTACCAGGAACATCCTAGAAGCTGCTACCTGGAGTTCTGTACATACTTTCACCAAGCATTACCATCCAGAATTGGCTTTGCCACTGCAGTCTTGCAGAGCCTTATAGCTGGTCCTAATGCTATCTAAATTCCTCCTCCCATCCTTAGCTTTGGGAATCTACCCAAATGTAATGACTGCAACAGTGAAACACGAAGAACATGGTTCAGTTGTGTACACTTACCATAAATGTAGATGTTCGAGTGTATTCACTGTTGCTGTCCTGGTTACCCTCCCTCCAGCCCCCTGATTTCTTTTGGCTATACCTCTACTCTCCTTTACTATGCTTAAAAGCGATGTTCTTCATTCCACATTGCTGCAGTCCTAACCATTGTACTATCGCATGACCGACGCCATATCCTCAGTTTTTTGCCGCATGTGAAATATTTCAAGTCGGAGTTTCAGGATGTCAGAAAAAGTGAATAACTGTATTTCTTGGGAAGCAGACCCCTCGCGAGGGATTACCATACTCCTATACCTTGTTTAGGGCCCTGAGCACAGCGTTGTTGCTTGTGCTAGATTTAATACACTATTAAGAGGTTAGACTGTGCCAGGTTGGGCAGGTTAGTGTTTCATAATTACAAAATGCCGCCCGGATGCTCGCTCCGGGGCGCTTCAAAAAAAGCAAAAAAAGACAAAACAGCAAAGCCTAGGGTTGATGAACCGGCTGGGAGCCAGAGGTTTTGCCAGGAGTTTCTTTGGAGTCTCAGGCAGAGACTTTACTGTTACAGGATGTGCCCTCTCAGGAGGTAGGCCAGGCTGAGGGGCTTCTCAGGTAACTGTTCTTCCCTCTCTTCCCAAGATAGTTAGAGCCTCCTACTGTTTCCAAAACTTCTGAGAGGTAGGCCAAGTTCAGCTTCAGTGGGGCTTCTCCTAGCACTTCAGGTTCTGTGCCTAAGAAACATATGCTTAAAATGGCAGAAGATTTAATTACTATGATTAGAGGCTCTATGCCCTCCTGATAAGAGGCCTAGGGTGGAACCTGAGTTTGAGAGTTTGGAACAGTATTCAGAGGCTTCGGAGTTCTTCATGGAAGACTTGCAGGAGTTTCCTCCTTATTCTGATTCTGATGTGGATGATTCCACACCTACAGCTTCTCCTCCTGAGGATTTCTGCATTCCATGAGGGAACACTTTAAATGGGAAGGCCAAGATTACTCTGATTCCAGGAAAAGGCTTAGGGAATTCTTATTTTACCCCAACATAGGCCCTTAGCTATACCTCCTGTGTTGAATGTGGTGGAAGATGTTTTTGCAGAGGCTTCCCTGAACCCTGACTCTCTGCCTCCTGCCCCTGTTAAACCTGATAGGTACTATAGGGTGCAAGCTCATAAGTATTTGTTTAAGAGTCGACCCAGAAACTGTTTCTCAGGGGCCTAAAGGTGTTCAGGCCTCTGTGATTAAAAATCCTGTTCCCACTGATAAAGAGGCAAGGGCTTTGGATAGGTGGGGAAGAAAGTGTATACCTCTTCCACTCTAGCCATGAGAAATTGTCAGTTTCACACACTAAAATATCAAAAATATATCTCCTTCACAATTGAAATCTAAGGTGGATGCTTTTTTGAAGGTATAGAGTGTAAAGAGTTGCTGGATTTAGTTCATGTGTCTGAACAAGTGGGTAAGCATTCTTTGCAATGTGGTTTTGATGCTGTGCAGGCCCTCCTCGAGGGTGGCTGCCACTAGTTCTGTTCTTCGCAGGCATGCCTGGTTGAGGGATCAGAATTTAGCAGAGCATGTTAAGACTAGGATTTTGGATGCTCCTTTACAGTCTGATGTGTTATTTGGTTCGCCTGTGGAAGCAGTTTTAAAGAAAATGGAGGACAAAGCTAAGTCTATGCAAACTGTTAAAGATTTTTTGCAGGTGCAGCCACCAAAGTTCAGTAGAAATTGGCCTACTAAGGGATGAACATATCCTGCTTTTGATTCCCAGTCTAGGGGTAGGTCTAGACGTGGTAGGGGCAGAGCTCAAGGTTCTTTTAGGCCTAGAACAGGGGGTTCACCTGCTCAGACTTCTGGTGAGGGAAGGGGTCAGTCCTTCGTAAACAGACCCAATGACCTGCCTTTTCAGCTGCCAGTAGATTCTCGCTGGGTGGCTCTTTTGGGAGGAAGACTGTCTCTTTTCAAAGAAAATTGGGATTTAATCACTCAAGACAGATGGGTGTTGGATATCATTCACCACGGTTACAGGTTTTATTTCCACACATGCCCCTTTCAAAGGCATGCCAGACGCTCCTCCTCCACAAAGGGAAGAGGCTCACAAGCAAATTTCTCTGTTACTCCAAATAGGGGCCATTCAGCCAGTCCCTATACCAGAAAGGCCTATTAGGATTTTATCGCCTGTTTCTAGTACCAAAGAAGGGGAACACATGGAGACCAATTTTGGATTTATCTATCCTCAACTCTTATCTGGACATTCCCAAGTTCAAGATGTTGGACTGCAACAGCTTTTACCTCTGCTGGGCAAAGATCATTGGATGGTAACTTTAGATCTCAAGGAAGCTTACCTTCATGTGCCTATAAGACTGTGTTGCAGGAAAAATTCTCATTATCAGTTCTGCATTGCCCTTTGGCTTATATCTACTGCCCCAGAGTATTCACAAAGGTTCTGGCTCCAGTGATAGCGGAATTCAAATCTATCCTTACTTGGACGACTGCCTGATTCTGGCTCAAGAAAAGGAAGACCTTCTACAGCATCTGGAATATGTCATAGCAGTGCTAAGATGCCTAGGGTATTCTGTGAACGAAATAAAGTCCAGTCTAGTACCCTCTCAAGACATGTGCTTTCTGGGTGTGAGACTGAATACAGCAGCCCAGATGGCCTTTACCGGACAAACAAAAGAATCTTTCCAGTTACTTCCATCAGCTATCTCTTCAGTCCGGGCTGACTGCAAGGACAGTCCTTCAAGCCTTAGGGTTCATGGTCTTTGTATTCTGGTGCTTCCCAATGCCAAACTGCATATGAGGAAGCTACAATGGTATCTCAAAATGTATGGACTCAGCACTGCCAGGATTTGGACACTGTCATTCAAATAATACCTTGCATTCAAAAGGAATTTTTGTGGTGGGCTCAGGAATGTCACCTAAACAAGACTCTCTGTGACCCGCCAGAGGCGAAGTCAGATTCTAACGACAGATGCCTCAGACATTGCTTGGGGAGCTCATCTAAATGGAAAGTGGATACAAGACAAGTGGCCTGCCAGACTACAGCATCTACATATCAACATGAAGGAGATGTTAGCAGTCCAATTTGCATTAATGGCTTTCAAGGATTTACTTCTTCCAGGGCAGGTGTTGATTCTAACAGACAACACAACTGTCATGTGGTACATCAACAAACAAGGGGAACACATTCTTACCCATTGTGCAGGCAAGCAATGATTTCAGCTTGCAACTAACTCTTCAGGCAAGGTTTCTGAACTCCTTAGCAGATGTGTTAAGCAGGCAAATCATGGATCCGGAAACTGGATCTTCATGTATTTCAAAGGTTGAGTGTCCTGGGGGAACTCCAGACATAGATCTGTTCGCTTCTCCACTAAACCACCAGCTGCCAAAGTTTTGCACAAAGAGGTTACATCACACAGCTTGGAAAGTGGATGCTCTTTCTTTCAGTTGGAAAAATCTTCATGTTCCACCTCTGCCTCTTCTTCCAAAGGTGCTTCTAAAGGTCAGACAAGACAAGCCAAGGATGATTTTAATAGCTCCAGATTGGCCTCGCAACACTACCCACCCACTAAGGAGTCTCTGGTAAAGAAGCATGGCTGGCCTTTTTGATGATTCCACACCTGTTATCTCAGAAGGACGGTCCACTGCTCAATGTCAAGCTTCACTCTTCATCTAACAGCCTGGCATATTCTGTGTTGAAACACAGCAGGTCTCAACTTCCTCAACAAGTTTTAAATGTGATTATGGAAGCTAGAAGACCTAGTACAAGGAAAAATGGAAGAGATTTTTATTTTGGAGTGCAGCAAAGAATTTGGAGATTTCTGAGCCTAATTTGAGTGTGGCTCTTCAATATCTTACTGAGTTTTTGGACAAAGGTTTGTCCTTCTCTTCCATTAAGATTCATGCTGCAGCAATTTCAGCTCACTATGATTGTGACCCACCATTGTTTTCGTGATCCTTTGTTCAAGCAGTTTCTCAGAGGGCAAAGAATATAAGACCCCCTACTCCTGCTTGGGATCTCAATTTTGTGTTGGAAAAACTTACTCTACAACCTTGTCATGGAGCTGCTTTTTTTTTGTTTACTACCTGCAAAAAGGGTTTTGAGTTTGAGGGCCTTATTATGGTAGTAGAGCCCTTCTGATTTTTCATAAGGATAGGGTATCATTTTCTGTGTGGCTTTAAACCAAACTATTCATTTGCCTACTTTCTATGCAGATCCCCAAAATAAAGGGGAAAAGATTTTGCACACTTTAGATGTACATAGGCAGTTCGTTATTATTTAAGCAGGACTAAGGATTTCAGGCAGTCTCAGCAGTTGTTTGTTTCTTTTGCTTTGAGTTCTCAGGGCAAGCCTGTGTCTACAAACTATTTCTAAGTGGATTGGGTTTTGCATTTCATTTTGTTATTCCCATCATGGCAAGGAGATTCCAGCTGGGATTAGGCCTCATTCCACTAGGGCTACTGCCACTTCAACAGCATTTCTAAGAGGTGGCTACTAAGGATATTTTGGAGGCAGCTACTTGGAGTTCAGTGCATACTTTCTCTAAGCATTACCACCTTCCTCTCTACTCTAAATCTAGGGCTGGTTTGCCACAGCTATTTTGCAAGGCATGTTGACAGCTCCTGCTTCCTTATTTGTTTGCCTCCTCCTTACCTCTGCTTTGGGATTCTACCCAATGGTTAGGACTGCAGCAATGTGGAATGAAGAACATAGTACAGTTTTGTACCTACCATAAATGTAGATGTTCCCTCTGTGTTTAGGGGTGGTGGTGTGAGTTATATATTATTGTACATGTGTATATATATATATTGTATATAAGTTTGGTGCAGGGCTTTTGGTGTTTTGGATTGGGCCTTGTCTTTTTAGGGTCTTCTGACATCTGGGGCAAGAAAATGATGAGATATGGATACCGCGTCGGTTAGTACCCTATCGCCCGCCCTGCCAGTCAGTCCGCTTGACTCATCGCGAGCCATATATATCTTTGGTATTCGGGCCGACTGGAGCCGGACTACCCAATGGTTAGGACTATCTACATTTATGGTAGGTACAAAACTGTACTTTTTGGTGTATTTGCTTTTTTGTTGTAAGTATACGGTTTTATATATGATTGTCAAAGAGATGAAGAAAGTAGACATGAGTATAAGGAGATGAGACGCATGGCAAAGAGAGAGGTGGCGAAGGCTAAGGATAAGGCATATGGAGAATTGTATGAAAGGTTGGTCACTAAAGAGGGAGAAAAGGACATGTACCGATTGGCTAGACAGAGGGACAGAGCTGGGAAAGATGTGCAGCAGGTAAGGGTGATAAAGGATAGTGAGGGAAACGTACTCACAAGTGAGGAGAGTGTGTTGAGTAGATGGAAAGAGTACTTTGAAGGGCTGATGAATGAAGAGAATGAGAGATAGAGAGAAGGTTGGATGATGTGGGGATAGTGAATCAGGAAGTGAAACAGATTAACAAGGAGGAAGTAAGGACAGCTATGAAGAGGATGAAGAATGGAAGGGCTGTTGGCCCAGATGATATACAAGCGGAAGCATGGAGGTGTTTAAGAGAAATGGCAGTGGAATTTTTAACCAGATTGTTTAATGAAATTTTGGAAAGTCAGAGGATGCTTGAGGAATGGAGAAAGTGTTTTGATACCTACCCTTAAGAATAAGGGTGATGTGCAGAGCTGTAGTAACTACAGAGGGATAAAATTGATCAGTCACAGCTTAAAGTTATGGGAAAGAGTAATGGAAGCTAGGTTAAGAAGGGAGGTGGTGATTAGTGATCAGCAGTATGGTTTCAAGCCAGGAAAGAGCACTACAGATGCAATGTTTGCTCTGAGAGTGTTGGAGAAATACAGAGAAGGTCAGATGGAGTTGCATTGTGTCTTTGTGGACTTGGAGAAAGCATATGACAGGGTGCCTAGAGAGGAGTTGTGGTATTGTATGAGGAAGTCGGGAGTGGCAGAGAAGTATGTAAGAGTGGTACAGGATATGTACGAGGGTAGTGTGACATTGGTGAGGGCTGCAGTGGGAGTGACAGATGCGTTTAAGGTGGAGGTGGGATTACATCAAGGATCAGCTCTGAGCCCTTTCTTATTTGCAGTGGTGATGGACAGGTTGACAGATGAGATCAGACAGGAGGCCCCGTGAACTATGATGTTTGCAGATGACATTGTGATCTCTACTGAGAGTAGGGACCAGGTTGAGGAGACCCTGGAGAGGTGGAGATATGCTTTAGAGAGGAGAGGAATGAAGGTCAGCAGGGCTAAAACAGAATATATGTGTGTAAATGTGAGGGAGGGTAGAGGAATTGTGAGGATGCAGGGAGTAGAGTTGGTAAAGGTGGATGAGTTTAAGTTCTTGATCAACAGTTCAGAGTAATGGTGAGTGTAGAAGACAGGTGAAGAAGAGTACAGGCAGAGTGGAATGGGTGGCAGACTGGTACCAGTAAGATTGAAAGGGAAGGTCTACAAGAGGGTAGTGAGACCAGCTATGATGTCCTTCAAGAATGCAACTGCAGTCCTTACATATGGGTTGTCCTGCCTCAGGCAGCCCTCGGTCGAACGGATTCCAAAGTCTGGGTCCGGCGTCGGCTGTCGCCTCCTCCCCGACGTCAGAGCGGCTGGTGTATAAAAGCATCAGCCAACGCCATCTTCCTCAGTCTTCCTTGCCGTGCGGTGCCCGAAGCAGAAGCAGTTCGCAAGTGCCGGTCGGTCAGCTCCTGTGTTTTACGTATCCGAAGTCATCAAAAAGCTAAGTACCCCGTTGGGGATCTTTTTCTTGCCTCAGCCGATGTCAGAAAAAACTGAAAAAGTTAATAACTGTTTGTCTTGTGGTAAACAAATACCTCATAAGGACTTCCATTCTTACTGCCTTCCCTGCCTTGGCCCAGACCATGACGTCTCGGCCTGTGCTTGCTTCAATAAGCGCACACTCAGGCGCCGGGCAGAGTTTGCTGAAGACTTTTTTGGCGAAAAATACTCTTATACCATGCCGTCGGAACAACCGACACCTCATATTTCCAAGAAACGGAAGGACCGGGACCGACATTCTCGGCCCACGACTTCCACAGACACCACGCCAAAAACTACCGCGAGTGCATCGGTCTCTTCTGAGGCGGTTGTTCCACCGCTCCGGACCGACAACACCGCTTTACCGATCACTCCGGCCCCGGAGCCTGCGCCGGTGCCAGTTGTTGATTTTCCTCCAGAAACTGAAGCCCAAGATTTGCCTGAGACCATACCGGTGGACAGGGTTACTCCAGCACGTGGGGTAGCTAGGCCCCCTATGTCTATCAAGGCCTACACACGTGCTAAGGCTGCTAGCCAGGCTAAGTCTCACCCTCCTAAAGCTTTGCCTCAGCCCACTACTGATAAACAAATCATGACTTCAGCTGCAGATTTAATTTCTTTAATCAGAGGCTCCCAGACCCATCCTGACAGAGGTTCTCAGCCACCTTCTGACAAAAGGCCCAGGGTTGAGCATACAGACACCCTTTCTTCAGATGAAGCCTCTGGTGACTCTGATCACTCAGATACCCAGGAAGAGTCCTTCCAGGCCTATGAGGATTCGGATGAGGAGGAATCTATTCCTTCTGCCTCTCCTCCTGAGGATATTTCTTTTGGGGAAATTCTCCACTCCATGAGAGAGCATTTTCAGTGGCAGGGCCAGGAATTCTCCGACTCCAGGAAACGACTTCGTACCTTCCTTAAGCTTCCCCAACACAGGCTTTTAGCTATCCCTCCAGGGTTAGATGTACTGGATGATGTGTACTCAGATTCGAGTGCTTCTCCTGATTCTCTCCCCCCTGCTCCTGTCAAGCCGGACAGATACTACAGGGTTCCTGAAACTCTCAAACATTTCTTTAAGGCCCATTCTGTTGATCTAGAAACAATTTCCCAGGGCCCAAAGGGGTGGCCACATCCACGGCCAAAAATCCTTTGCCCTCAGACAGGGAAGCCAGGTCCCTGGAGAGGTGGGGCAAAAAAGTTTATACCTCAACCACTCTTGCCATGAGGGCCTTTAATTGCCTTTTTCATATGTTTGTGTGTCAGGATTTCTTGATGGATGATTTACAGAAAAAGTTAGCCTCTCCTGAGCCTTTAGATAAAAGGCCTTGCAGGATTTGGTCCATAACACACAGCAGGTTAGCAATCATTTTCTTCAGTGTGGTTATGATGCATTGGAAGCTTCATGTAGGGCAGCTATGACAGGGGCTGTCATACGTAGACATACATGGCTGAAAGAACAGGCATTGCCAGATCATGTTAAAGCAAAGCTTCTAGATGCACCTCTGGAAAAACACAAGCTATTTGGTGCTAATGCTCAGGATGTGTTGAAATCAATTGAGGAAAAGGCTAAATCAGTGCAAACAGTCAAGGATTTCCTCCAGGTTCAGCCACCTAGGTTCAGCAGGAATTTGCCTTCTAAGAACTGGTCCTTTCCGGGCACTGACGAGTTTCAAAGGGGAAAAAAACAGGCGTGCCCGAGGAAGAGGGCAATACAGGGGACGCCAATGGCAACCGACTAATCAAAGAGGTAGCGCAGGGACTACTCCTGCTCCACAGGGACAATCACAATGACTTGACTTTGGCACCACCGACCAAGGCTCAAAGAGAAGCACCTTTAGGCGGAAAATTATCCTTATTTTCAAAAAATTGGCACATTTTAATAAAGAAAAACAAACTGTGTCAAGGTGATCGAAAAATCACAAAGTCCTCTCCACGATAGTTAGTCTGAACGCACCTTTTATTCAAAAACAAAACGCTACAACCTCTGTTGTAGCTTCTTCAGATTACAAAAATAGACACATTGTCAGTTTCAATTTAAACATAAAAGCGCGCCAAAAAGTTTATTTAAAATTTTTCAAAGTTTATTATTCTAAAGAACACTGATGTTAATTAGTGACATATTCTAGTCACTTCATTTGTTTACGGAATTGATTTACCAATGTTCCGGTACATTTGCTTGCCCCTGTGGTCTTTATTATTATACCCCAAATATTGGGAGGTATGTTATCTGCTGTAGGATTTATAATGCTACTTTTTCCAGCACTTTTCAGACAGGGACAGGTGCGATTAATTGTCAACGGGTACTGGAAGGTCCGTTCATTTGTCTTCTTTGTACTAAGACTGATCAACTTTTTCTTACAGCCTTAGTTACACTGTTTATCTTTTTTCACGTAAGCATTGACTTGACGGGGACTGTTTTATGGATTAAAAAACAGCGTATATTTACAATAATGGTCTCTAAGCTTCAATTTGGGTATCTAGGTTGTATAAATCTTGCAGCGACATGTTCTAATATTTATTTGTAACATGATCATTTTTTATGCAATATGTTTTTAACGTTTTTATGCGCACCAACTTTTTGGCGCGCTTTTATGTTTAAATTGAAACTGACAATGTGTCTATTTTTGTAATCTGAAGAAGCTACAACAGAGGTTGTAGCTTGTTTTTGAATAAAAGGTGCGTTCAGACTAACTATCGTGGAGAGGACTTTGTGATTTTTCGATCACCTTGACACAGTTTGTTTTTCTTGGTTTTCCGTACTTGCAACAGTTTACATTTTAATAAAGGACAAATGGATTCTGGACATAATAGACCAAGGTTACAGGTTCCATTTCCACACTTTACCCACAAGACAAGGCATGCCAAACCTGCCACAAAATCAAAGGGCAGAGGCATTTGAACAAGTTTCAAAGCTGAGACAAATCAAAGCAATAGAAAAAGTTCCTCCTCAGGAACAAGGCCAGGGATTTTACTCAAGACTGTTCCTTGTTCCAAGAAAAGAAAAGCAATGGAGGCCTATACTGGACTTGTCCGCTCTAAACACTTTTCTCATTGTACCAAAATTCAAAATGCTGATGCTACAGCAACTCCTTCCCATGCTGGGCAAGGGGTCTTGGCTGGTTACTCTGGACCTCATGGAGGCATACCTGCATGTCCCAATCAGACACAGTTGCAGAAGATACCTCAGATTTCTTGCAGGGTCAGAGCATTATCAATTCTCAGCATTGCCTTTTGGCTTATCTACTGCGCCCAGGGTATTCACGAAATGCCTGGCATCAGTAATTGCACACTGCAGACTCCAGGGGATACAAATATACCCTTACCTGGACGACTGCCTTATGTAAGCGGACAGCAAGCAAGCCTTGACAAAAAAACTTAAATTATGTCATTCACTTACTACAGGCTTTGGGATACACAGTCAACTTACAAAAATCAAGACTACTGCCATCCCAACAAATAAATTTTCTAGGAGCCAAACTAGACACAGAATCACAAATGGCTTACCCTCACAGAAGAGAAGCAAGAACAATTACCACATTACTTCAAAAGCCTAGCAAAGCTCACCCAGATGACTGCAAGGAAAATCCTGCAGGCCCTGGGTTTCATGGCATCTGGCATTCTACTGATTCCACTGGCAAGACTACACATGAGAAAACTGCAATGGTACCTAAAAAGTTTATGGTCTCAACACAGCCACAACTTGGAAGCAATTATCCCACTCATCCCATGTCTACAAAGGAAATTTTTGTGGTGGGCCCAAGCAAGCCAGTTAAACAAAGGTATGCCTTTCAGCAAACCTCAAGCAAGCCCCAAACCATTACAACAGATGCCTCAGACCATGGAAGGGGGGCGCACATGGAGGGCAGATGTATTCAAGGGCAATGGACTCCCCAGGAAGTACATTTACACATCAAAAAGAGATGTTAGCAGTAATGCATGCAATCGAGGCCTTCGAAAAATATCTTCAACAAGGTCATCTGCTAATAATGACAGACAACACCACTGTTATGTGGTACATAAACAAGCAGGGAGGTACTCATTCATACCCCCTTTGCAGACTAACAATGACTCTTTTGGAAAAGTCCCTGAATCTGAACATACAGCTGCAATCCCAGTTTGTTCCGGGCAGGGACAATGTTCTGGCGGAGTGTCTAAGCAGAAACATCCTGGATCCGCACGAATGGATGTTGCATCCATACATTTTTGCACAAATAACTCAGGCATGGGGGAGGCCGGACATAGGTCTCTTTGCCTCTCACCTCAATCATCATCTGAAAAAGTTCTGCTCGAGGACACACCATCCACAAGCCTGGAGAATAGATGCTCTCTCATTCAGCTGGAACTCCCTAACAATCTATGCATTCCCACCTCTACCATTAATGACCAAGGTGTTACTGAAGATCAAAGCAGAGCAACCGAAAGGCATCTTAATAGCTCCAGATTGGCCAAGACAGCACTGGTATCCATTACTAAGGAGCATAACTTGTACCAAGCCGTGGCCCCTGCCTCAATGGCCTCCACTCTTGACTCAGCACAATTACAGGACGGTTCATCCCAACCTGCAAACTCTACGGCTGACAGCTTGGAGGGTGCCATGATTTCTCCCCATACCTCTCTCTCCAAGGAAGTTCAACAGATATTACTGGAAGCACGCAGACCTTCCACCAGAAAGACTTATTCAGCCAAATGGAAGAGATTCAACATCTGGAATGCCAACAAGGGACAGGATGTATCAGTAATGAGCATCCCACAGATATTCTAATACTTGGCAGACATGCTGCATAATGGACTTTCCTATTCTTCCATAAAAATACACGCTTCAGCAATTTCAACACTGATCCACCTGTGATGTCCTTCAAGGATGCATCTGCAGTCCTAACAAATGGGTTGTCCTGGCCTCAGGCAGCCCTTCGGTCGGCCGGATTCCAAAGTCTGGGTCTGGCCTCGGCTGATGTCGCACTTCACCCGACGTCATAGCTGCAGTTTAGCGGGTATAAAGGCATCAGCCGACGCCATTTTCCTCAGTCTTTCTTGCCGCGTGGAGCCCGAAGCAGAAGCTGTTCGCAAGTGCCGGTCGGTCAGAACCAGAGATTGCTACTACTGAAGACTTCTAAAAAGCTAAGTACCCCGTTGGGGACTCTTTCTTGCCACAGCCGATGTCAGAAAAAGTGAATAACTGTTTAACTTGTGGGAAACAAATGCCTCATAAAGATTTCCACTCTTACTGCCTACCTTGTTTAGGCCCAGACCACGACGTAGCAGCCTGTCTAGCCTGTGCTTCTTTCAACCGACGGACACTTAGACGTCGGTTGGAATTTGCTGAGGAGTTTTTCGGCTCCGCTTTTGCTTACAACATGCCGTCGGAAACTCCGACTTCACAGTTAGCTAAAAAGCGCAAGGAAAAGGACCGACACTCGCGGTCCGCGGTTTCGGCCGAAACTGCGGTTAAGTCGACCGCGAGTGTCTCTGTTTTGGCTGAAACCGAGCCCTCGGTTCTTCCTTCGACCGAAAGCTTGCCTCCCACCGAGGCCTCACCCAGCATGGCTGAATCTGCTACTGAAATTCCACCTGCTCTTACAGGTTCACAGGATTTATCTGATACTATCCCTTTAGATATATCCACTCCTGCACGTGGAGCTGCTAGGCCCCCTACATCCATGTCGATTAAGGCTTTTGCCAGGGCTAAAGCAGCAAAATCTACCAAGACTGTGCCTATTAAGACCCCCTCTCACAGGCCTAGCTCTAGTACTCAAATGCTTAGTCTAGCAGAGGATCTCATTTCTTTGATCAGGGGATCCCAACCTCACCCTGACAGGGCCTCTCACCCACCTCCAGAGAAGAGGCCTAGAGCAGATCCCCCTGAGCCAGTTTCTTCAGATTACTCTTCTGATGATTCAGAAAATACAAACCCTCCAGAAGGCCCTTATTCTCCTTATGAGGACTCTGATGCAGAAGACTCCATTCCTTCTGCCTTTCCGCCTGAGGAATTTTCTTTTGGGGAAACCTTGCATGCTATGTGGGAACAATTTCAATGGCAGGGCCAGGATTTTTCAGATTCTAGGAAAAGGCTTAGGACCTTTTTGCATTTGCCACAGCATAGGCCTTTAGCTATTCCGCCAGTACTTACTGTTGTGGATGATGCATTTAATGAAGCTTGTACTGCCCCTGATTCACTTCCTCCGGCCCCTGCTAAGCCCGACAGGTACTACAGGGTTCCGGACACACACAATCATTTGTTCAAGGCTCCTTTTGCAGATCCTGAAACTATTTCACAGGGACCCAAGGCTGTAGCAGCTACCTCTGCCAAAAACCCCCTCCCCTCTGAAAGGGAATCTAGGGCCTTAGAGAGATGGGGTAAAAAAGTTTATACTTCTGCTACTCTTTCGGCTAGGGCCTTAAACTGTCAATTCCACATGATTCAGTATCAGGAATTTATGTTAGACCAGTTAACTAAAAAACTATCCTCGCCTGAACCATTAGACAAAAAGTCTCTTCAGGAAATGGTACATAACATACAGCAGGTCAGTAATCATTCCTTAAAATGCGGCTATGATGCACTGGAGGCTTCCTTTAGATCAGCTATGACTGGTACAGTGATCAGAAGGCATGCATGGTTAAGAGCAGTCCTTACCAGACCATGTAAAATCAAAGCTCCTAGATGATCCCATGGATAAGCATAATTTGTTTGGCTCACCTGCACAGCAGGTGCTGAAGAAGGTGGAAGAGAAAGCAAAATCTGTCCAGACAGTCAAGGATTTCTTACAGGTCCAGCCTCCAAGGTTTAGTAGGAACTGGCCTTCCAAGAATTGGTCCTTTCCAGACACCACCAGAGCACAGAGAGGCAGGAATAGGCGCCCAAGAGGCAGGGGTCAATCCAGAGGTGCCTACAGGGGACGTCAGTGGCAGCCTAACAACCAGCGAAGTACTGCCACAGATCCAGCCACTACCATTTCCACAGGACAATCACAGTGACTTGGCTCTGAGACCGCCTACCAGGGAACAACTAGATGCACCCTTAGGCGGAAAGCTAGCCTTATTTTCAGTAAACTGGCATTACATCACAGGAGATAAATGGATTTTACAGACAATAGACAAAGGTTACAGGTTTCACTTCCATACTCTACCAAGGAAGAGAGGAATGCCAAACCTACCTCCAAATCAAAAGACAAAAGCTCTAGAACAAATAGCCAACTTAATAAGGATGAGAGCTATAGAAAAGGTACCGTCTATGGAACAAGGGCAAGGATTTTACTCCAGACTTTTCCTGGTGCCAAGAAAAGAAAACCAATGGAGACCTATTCTCGACCTGTCCGCTCTGAACACATATCTCATTGTTCCAAAATTCAAGATGCTGACCCTCCAGCAGCTTCTTCCCATGCTGGG
Source organism: Protopterus annectens (assembly GCF_019279795.1). Lineage (NCBI taxonomy): Eukaryota > Metazoa > Chordata > Ceratodontiformes > Protopteridae > Protopterus > Protopterus annectens. Next base: position 964,206,095 of record NC_056733.1, on the reverse strand, counting down.
CAAGGAGTCTTGGCTGGTAACTCTAGATCTCATGGAGGCATACCTGCACGTCCCCATACGACCAAATTGCAGAAGATACCTCAGATTTCTTGCAGGATCAAAGCATTATCAATTCTCAGCATTGCTCTTTGGCTTATCTACTGCGCCCAGAGTATTCACGAAATGCCTGGCATCAGTAATTGCTCATTGCAGGCTTCAGGGAATTCAAATTTACCCTTACCTGGACAACTGCCTGTTACAAGCGGACAACAAAAACAAATTAGCAAAAGATTTGAAAAAGGTCATTCATCTGCTACAAGCCCTGGGATACACAGTCAATATAAAAATGTCAAGGCTGATACCATCCCAGAGAATAACTTTCTTGGGTGCAGAACTGGACACATCAAATCAAATGGCATCCCTCACAGCAGAAAAGCAGAAGCACCTTCCTCTCTATTTCATGGCATTAACAACGCAGAACCAGCTAACAGCAAGGAAAGTCCTGCAAGCTCTGGGTTACATGGCATCCTGCATAATATTGATTCCACATGCCAGACTACATATGAGGAAGTTACAGTGGTACCTAAGGAATTTATGGTCTCAGCACAAGCACAGCCTAGAAACCCAAATTCCAATAATTCCATGCCTGAAGCAAGAATTCCAATGGTGGGCTCAGGCCTGTCAATTGAACAAAGGACTGCCCTTCCACAGCCCTCATCCAAGCCAGACTATCACCACGGACGCCTCAGACCTCGGTTGGGGGGCACATATGCTGGACAAGTGCATACAAGGCTTATGGACTCAAGACCAGCTGAACCTACACATAAATCAAAAGGAGATGCTGGCAGTAAAACTGGCAATTCAGACATTCAGACCGTTTCTTCAACAGGGTCAATTGCTGATAAGGACGGACAACACCACAGTTATGTGGTACATCAACAAACAAGGAGGCACACATTCATACCCTCTATGCCGGATGGCAGTGGACCTCTGGAATGTGGCCCTGAACTTCAACATTCACCTCTAGGCAATATTTGTACCAGGAAAAGAAAATATACTAGCAGACATCCTAAGCAGAACTACCACGGATGCCCACGAATGGATGCTGCATCCGGACATCTTCAAAACCATTACAGGGAAATGGGGACTACCAGAAATAGACTTGTTCGCATCCCCACACAACCACCAATTGAAAAAATTCTGCACAAGGACATACCACCCTCTGGCTTGGAAGGTGGACTCCCTATCTTTCAGTTGGGAAAACCTGACAGCATATGCATTCCCACCTCTTCCTTTGATGCACAAGGTGCTATTGAAGATCAAAGAAGACCGCCCAAGGATCATCCTGATAGCTCCAGACTGGCCGAGGCAGCATTGGTACCCATTACTGAGGAGTATGTCTCGAACAAATATGGCCTCTGCCCCTAGTTCCCTTACTGCTAACACAGAACAACTTCAAAACCCTGCATCCAAACTTGAAAGCGTTGCAGCTAGCTGCCTGGAACATTGCATAAGACAAAATAACCCAGATTTATCTCAAAGGGTTAAAGACATTATCTTGGAGGCTCGCAGACCCTCAACAAGGAAGACTTATTCAGCAAAATGGAAAAGATATCTCATTTGGAGTGCAGCTAAAGGAGAAGATGTGTCACTGGTAAACATGGCTAACATCCTGGAATACTTGGCAGAACTTTTCCACAATGGCCTGTCCTATTCTTCCATTAAGATTCATGCATCAGCTATTTCAGCAGAATACAACATGGACCCTCCAGTCTTCTCTCATCCTCTACTCAGGCAGTTTCTGAGAGGAATTAAAAATGTAAAGCTACCAAGGAAGCCACCATTGCCCGCATGGGACTTGAACTTTGTGCTGGAAAAATTGACACTCCCTCCTTTTGAACCAGCAGCAACAGCAGAATTACAGTACTTATCATGGAAAACTGCTTTCCTGCTTGCAATCACTTCAGCAAGAAGGGTTTCTGAATTACAGGCATTAATGGCAGTACAGCCCTTCCTTATTTTCCATCAAGATAGAGTGTCCATGAGAACTAATCCTACTTTTATGCCAAAGGTGGTCTCCAGGGTATCTCTAAACCAAGCTATCCACCTACCCACATTCTTCCCCAACCCACAGAACAGAGGAGAAAGATTATTACATACCTTGGATGTACATAGGCAATTGCGCTACTACCTGGACAGAACCAAGAGCAGTAGAAAAACTAACCAGCTACTGGCAGCATATGCAACAGGAATGGAAGGAAAAGCAATTTCAAAACAGACAATCTCAAAGTGGATAGGAAATTGCATTAGATTTTGTTACTCTTACCATGGAAAGACAACTCCAGAAAACATCAGACCTCACTCCACAAGGGCTACAGCCACTACTACAGCTTTTTTACGAGGAGTGGCTACCAAAGACATTTTAGAGGCTGCTACTTGGAGCTCCGTGCATACATTTGCCAAGCATTATAATCTACCCTTATACTCCAGATCCCGAGCAGGTTTTGCCACTGCTGTTTTGCAAGGGATCTTAGCTACACCATAATCTCATTATTACCTCCTCCCCCAGTTTGGCTATGGTATTCTACCCATTTGTTAGGACTGCAGATGCATCCTTGAAGGACATAGTACAGTTTTGTACCTACCATAAATGTAGATGTCCGAGAGGTATGCATCTGCAGTCAGGATTACCCACCCTCCTTCCCCTCTGTGGTACTCCTAGGGTATTTGCCCATCTTGTAGCTAGCTGGGGGAATCTATTATGGTGTATTTGTTGTATATATGTATATACTTGTTTATTTCTATTTGCTCTCTCTTGTTTGGAAACATTTGTATTTATCCAAATTTAGCCTTCCTAGAGGGCTCCTGGCATCTGGGGCAAGAAACACTGAGGAAAATGGCGTCGGCTGATGCCTTTATACCCGCTGAACTGCAGCTATGACGTCGGGTGAAGTGCGACATCAGCCGAGGCCAGACCCAGGCTTTGGAATCCGGCCGACCGAAGGGCTGCCTGAGGCCAGGACAACCCATTTGTTAGGACTGCAGATGCATACCTCTCGGACATCTACATTTATGGTAGGTGCAAAACTGTACTTTTTCACGTCCTTTGCTAAGACAATTTCTAAGAGGGATAAAGAATATCAAACCTCCCAGAAAACAACCAGTACCTGCATGGGACCTTAATTTCGTGTTGGAAAAATTAACTCTACCTCCTTTTGAACCAGCAGCATCTTCAGAATTGCAATTTCTTTCCTGGAAAACAGTTTTCCTGTTGGCAATTACCTCAGCAAGAAGAGTTTCGGAGATACAGGCCCTCATGGGCAGTACCTCCATTCCTCATTTTTCATCAGGACATGGTTTCTTTAAGAACCAATCCTTCTTTTATGCCAAAAGTGATATCCAGGGTGTCTCTGAATCAAGCAATTCACCTGCCTACTTTCTTCCCCAATCCTCAAAATAAAGGCGAAAAGCTGCTGCACACTTTGGACATTCACAGACAACTACGCTACTACTTGGACAGAACAAAGGCCAACAGAAAGTCTGACCACTCTATTTGTAGCATACGCTCCTGGAGTGCAAGGAAAGGCAATTTCCAAACAAACAATTTCAAAATGGATTGGACATTGCATCAGATTCTGTTATTCTTTCCATGGAAAGGGTGTGTCAGCCAATATCAGGCCACACTCCACCAGAGCTACAACCACCTCCACAGCTTTCCTAAGAGGGGTGGCTACAAAGGACATTCTAGAAGCTGCTACATGGAGCTCCGTGCATACATTTTCCAAGCACTACAACCTGCCTTTATATTCCAGATCCCGAGCAGGCTTTGCTTCGGCAGTCCTGCAGGGCTTTTTAGCTACACCATCCTTATCTTAGAGCCTACCACCCCCAGCTTGGCTATGGTATTCAACCCATATGTAAGGACTGCAGTTGCATTCTTGAAGGGCATAGTACAGTTTTGTACCTACCATAAATGTAGATGTCCGATAGATATGCAACTGCAGTCAGGTTTACCCTCCCTCCTACCCCTCTGTGTATTGGGTCCACTTCCCTCCTTTTATTCTTAGCTGGGGATATCTGTTATGGTGTATCTGTTTATTGCTATTGTGTATGTCTGGAAATTTTAAACAGTTCTAAATTTAGCCTTCTTTGGAGGGCACCTGGCATCTGGGGCAAGAAACACTGAGGAAGATGGCGTTGGCTGATGCTTTTATACCCCAGCCGCTCTGACGTCGGGGACGAGGCGACATCAGCCGACGCTGGACCCAGACTTTGGAATCCGGCTGACCGAGGGCTGCCTGAGGCAGGGCAACCCATATGTAAGGACTGCAGTTGCATATCTATCGGACATCTACATTTATGGTAGGTACAAAACTGTACTTTATATGGGTTGGAGACGGTGGCATTGACAAAAAGGCAGGAGTCAGAGTTGGATGTGGCAGAGTTAAAGATGTTAAGATTTGCACTGGGTGTGACTAGGATGCTAGGATGGACAGGATTAGGAATCAGTATATTAGAGGGTCAGCTCAGGTTGGACAGTTTGGAGACAAAGCAAGAGAGGCGAGATTGCGTTGGTTTGGACAGGTGCTGAGGAGGGATGCTGGGTTTATTGGGAAAAGAATGCCAAGGATGGAGCTGCCAGGTAAGAGGAAAAGAGGAAGGCCTAATAAATATATATATATATATATATATATATATATATATATATATATATATATATGTAATTCCTTCCCATTAGGGGGGCACCTGACATCTGGGGCAAAAAAAACTGATGTAATGACATCTGCTGCATGCTTTAATACCCCTGACTACCTGATATCACGGAAGATGAGACAGCAACCGATGCAGGACCCAAGACTTTGATAATCAGGCCGACTGAGGCTACTGCAAGCAGATAACCCAAATGTGATGACTGCAACAGTGAATACACTCGAACATCCACATTTATGGTAAGTGTACACAACTGTACTTTTTGCAGGTCCTTCTTTCCACCCCTTAAGCTGTGATCCTTCCTCCCCCCTTTGTCTTTTCCCTGGGCTTTGGGAATCACCCCATATGTGAGGCCTGCAGCAGTGAAACACGAAGAACATAGTACAGTTGTGTACACTTACCGTAAATGTAGATGTTCGAGTGTATTCACTGTTGCAGTCCTGGTTTCCCACCCTCCATTCCCCCTTTTTTCCTAAGGCACAGACTATATATTTTTATTTTTTGTATGACGTGTTCATGGTGCTACCTTCCTGGGTTAGCCTTTTTGGGGGGCTCCTGACAGTTAAGGCAAGAAGAACTGAGGAAATGGCATTGGCTGCCTCCCTTTATACCTGACGTTCTGACATCACTTTTACAACCGGAGGCACCTGACGTCATATACCAACGACTCTGGTATTTGGGCTGACTGAGGACTACCGGGAGCCGGATAACCCATGTGTGAGGACTGCAACAGTGAATACACTCTTAACATCTACGTTTAAGCTAAGTGTACACAACTGTACTTTGTGGGTAGGGGGAGGAGAGTCACGGCAGGTATCCTTGTTTGGTTTAATTAGGTTTTGTATGGACTTAATGACGAATGAGTTCAGAAGAGTGGCAGTTTCAAGTGGAGAGCTTTTAGGGAATGAATTAGCAGGAGATGGGTTCCCTGGGTGTAAGAGTTTAATAGTACTCCAGAATTTTGGGGGGTTATAGTGGAGGCTTCTTTGTGGGGCTAGATAAAAGGATTTTTTTGTCAAAGGTGACATTTTTTTGTGGTGTTCCATAGTTCCTTATAGTTTTGGAGACTAGAGTGTGTGTTGAGCTTATTCTAATGTTTCCAAGCATTGTCTTTCTCTTGCATGAGGAAGTGAGCTTCTTTGTTTAACCAGGGAGCATAGTTGGTTTTAACCCTAGTATGTCTGATGTGAGTTTCTTTGTTTAACCAGCGAGCATAGTTGGTTTTAACCCTAGTATTTCTGATAGGGGCCAGGGAGTTGAGGGTGGTAAGGAAGATGCTGTTGAATTGAAGGACAGCTTCTTTGAGGAGGAGGTTGAATAGAAAAGACCAATATATAGAGGAGAGTGTTTGGTTAAATGTATCGGGGTTTAAAATTAGATTACGACAGTCCTTATGTTTGAGGTTTAGGAGGGTGAGGTAAGTGACGTTGGATGGAGGTTGGGTGATGGTCACTAAGGGCATCAGGGAGTGTGGAGGAATTATGATAGTGGTTGGGGTGAGAAGGAAGTATCCACTCGAGAGTAGAGCTAGTATTTGAATATTGATTAGAGTGAGTAGGAAATGGCATCATTGGGACAGCTTGAGGTAAGAGTATTTCAGTCAATGTTAACATCCCCTAGAATAATTGTTTTGTAAGAGATGGTTTGAGAGATCCAGGCAAGGAAGTGTTCTAGTATAGGGATGTTATTGCCAGGAGGTGTGTGTGTGTGTGTGTGTGTGTGTATATATATATATATATATATTACAGCAACAGCTATCTTTTTACGCTTGTTTTAAGTTACAGTTGACTATGAAAATCTCTGCTGGGTGAAAGCTGAGGGGGGGGTAAGTTAGGGGATGGACTGAGAAATGTTCAGAATGAAGTGTAGCTACCCCACCACCTTTTTTATTTGGTCTGTCTTGACAGAAGATATTGTATCCTGGGAGTAGGATTTCTTTGTTTGGTATGTGGGGTTTTAGCCATGTTTCAGAAATGGAGGATATCTGGAGTGTGTAGAATTATCCAGGAGTGTAACTCCTGGACTTTGTTTAGGGTACTGTAGATATTGAGTAGAAAGATTTTGAGATATCTGGTAGATGTGGGGTGTGTGTTAGGTAGATGGGAAGAGGTAGAAGTTAGGGGAGTGTAGTAAGAGAAGAGTTGGTGAGGCGAGCTGGATCAGGATAAATATCTCCATCAAGAAGGAGGGGTCATTATTGAGATAGAGTAAACCTGAGTGGCTCAGAGGATTGTAATTTTTACTTGGGGAAGCTGTTGTGAGGAGGTGGGAGATTGTGTTTGAAGAGGTGTGTAAAGTGATGAGAGAAAACAGAGGGTGCTATAGGGAGGGAGAAGGGTTTAGGATGTATGGTGTGTGAGAGTGGAAGGGTGGGACTGGGGTGTAAGTAGGGCGTGGGATTGTGGTAGGATGTGGCTAGTGAGAAGGTAAAGATGACTGGTGTATATATCGGAGTAGATAAAGCATTATGTTTGGAGTCTAAGTAGGGGAAATGTATGTGGTGTAATATTACCCTGAGGGATTGATCGAGGTTGAGGTGTAATATTGCTTGAGGAAGTAGATGAGTTCCTGTATGACTAAATAGCTTTGGAGGGAGGAGGGCTAGATAATAGTGAGGTAATAGTAGGGGAGGGGTTGTTGCAATGAGTCTGAGAATGTGATAGGTTGGAATATTGGTAGGTAAGGAGGGGAAGGGGGCATGTGCAGAAGTGGGTTAGGTACAAGTGTAATTGAAGTGGGGTGTTTGGGAATGGGGGTGTAGGGTAAGGGAGCGGAGTGAGCCTGAGCGTAAGCTACAGAGAAGTAGAAGGTGGGCAGAGAGAGGCAGGAGGGGAAGGAAGAAAGGCTGTAGAGAGAGAGAGAGAACTGTGGAATCCTTAGGAGAAGGGAGATGGTGTCAGCAGAATAGGGTGGCTAAGGAAAAGTGAGAGATAGACGAAGGGAGATGGTGCCAGCAGAATAGGGTGGCTAAGGAAAAGTGAGAGATAGACGAAGGGAGATGGTGCCAGCAGAATAGGGTGGCTAAGGAAAAGTGAGAGATAGACGAAGGGAGATGGTGTCAGCAGAATAGGGTGGCTAAGGAAAAGTGAGAGATAGACGAAGGGAGATGGTGCCAGCAGAATAGGGTGGCTAAGGAAAAGTGAGAGATAGACGAAGGGAGATGGTGTCAGCAGAATAGGGTGGCTAAGGAAAAGTGAGAGATAGACGAAGGGAGATGGTGCCAGCAGAATAGGGTGGCTAAGGAAAAGTGAGAGATAGACGAAGGGAGATGGTGCCAGCAGAATAGGGTGGCTAAGGAAAAGTGAGAGATAGACGAAGGGAGATGGTGCCAGCAGAGTAGGGTGGCTAAGGAAAAGTGAGAGATAGACGAAGGGAGATGGTGCCAGCAGAGTAGGGTGGCTAAGGAAAAGTGAGAGATAGACGAGTGGAAAGCACTAGTGAAATGGGTTAGGGAAAGGAGGCTTAGTCTGAGAGAGAGAAAATAGTTATAAAAAGGGAGAGCTACAGGACAGGCAGTTTAGAGAAAGAATTGGTAGACGATGGGAAAATGGTGGGGGGAGGAAAAGCAGGTAACGTTAAATGTAGGGAGTGGAAATGGTGATGTGCAAGCTGTAACCGGCTGTGGGAGAGCACTACAGGATGTTACAAAGGAAACTGAACTATACAGACTTAGTTTGGACATTAACTTATGCAGTTTAAGTGCAGAGAGGACTGTAAATCAGGTAGGTTCAGGCAGGTTAGGTTTGTGGGCTTGAAATTGTTGGAAGTGTTAACCTGAAAAAGAGAGAGGAGAGAGCCAGGGGATTAGGAATAGAGAGGGGACAAAAACAAGTAGTATAAGGCTGGACAGTGTGTGTACTCAGTATGTGAGGATGGGTGTGTAGAGTAGAGTGAATGCAGGTGGGAGCTAAGTTTAGTATGGAGGGCCTCTGAAGGAAATGAGTGATAGTGTGTGGATTGTAGATAGGGAGATATGGAGACTGAACGTGTAGTGTGTGGATAGGGGTAAAAGCACTGCATAGTGACAATGCCGTAAGTAAAGCAGTATATGCACAAACACTTGTTGGGTAGACTGTATAAATGTAGCCAATGTTGGGTACAAAACAGTACTGTCCAACAACACACATGGCTCAGGTGAACTGTGATACATGTAGCAAGCTATAGGCATAAATACACTGCTTTAAAATACAGTACTGTTCCCCAGTGAAGCACTACATCATGGAAACAATTTTAAGTTGATTAGCAGTCTATGTAGTTGCTAACAACAAAAACATATACAGGAGTATACTAGGGAAAGCTGAGCGTAGTTTAACATTCACAGTCAGGTAGCACTTCAAAATTGTACAGCTTGAGAGAAAATCTACAATATTCACTGTTGTCGTAATTTCTAACCCCCTGTAGGTAATTGTCATATTCAGGCCAAATTGAATGAGAAAGCACACAGGTAAGTTAATTGCAAGTCAAATAAGCATTTTCCAAGTCACTAGACAGGGCTAGTATAAGGCCATCCTTCATTTTATTTTGTGTGTAGAATGCAGTATACAAGTCTGAGATGAATAAACAAGCCAGAAAACGTCCTCTGTTTTAATTCCTTCTCACTAGTTTTCAATAGCAACTAGCATGAGTACAGAGATTTTTCTGCAATAAAAGGTGTAAACAATGCTGTGATGTATTATGCAGATCGCAGATGGTACTAGAGGATAAAATCTGTTGCATTGTCAAGGTTTTTTTTTTTCAGAATATTTGCAACTGACATGAGTGTAATTTGTTTTAATGATAGATGGTAAAAAACAAAGCTGCAGTGTTTTAAAGCTAGTCACAGGTAACAGCAACAGTGAAAACTATTGTTTTTCCAAAGTTACAGCATTAATAAAGTTACAGCATTAACAAAGTTACAGCATTAACAAAGTTAGCGCTCACCTTAGTACGACTGCCTGCACATCATGAGTGCACTACAGGGGAAACAGAAAAAGGAGGAGCAGAGCAACCACAGAAGAGATTTGAATGCCTCAAGGGATTCTGGGTAGGCTCCAATACCAACTTAAGAGAATAGGGGGATCAGAGAGGAGACTGATTGTAGTAATACATTTGGACTGCAGACGCAGGGGGGGGAGGCGGGGAGTATGAGGTGGGGGAGATGAAACTGCAGTTCACTGTAAGGAAGGTACAGTAACAGCTGGTAGACACAGGAAAGATATCCGGAGAGGTATCAGGAAGTGAGCTGGAGGGGAACTATGAAGAGTGACTCCCTTTATCCAAAGCAACAGGGCTTCTCCCCTTTTCATTCTGGCTGTGGGCCACAGGCCTTCTACCCTTTTCATTCTTTCTGTGGGCTATTACCATGAGCTTCCCCACAAACTGGATTTACTTGTGCAAGTCATGGGGATTTTTATGCATTAAATCAACTAACGGCATAGCTTGTACAAATTTTATGCCTTTTAGGCACCTGTTTTTTGAGGGCATGCAGAAGGCAGATTCCGAAGAAGGCCACAGAACCTAATGGTAGGAGATCCTTTCCACTTTCCCATATGTTTTGTAGCTGGTGGCACTTGAATGAACCGTGATCCATGATGTGTCATTTGCCTCTGATTCATTTGTGAGTGTTATTGTCCAGTGATTTGTCATAGTGTTTTATCAAGGTACATTTGTCAGCTGTTTCTGCTTGTCTGCCTGTAGCTCCCACTTCTATTCATGCTCAAATTACAGCTTTGAAAGGGGTCTTGCATGTCTGAGCACGTCTGAAACTTGTGGCTTCTCCTTTAAATCTCTGTTTATGTGCTTGGAAATATCATTCAGTGTCCATTTGAACCAGCCCATGAGGCTGATTCGAGGTTCTTAACATGGAGGTTAGTGTTAGTTATTGCTCAGACATTTGTTAGGCAAGTATCAGAGTTACAAGCACTTATGGTCTGCAAAGATAGTTAAATCATGCCTTTATGCCTGAATACATCTCAGAGTTTACTTGTAATCCAGACTGTCCATGTCCTAGTCTTCTTTCCTGAACCAAAGAAGAAGCAGAAAGAGTTATTCACTCTCCAGATGTGCACTGAGTTTACTTGTAATCCAGATTGTCCGTCTCCCAGTCTTCTTTCCTGAAGCAAAGAACAAGCGGAAAGAGTTCTTCACTCTCCAGATGTGCACTGGCAGCTCATATACTACCTACACAAACATTGCCCTTTTAGTTAAGCTGATCAGCTGTTTGGTTGTCCTTTCCTGTTGCTTTAATAGGAGACTGTGTCAAATTTTACTGTTTCCAATTGTTGTCTCATGTTGCTACTTTATGCTTACCACAGTATTCTTGTAGACTGGGTTACATCTCATTCAGCAAGGACATTACCTTCTGTGGCTTTCTGAAAAGGGAAAGAATTATGAACTGGATTATTTTTCTAGATCCAGAACGAAGTTGAGGACTGTACACCAAGGGCTGTCCCTTTGCCCGACCCCCACCCCACCTCCAACTCCTAAGCTGTGGGAAACTACTCTTGTAGCTTAGGCTACTGTAACTGTGGCTAATTTATAACCATAATAACTTAGCTTAGCAGTAGTTATTCTAATGAAGCATTGTTGTATTAGCCTCCCCTCCCTTCAGCCCCATTTACCTGATGTCCCTCAGGTGGGTTGCAAGAGTGTGATTTTAACCTTTCCATTTCTGTTTTTTGTTGCAGCTCTTTTGGTTTCCCAGTGAATGTACTCAGGGAGTTTGTCTCCTTTAAGAAAAATAAAAGCTGTAAAGCTGTTAGTGCTCCACCTGCTTATTTAAATGGGGAACCTCAGATACCCCTGTCAGGTGAGAAGCTGGCCAGTGCTGGAGGGGTAAACTACATAGCTTAGACTACTGCAATGAATATCCAGCAGAATGTCGCCTGTTGTGGTAAGTTTGCTTACACAACACAAATGTCGCTTCTTCCCCAAAATTCATAATCTTTCAGTAAATTTACTCGAGGTCTATGAACACCATCAGAAGACTCCTGTATAATTTAAAACTAAGACAACCTCAGATAATTAGCCTGCTTAGTATATAAACATTGCATCCATTATCCTACTCTATCCTTGTTCTGTTCTGAGCAGTCACTGCATCCATTATCCTACTCTATCCTTGTTCTATTCCGAGCAGTCACTGTAGAACAGAAAACTATGTGCCCACTCTGGGAAAAGTTTCATACACAAGGATGGAACTTCTACAGAACTGTCAAATTTCAGGCTCTCGGTTCTTGAGAAATGCATCCACTTTGAACAACTTAAGTACCTAATTAAGAAAAATATTCCTAACATACAGACTACACAGTTCCAAATTACAGTAGTAGCAGTGCACTCTAGAGCTTCCCAAATTACGGTAGTAGCAGTGCACTCTGGAGCTTCCCAAATTACGGTAGTAGCAGTGCACTGTAGAGCTTCCCAAATTACAGTAGTAGCAGTGCACTCTGGAGCTTCCCAAATTACGGTAGTAGCAGTGCACTGTAGAGCTTCCCAAATTACAGTAGTAGCAGTGCACTGTAAAGCTTCCCAAATTACGGTAGTAGCAGTGCACTGTAGAGCTTCCCAAATTACGGTAGTAGCAGTGCACTGTAAAGCTTCCCAAATTACGGTAGTAGCAGTGCACTCTAGAGCTTCCCAAATTACAGTAGTAGCAGTGCACTCTAGAGCTTCCCAAATTACGGTAGTAGCAGTGCACTCTAGAGCTTCCCAAATTATGGTAGTAGCAGTGCACTGTAGAGCTTCCCAAATTGCAGTAGTAGCAGTGCACTGTAGAGCTTCCCAAATTACAGTAGTAGCAGTGCACTGTAGAGCTTCCCAAATTACGGTAGTAGCAGTGCACTGTAGAGCTTCCCAAATTCTATCTACTTCAGTAGAAATGCTAATAAACTTGTTAGCTCTGTCTGAATCTATCCAAAGCATTCAGCAATAGTGTCTTAACCAAATACTACTTGAAATGTACACTTCTTAGATATTGCAAGTCATCACTTGTCTGACTTCAAATAGATCTCAAGCAGTTAGGTGGAAATATGATTACTTACCTTTTTCTTTTACTTTTCAGGGGGTGTACCTCAAGGATCATTACTACCCACAGTGGGCCCCATACTTAAGTGCATAGAAGCTTTGACCCTTATATGCACACCTGAAAACTTCACAGAATCACACAACAATCCTTCACTTGCACTGAAGCATGGTTAGACAACTCTCAACAGTTCCTAAATCCCAACAAGACAAATGCTATTTCTGCCCAAGCTGCTATACACTGAAAAAAACTTTTGTTACAGAACACTCATTTCATAGTACCCAGGTAGAACAAGTAACACATAATAAATTTGGCCATAACATATCCAGTGCAGTTAATAAAATGCATCCAAATCTTGATATCTTATCAGTAGGATAGGGTTTAGCACTATACAATGGTAGGTGACACCCAGCCACACCATTCCTGCTGTTATACTTCTGCATGCTTCACAAAGTCGTACTACCTAGAGTTATCACAAGTCAAAGTGGAACAGTGTTACAAAGTGGATGAATTTGTTGTTAACCAGTGTTTTATAACTCTCTGCTGTCTTTCTTGTAAACAACTGGTTAGAGCTGTTACACAAAAAAAGCTTCACTGCTAATAGTCCACAAACTCCACAAACCTAAAAGCTGTCCTGCTTTAAAATCTGTTATCCATCCGTACTCCTAGAAATGTTCATTTAGGTGAGAAGTCGCTACTTACATTACTAAGTGCAATACTTCAGGAGTTTCACTTCTGTGTGTGTTGCTAAAAGTGGAATTCTATTCCTCTCTCCCAAAGCAAATTAGCAATACAGAAGATTTCAAATCTCAACTAAAACATTCAACATTCATATAACACGTGGCTGTACTCATCCCCAGGCTTGCCAGAAACCAACATCTTTGGCAACAAAAGTAAATGCTACCTCAATCTTCACAGTTTTTCTGTGGCTTTGATATTCATGAGATGCATTATCCCACTTTCAAACTCAACTAAACATCCTAATCCTTTTAAATGTCTCATCCTACGTTTCTATAGATGCACTTCTTTCTCAAGAGACAGGATTCTTTTTTCCTAATGATTTAATTGCATTGTAATCCTACCATATTCATAGGTTCATAGGAGGTTACTAGGCTAACAGTTTGAGCCCTTACAAGCCTAGCCAGTATAACCCAGTTTTACCCAATATATGCCCCTAGGGGAAGAGAACGGCATGCGTTTGTGCTTATGCCCCGCGTGGCTTGCAGATTGCCCATGTCCATAAGGGAAGTGGGCACTACCTCAGGTGTGAATTTTTGATTCCCCATCCATTGATCCAATATGATGTGCATTTATATCAACTGTATATTCTGTATCAGCAAAGGTTTGTCTTCAGCTAAATCGTACCCTGTAATAGGCACACACCTTTTGTATTGTATGATGATTTTCTGCTTAGTTTGCATTGTATATTACCTTGCATTGGAGCTTTTCTCCCCAGACCTCTGCTGAAAAAGTCGTTACCCAAATAGATTTTCCCAGTAAACAAATGCCAATATAAAAAAAATACACATTAGTAGTGTACATGCCATATGTTGTTGATTGAGTTGCAGGTAGTGTATGCTTGCTTGTTAAGGCAAATTGGGTGTTCTAAGCATAGTTTGGTCAGGGGATGGATGACCTGTTGTGTTCTTTCACTGAATGAGAGAGATTTTTTAAAAAATACTACATTTTGAGTAGTAAAGAGAAATCAGTTGTGTAGGACTGTGGTACTTCTCTCATAACCCGACTGATACTTAAAGCAAGAGACCTCACGTGGTAGGCAAACCGAGCTAGCATGGCTCAAGGCTTAGACTTTCTGTTCCCCTCATTCTAAGTGGTAGGCAAACAGAGTTATCCTAGATCAAGGCTTAGACTTTCTATTCGCGGAGGGGCGGCCTCTTTATCAACATTAGAAATAGGAGTATGCACTGGCCATTTCCTGTACACAGTTACATTTATGAGCGTAGTCTTCCAAATGTATATGTTTGTGCTAAATTCTGCTATTGATTTTAATGACATAATGGTCACTGATGCTTTGTGCACTCTTGCAAGTAATGATTTCTACTCTTGTAACCTTGCTTTAACACTACATACTTGATGTTTCTGTGTGTTTTTCTGTTTTTGCTTTGAGCTTTTCTCCCAGGACTTCACAGAAAATAAGCTATGCTGAGCTGGGCATCCATAGTCAGCAAATATAAGCAAATACCTATTCACTTAGGTTGTTCATATGGTTGGGCAGAAAAGATACTTTATTTGCGGTCTGAGTCCTGGCCTGGCTGTGTTCTGAAGTCCATTTAGCATCAATGGAATCCTGTCCAAGTGGTCATAGTCCTGTTTAGTTTGTTGATCTTTGAATTTTGGCCTGGATTAGCTTTCTGTGCATTCTGAGCCTTGATAAGACTACCACAGTGTGTGTTTCAGCCATTTCAGCATATCATGATATGATTATGTGAAAATAGAACTGGCTGTGCATAGACTAAACTGTTTTTGAAGGCAACTTTTCATGTCTACTTTGGGACCTGCGCTTCATGATTTTATTCTGTTGTCCACTTAACTGGTTGGTTCAGTAGACCTTAAGTATGTGTCCTGTTGAACTCTGTTGATAGTAAACCTGTCATCACAGCAGAATTCGGAGTTCGTTGTTTTTATATGTAGCAGTACGTTATCTTCCCCATGGGCCAGGTTTCTGTTGGAGTTTTTTTTTACTGTTTCTTTGGCCTTGCAGTTACTGACCAAGGCCCAGTCAGTACAACTTTCCAGCTGCTTTATCTTTTATCACAGGGAAAACAAATTGGCCCTTGGCTACTGTCATGGTAAGCTGTCTTTAATTATTATTTTTATTCTTTTTTTTGGGGGGGGGGGGTTTATCACTGTTGAATAACTGAGGGTCTTCAGTGGGTGTATTTGCCTAAACCTTCTGGTTAAGTGTTGCTTAGACCTCAACTTTATAGATTAAGAGCTTGGAGTCCCTTTATACAGGTTTTGTTTTATTTGGGTCAGTATTTGAGATTCTGCACAAGTGCTCCATTCTCTTCAGAAGACCTCTCATAATCGGGTACAACAGAAAGAGATATGCTAGTGCTTTTCAAGAGTGATGATTGTCCTTTTTTAGTTCACTGTTGTATTTCAAACTGTTGGGTTATCTCACCAAATAACCTGAGCTTCCAGCGAGGGTACCAAAGTCAAAACCTTCACTAGAGCCATACTTGTGAATGTGACACGCGACCTAAACCTACAGGTGTAATAGTACATAAGCAGACGTATGAGCGTGAAATCTGACTATCGTGCTGGTAGTCTGAGCACAGGACTCCCACCCATCAGTCTGTTCTATAGGTAATCATCGGTACTTGTAGTCAGAACACAGGTCTCCCACCCATCAGTCTGTTCTATGCATGATCATTGGTTCTTGTAGTCAGAACACAGGACTCCCACCCATCAGTCTGTTCTATGCATGATGATTGGTATCTTGTAGTCAGAACACAGGTCTCCCACCCATCAGTCTGCTCTGTGCATGATGCTTTGTATCTTGTAGTCAGAACACAGGTCTTCCACCCATCAGTCTGTTCTATAGATAATCATTGGTATCTTGTAGTCAGAACACAGGTCTCCCACCCATCAGTCTGTTCTGTGCATGATGCTTGGTATCTTGTAGTCAGAACACAGGTCTTCCACCCATCAGTCTGTTCTATAGATAATCATTGGTATCTTGTAGTCAGAACACAGGTCTCCCACCCATCAGTCTGTTCTGTAGGTGATCATTGGTACTTGTAGTCAGAACACAAGTCTCCCACCCATCAGTCTGCTCTGTGCATGATGCTTTGTATCTTGTAGTCAGAACACAGGTCTCCCACCCATCAGTCTGCTCTGTGCATGATGCTTTGTATCTTGTAGTCAGAACACAGGTCTCCCACCCATCAGTCTGCTCTGTGCATGATGCTTTGTATCTTGTAGTCAGAACACAGGTCTACCACCCATCAGTCTGTTCTATAGATAATCATTGGTATCTTGTAGTCAGAACACAGGTCTCCCACCCATCAGTCTGTTCTGTGCATGATGCTTGGTATCTTGTAGTCAGAACACAGGTCTCCCACCCATCAGTCTGTTCTATAGATAATCATTGGTACTTGTAGTCAGAACACAGGTCTCCCACCCATCAGTCTGTTCTATAGATAATCATTGGTTCTTGTAGTCAGAACACGGGTCTCCCACCCATCAGTCTGTTCTGTAGGTGATCATTGGTATCTTGTAGTCAGAACACAGGACTCCCACCCATCAGTCTGTTCTATAGATAATCATTGGTACTTGTAGTCAGAACACAGGTCTCCCACCCATCAGTCTGTTCTATAGATAATCATTGGTTCTTGTAGTCAGAACACGGGTCTCCCACCCATCAGTCTGTTCTGTAGGTGATCATTGGTATCTTGTAGTCAGAACACGGGTCTCCCACCCATCAGTCTGTTCTATAGATAATCATTGGTACTTGTAGTCAGAACACAGGACTCCCATCTATCAGTCTGTTCTGTGCATGATGCTTTGTACCTTGTAGTCAGAACACGGGTCTCCCACCCATCAGTCTGTTCTATAGATGATCATTGGTACTTGTTGTCAGAACACAGGACTCCCACCCATCAGTCTGTTCTATAGAAGATCATTGGTACTTGTAGTCAGAACACAGGTCTCCCACCCATCAGTCTGTTCTATGCATGATCATTGGTTCTTGTAGTCAGAACACAGGTCTCCCACCCATCAGTCTGTTCTATAGAAAATCATTGGTACTTGTAGTCAGAACACAGGTCTCCCACCCATCAGTCTGTTCTATAGGTGATCATTGGTTCTTGTAGTCAGAACACAGGTCTCCCATCTATCAGTCTGTTCTGTGCATGATGATTGGTATCTTGTAGTCAGAACACAGGTCTCCCACCCATCAGTCTGTTCTATAGGTGATCATTGGTTCTTGTAGTCAGAACACAGGTCTCCCATCTATCAGTCTGTTCTGTGCATGATGCTTGGTATCTTGTAGTCAGAACACAGGTCTCCCACCCATCAGTCTGTTCTATAGATGATCATTGGTATCTTGTAGTCAGAACACGGGTCTCCCACCCATCAGTCTGTTCTGTAGGTGATCATTGGTACTTGTAGTCAGAACACGGGTCTCCCACCCATCAGTCTGTTCTATAGATGATCATTGGTATCTTGTAGTCAGAACACAGGTCTCCCACCCATCAGTCTGTTCTATAGGTAATCATCGGTACTTGTAGTCAGAACACAGGTCTCCCACCCATCAGTCTGTTCTGTAGGTGATCATTGGTACTTGTAGTCAGAACACGGGTCTCCCACCCATCAGTCTGTTCTGTAGGTGATCATTGGTACTTGTAGTCAGAACACGGGTCTCCCACCCATCAGTCTGTTCTATAGATAATCATTGGTTCTTGTAGTCAGAACACAGGACTCCCACCCATCAGTCTGTTCTATGCATGATGATTGGTTCTTGTAGTCAGAACACAGGTCTCCCACCCATCAGTCTGTTCTATAGATAATCATTGGTTCTTGTAGTCAGAACACGGGTCTCCCACCCATCAGTCTTTTCTGTAGGTGATCATTGGTACTTGTAGTCAGAACACAGGACTCCCACCCATCAGTCTGCTCTGTGCATGATGCTTTGTATCTTGTAGTCAGAACACGGGTCTCCCACCCATCAGTCTGTTCTATAGATGATCATTGGTACTTGTTGTCAGAACACGGGTCTCCCACCCATCAGTCTGTTCTGTAGGTGATCATTGGTACTTGTAGTCAGAACACGGGTCTCCCACCCATCAGTCTGTTCTGTGCATGATGCTTGGTATCTTGTAGTCAGAACACGGGTCTCCCACCCATCAGTCTGTTCTGTGCATGATGCTTGGTATCTTGTAGTCAGAACACGGGTCTCCCACCCATCAGTCTGTTCTGTGCATGATGCTTGGTATCTTGTAGTCAGAACACAGGACTCCCACCCATCAGTCTGTTCTTTAGATAATCATTGGTACTTGTAGTCAGAACACAGGTCTCCCACCCATCAGTCTGTTCTATAGATAATCATTGGTATCTTGTAGTCAGAACACGGGTCTCCCACCCATCAGTCTGTTCTGTAGGTGATCATTGGTACTTGTAGTCAGAACACGGGTCTCCCACCCATCAGTCTGTTCTGTGCATGATGCTTGGTATCTTGTAGTCAGAACACGGGTCTCCCACCCATCAGTCTGTTCTGTGCATGATGCTTGGTATCTTGTAGTCAGAACACGGGTCTCCCACCCATCAGTCTGTTCTGTGCATGATGCTTGGTATCTTGTAGTCAGAACACAGGACTCCCACCCATCAGTCTGTTCTTTAGATAATCATTGGTACTTGTAGTCAGAACACAGGTCTCCCACCCATCAGTCTGTTCTATAGATAATCATTGGTATCTTGTAGTCAGAACACGGGTCTCCCACCCATCAGTCTGTTCTGTAGGTGATCATTGGTACCTTGTAGTCAGAACACAGGTCTCCTACCGATCAGTCTGTTCTATAGATGATCATTGGTTCTTGTAGTCAGAACACGGGTCTCCCACCCATCAGTCTGTTCTATAGATGATCATTGGTACTTGTAGTCAGAACACAGGACTCCCATCGATCAGTCTGTTCTGTGCATGATGCTTGGTATCTTGTAGTCAGAACACAGGTCTCCCATCTATCAGTCTGTTCTGTGCATGATGCTTGGTATCTTGTAGTCAGAACACAGGTCTCCCATCTATCAGTCTGTTCTGTGCATGATGCTTGGTATCTTGTCAGAACACAGGTCTCCCACCCATCAGTCTGTTCTATAGATGATCATTGGTTCTTGTAGTCAGAACACAGGTCTCCCATCGATCAGTCTGTTCTGTGCATGATGCTTGGTATCTTGTAGTCAGAACACAGGTCTCCCACCCATCAGTCTGTTCTATGCATGATCATTGGTACTTGTAGTCAGAACACAGGTCTCCCATCGATCAGTCTGTTCTATGCATGATCATTGGTTCTTGTAGTCAGAACACAGGTCTCCCACCCATCAGTCTGTTCTATGCATGATCATTGGTATCTTGTAGTCAGAACACAGGTCTCCCATCTATCAGTCTGTTCTGTGCATGATGCTTGGTATCTTGTAGTCAGAACACAGGTCTCCCATCTATCAGTCTGTTCTGTGCATGATGCTTGGTATCTTGTAGTCAGAACACAGGTCTCCCATCTATCAGTCTGTTCTGTGCATGATGCTTGGTATCTTGTCAGAACACAGGTCTCCCACCCATCAGTCTGTTCTATAGATGATCATTGGTTCTTGTAGTCAGAACTCAGGTCTCCCATCGATCAGTCTGTTCTGTGCATGATGCTTGGTATCTTGTAGTCAGAACACAGGTCTTCCACCCATCAGTCTGTTCTATAGATAATCATTGGTATCTTGTAGTCAGAACACAGGTCTCCCACCCATCAGTCTGTTCTATGCATGATCATTGGTACTTGTAGTCAGAACACAGGTCTCCCACCCAACAGTCTGCTCTGTGCATGATGCTTTGTATCTTGCAGTCAGAACACAGGTCTCCCACCCATCAGTCTGTTCTATGCATGATCATTGGTACTTGTAGTCAGAACACAGGTCTCCCATCGATCAGTCTGTTCTATGCATGATCATTGGTTCTTGTAGTCAGAACACAGGTCTCCCACCCATCAGTCTGTTCTATGCATGATCATTGGTATCTTGTAGTCAGAACACAGGTCTCCCACCCATCAGTCTGTTCTATAGATAATCATTGGTATCTTGTAGTCAGAACACAGGTCTCCCATCGATCAGTCTGCTCTGTGCATGATGCTTTGTATCTTGTAATCAGAACACAGGTCTCCCATCTATCAGTCTGTTCTGTGCATGATGCTTGGTATCTTGTAGTCAGATCACAGGTCTCCCACCCATCAGTCTGTTCTATAGAAAATCATTGGTATCTTGTAGTCAGAACACGGGTCTCCCACCCATCAGTCTGTTCTATAGATAATCATTGGTACTTGTAGTCAGAACACAGGTCTCCCACCCATCAGTCTGTTCAATAGGTGATCATTGGTACCTTGTAGTCAGAACACAGGTCTCCCACCCATCAGTCTGTTCTATAGATAATCATTGGTTCTTGTAGTCAGAACACAGGTCTCCCACCCATCAGTCTGTTCTATAGATGATCATTGGTTCTTGTAGTCAGAACACGGGTCTCCCACCCATCAGTCTGTTCTATAGATAATCATTGGTACTTGTAGTCAGAACACAGGTCTCCCACCCATCAGTCTGTTCTATAGATAATCATTGGTTCTTGTAGTCAGAACACAGGTCTCCCACCCATCAGTCTGTTCTATAGATAATCATTGGTTCTTGTAGTCAGAACACAGGTCTCCCACCCATCAGTCTGTTCTATAGATAATCATTGGTTCTTGTAGTCAGAACACAGGTCTCCCACCCATCAGTCTGTTCTATAGATGATCATTGGTTCTTGTAGTCAGAACACGGGTCTCCCACCCATCAGTCTGTTCTGTAGGTGATCATTGGTACTTGTAGTCAGAACACAGGTCTCCCACCCATCAGTCTGCTCTGTAGGTGATCATTGGTTCTTGTAGTCAGAACACAGGTCTCCCATCTATCAGTCTGTTCTGTGCATGATGCTTGGTATCTTGTAGTCAGAACACAGGTCTCCCACCCATCAGTCTGTTCTATAGATAATCATTGGTTCTTGTAGTCAGAACACGGGTCTCCCACCCATCAGTCTGTTCTGTAGGTGATCATTGGTACTTGTAGTCAGAACACAGGACTCCCACCCATCAGTCTGCTCTGTGCATGATGCTTTGTATCTTGTAGTCAGAACACGGGTCTCCCACCCATCAGTCTGTTCTATAGATGATCATTGGTACTTGTTGTCAGAACACGGGTCTCCCACCCATCAGTCTGTTCTGTAGGTGATCATTGGTACTTGTAGTCAGAACACGGGTCTCCCACCCATCAGTCTGTTCTGTGCATGATGCTTGGTATCTTGTAGTCAGAACACGGGTCTCCCACCCATCAGTCTGTTCTGTGCATGATGCTTGGTATCTTGTAGTCAGAACACGGGTCTCCCACCCATCAGTCTGTTCTGTGCATGATGCTTGGTATCTTGTAGTCAGAACACAGGACTCCCACCCATCAGTCTGTTCTATAGATGATCATTGGTACTTGTAGTCAGAACACGGGTCTCCCATCTATCAGTCTGTTCTATAGATAATCATTGGTTCTTGTAGTCAGAACACAGGTCTCCCACCCATCAGTCTGTTCTATAGATGATCATTGGTACTTGTAGTCAGAACACAGGTCTCCCACCCATCAGTCTGCTCTGTGCATGATGCTTTGTATCTTGTAGTCAGAACACGGGTCTCCCACCCATCAGTCTGCTCTGTGCATGATGCTTTGTATCTTGTAGTCAGAACACAGGTCTCCCACCCATCAGTCTGTTCTATAGGTAATCATCGGTACTTGTAGTCAGAACACAGGTCTCCCACCCATCAGTCTGCTCTGTAGGTGATCATTGGTTCTTGTAGTCAGAACACAGGTCTCCCACCCATCAGTCTGCTCTGTGCATGATGCTTGGTACCTTGTAGTCAGAACACAGGTCTCCCACCCATCAGTCTGTTCTATAGATAATCATTGGTACTTGTAGTCAGAACACAGGTCTCCCACCCATCAGTCTGCTCTGTGCATGATGCTTTGTATCTTGTAGTCAGAACACAGGTCTCCCATCGATCAGTCTGTTCTATGCATGATCATTGGTTCTTGTAGTCAGAACACAGGTCTCCCACCCATCAGTCTGTTCTATGCATGATCATTGGTATCTTGTAGTCAGAACACAGGTCTCCCACCCATCAGTCTGTTCTGTAGGTGATCATTGGTATCTTGTAGTCAGAACACAGGTCTCCCACCCATCAGTCTGTTCTGTAGGTGATCATTGGTACTTGTAGTCAGAACACAGGACTCCCACCCATCAGTCTGTTCTGTAGGTGATCATTGGTACCTTGTAGTCAGAACACTGGTCTCCTACCCATCAGTCTGTTCTATAGATGATCATTGGTTCTTGTAGTCAGAACACGGGTCTCCCACCCATCAGTCTGTTCTATAGATGATCATTGGTACTTGTAGTCAGAACACAGGTCTCTCCCACCCATCAGTCTGTTCTATAGATAATCATTGGTACTTGTAGTCAGAACACAGGACTCCCATCGATCAGTCTGTTCTATAGGTGATCATTGGTTCTTGCAGTCAGAACAAGGTCTCCCACCCATCAGTCTGTTCTATGCATGATCATTGGTACTTGTAGTCAGAACACAGGTCTCCCATCGATCAGTCTGTTCTATGCATGATCATTGGTTCTTGTAGTCAGAACTACTTGTAGTCAGAACACAGGTCTCCCACCCATCAGTCTGCTCTGTGCATGATGCTTTGTATCTTGTAGTCAGAACACAGGTCTACCACCCATCAGTCTGTTCTATAGATAATCATTGGTATCTTGTAGTCAGAACACAGGTCTCCCATCTATCAGTCTGTTCTGTGCATGATGCTTGGTATCTTGTAGTCAGAACACAGGTCTCCCACCCATCAGTCTGTTCTATAGATAATCATTGGTATCTTGTAGTCAGAACACAGATGATATATGTGGTCCTATCTCACCTACATTCTTTACTCACGGGCCAACTTATTTCTATAGCACAAAGTTTCTAATTGGCTGGGCTAACCCGGTATCCCAAAATGCACCTCGCCCTAGCCACAGATCTCGTTTGCCGCTCGTAGAGTTAGGACTTGGTCTTGCTTGGCTGTGGCTAAGTACCTTTTTTCAAAGCTTTTCTTAGAATCAATACCAAATTCATTGGGTATAACGTTTTTTTTATTTGTCACCTTTGATATTTCATCTTTATTCACCGTTATACCCAATGAATTTGGTATTGATTCTATTATGGAGTTTCTGACTTCACAAGCTTCGTTAATAGCTAGGCATATAGAGAATATCTGTTTTCTTTTGGATATAGTTTTAACTAATAATGTATTTTTATTTGATGAACAACTATACCTGCAGTTAACTGGTGTGGCCATGGGTACATCAGTAGCTAATGCCTACGCAAATTTGGTTTTACACCAATGGGAGAAAACGTATATCTGTAGTAGTAAAAGTCGTCTGAACAAATATGTATGCTTTTGTCAACGTTTTGTAGATGATTGCTTTATGATCTGGAGGGATTCTTCATCTCAATTTGTTGAATATGTGGAATATTTGAACACAACTACAGATTTTTTAAGGTTTAAAACGGAATTTTCAGATTGTTCAATAGCTTTTCTTGATGTTAGATTACAATTGATAGAAGGGTCTTTGCAAACTAGTGTTCATAAAAAGGAAGTTAATGCTGGCAGATATATTTATCATACCAGCATGCATGCCCCCCATGTGTTTAAAGGTATAGTCACATTATAATTTAGTTGAGTCAGTAGGTTAAACACAGATGAAGCACGTTTTAATGTACAGCTTGATGGAAATGATGGAAGATTTGATGAACAGTGGTTATGATTCTAAATTGCTGATAGATTTGAAAATTAAGACTATAGCTGATAGACCTACAAAATATACACCCATTTTTTCATTGAATGATGTATCTCATCTTACTTCTAATAAGGTTGAATATAAAGATTAGAAAATTAGGTATATTAACTTCATATAACATTAGGACATATCTGGTTAAACAAATTATAGAGAGAAATTGGGTTATTCTAATGGCATCTGATGATGTCAAAGCTGTCTTAGGTGACGGACCTTATTTCTCTTATAGAAATATGAGAACATTAAAAAGTAAATTGTGTTATAAAGACTTTGGTAGAAATTTCGCCTCACCCACTTATTCTAAACCTGGTACATTTGGTTGTATGAACTGCACTTGTTCTGACATTGAGTACTAAGTAATTTATTTAAACATCCGACAACTAGCAGAGAATATACAATTGATTTATTAGCAACCTACAATACCACCAATGTGGTTTATTTAGCAACCTATGTTTTCTGTACCGCTTTTTATGTGGGGAAAACAACTAGGAAGCGGAAAAAACGTATCATTGAGCATAAATCAGAAATTAGAAGAGCTAATGATAGAAATGCTTTATTTAAACATATGAATACATGTGGTGTTGACCATAGGTTTAGATTTAGAGTTATAGGTAATGTATATATAACATCAAGGGGTGGGGATACCAACAATCGGCTTGAGATCAAAGAATATGAATGGATCCTGAGACTAGCTGCTGACCATCTTCCAGGACTAAACTCAATGGTCACTTTGAAACCCATTCTTACAAAACTGCAACAAACTAAATTATATCATTAGATTATTGAAATAGAAAATATATTTTGTGAAGTATATAATTTTGAAGTAAATATTGTGTTGGTAATGTATATATTTTATTTTTTTATATATGTATATATATTTTTATATACTGGAAGTCTCATATGCTTGTATGTATTACTTTTTTGTCACATGACGTTTGGGCTGCATGTCATGTGATTTTGGCTTGTATTTAAACTCAATTGTTTCTAATTTATGTATTAACATTGAGAAAGGGTTATACCCGAAAGCTTTGCTGTTTGTTGCTTTATAAAGGTGTTTTTTCTCAGCAAATTCTGCTTATTTATTCATTTTACTCGGCTCCAGAGAGATCTCCTTAAGGAGTTAGGAGACACTCTGACGGGTAACATGCCTGAGGCAGTAGCACAGACTGTTAACGCCCAGTTGTCTACCCTTGGTTCCATTGTCAACTCATCCATGAGGCTCATATCCTATGCAGCCGAAGGGGCGAGTAGGGCAGCTAGCTCAGGTGTAGCTCTCAGAAGGCAAGTCTGGATGCGCCTGTGTCATTTCGCGGAGGCTTTTAAGTCTTCCTTCACTGACGCCCCCTTTGATGGGTCCTCTCTCTTCGGGACCAAAGTGAAAGACACCCTCACCAGATGCGAACAGGAGAGGAAGACCCTATCTGCCGTAGGGGCCCGTTTCTGTCTTCCTTGTAGGCCTTACCCCAAGGCTCAGAGAGGAGGGAAAATGTGGTTCAAGAAGTCACAGAAGTCTTTCCCTGCTGCTCAAGATGAGTCCCCCTCCAGAGGCAGAGGAGGGGGAAATTATTCTGGAAGACGCCGTCCTAGAGGCAGAGGAGGCCCCCGCAACTCGGGAGACCGCGATTCGCTTTGCGGGTCTTCCTTTCAGCGTTCCTGAGGCATTGCCCGGCTGTGCTGTTCCGGAGCCAGTCAGGGGCCGAATTTCGTTGCATCCGGAAGCCTGGGAAAACATCACCCAGGATCGTTGGGTGCTTCGAATAGTTACCAGAGGTTACAATATCCCCTTTTTATCTACGCCCCCTCCAGTCAAAAGAATCCCGGATGTTCCACCCAGTCAACCGGATTAAGCAGCACTAGAAGTTTCAAAGCTGCTAGAAAAAGGAGTCATCCAACCAGTCCCCTCAGAGCATATCAGATCAGGAACTTACTCAAGACTCTTTTTGGTGCCAAAAAGAACAGGAGACCTGAGGCCCCTTCTGGATCTCAGCCGATTGAATCACTACGTTCTGAAGTCCAAGTTCCGAATGGTCACTCTTCAGTCCATTTTTCCCTTGCTGGAAAAAGGAGTATGTGTGCTCCATCGATCTCAAGGATGCCTACTACCACATCAAGATGGACAAGGCATCCAGGACTCACGCTTCCGGCTGGGAGCCAGTCACTTCCAGTTTTGTACCCTGCCCTTTGGTCTCACCACAGCCCCCAGGGTGTTTAGAAAGTGTTTGGCAGTGGTGACGGCTCACCTGAGACGTCGGGGGATTCCAGGTGTTTCCATATCTGGACGACTGGCTTCTCACCGACCCCACCAGGCATCTCCTCATTCAAGCCAGGGAGGCTACCATTACACTTTGTCAACAATTAGGAATTACCTCGAATTGGGAAAAGTCTGCCTTGCTGCCCTCACAGCGTGGTGTTTTTATAGGTGCAGAGCTAGACTCTATTCAAATGCGGGTCTTTCTGCCACAAGAGAGGGTAAGAGTGCTGCAGTCTCAGATTCACGCATTGTTGCCCCTCAAGAGAGTTCAGGCCAGGTTAGTTCTCCAGCTCCTGGGATCCATGGCTGCCACCATCATGCTGGTGCCTCTAGCCAGGTTACACATGCTCCTTTCGGCCCAATGGTTTCCCACTTGGTACTTCTCACGGAACGGCGCAAACAGGACCTCCACTGGTGGCTATGTTCCACCAATCTGGACAGGGGGAGGAGCTTGATTCTTATGTCTCCAGTGGCCACGGTGACCACGGACGCCTCCCAGATGGGGTGGGGGTATTATCTTGGCAGGACGGTCCAAGGCACGTGGCAAGATCACGAGGTACACCTGCGCATCAATGTTCTAGAGATGAGAGCGGTGTTACTAGCGTTGCGGGCACTCCAAAGCTCTCTTCCTCTAGGAGCGATTGCAATTCACTCGGACAGCATGTCCATGGTGTGGTACCTGAACAAGCAGTGGGGAACCAAGTCTTGCCCCCTCTGCAGAGAGGCCATGCGAGTGTGGCATTGGGCAGTGACTTCCCAACGTTTTTTAGTGGCAACGCACATTCTGGGAAAGACCAACGTGATAGCGGACAGGCTGAGCAGAGCTATTCTGATGCCTTACGAGTGGTCCCTGGACAACTGAGTGGCGATTCAAATTTTCAACAGGTGGGGTCAGCCTTGCTGCGATCTCTTCGCCAGCCCTCTCAATGCCAAATGCAGCAAGTACTTCACACTGATCCCCCCACAGGGGGAGTCCCCCAGGGACACTGTAGTCCACGATTGGCCCTCTGGTCTGATCTGTGCTTTCCCTCCATTTCCTCCGTTACCAAGAGTGATTCAGAAAGCCATATCCTTGGGAAGCAGGATGATTCTAATTGCTCCACACTGGCCTCGAAAAGTATGGTTCCCTTTTCTTTAGCAGTACGCAGTGGATGGTCCTTGGACCCTGAACCCAGTGCCAGACCTACTGATTCACATATCAGGACAGCTCCATCCCTCCCTGCTAACCCTCAGGTTGACAGCCTGGCTGCTCCACTTCCATCACTAGTTAGACGACATTCCTTTTCACCTGAGGTGGTACACATCTTGTCTTCCTCTCATAAGTCTTCCACCAGAAGAATTTATTCCAGCAAATGGAAGAGATTCTCCATTTGGGCTCAGGCCCAAGGTTTGGACCCCTTCACCGCCTTAATTCCGTTGGTCTTAGAATTTTTAGCCATGCTTTTCCGACAGGGCTCCGTGCCTGCTACCATTAAGGTGCAGCTGGCTGCAATTTCCAATTTTCATACATCTTACGAGCCTTCTCTTATGGGCCATAAACTTTGTAAGGCCTTCTTGAAAGGCGCCTGGTTACTTCCCCCTCCCGTTTAACTACCGGTCATGCCATGGGATCTAAACCTTGTGTTACAAGCCATCACTTCACCGCCCTTTGAACTGGCTGCCACCTGTGAATTAAAATTTCTATCTTGGAAGACGGCATTCCTAATAGCCGTTACATTGGCCAGAAGAATATCAGAGATTCAAGCTTTGTCCATTAAACCTCCGTATTTGACCTTTCATAAGGACAGAGTTTCCCTGAGACTTAACCTGTCCTTCCTTCCGAAGGTGTCATCCACCGTTAATCTGCATCAGTCTATCGAGTTACCAGTGTTCTTTCCAAACTTTTCCAATAAAGCAGAGTTTAGATTTCACCAGTTGGATGTGCACAGACAACTAAGATTCTACTTACACAGGGCTAAGCATATTAGGAAGTCTGATCAACTGTTTGTGTCCTTCTCAGAAAACAGAGCAGGTTGTCCTTTTTCCAAGAGCACAATTTCTAAATGGATCAAAGATTGTATTTCCTTTATCTATTCGTCAGCAGGCAGAAATTTACCCTCTCCCGTCAAAGCTCATTCTACCAGGGCTGTGTCTACATCAATAGCTTACCATGCCAGGCTTTCATTGGATGACCTTTGTGCTGCGGCCACCTGGGCTTCTCCGCACACCTTTATTACTTATTACAAGTTGGACGTGGCTTCTAGGGGCCGGGCTTCCTTTGGTTCCACGGTTCTCAATAGTATTTTCCTATGAGCCGCCCAGGATAGAGGTGCTGGGGACGCTGTCCAGTGAGTAAAGAATGTAGGCGAGATAAGACCACATAACATCAGGTAGTTATGTACTCACCATAACGATCGATGTATGTGGTCCATCTCACCTCACATTCTTACGTACCCTCCCACCTGCCCCCTTCCTATAGGATTTGGAGGAAAATTGGCTCTGAGAACCCTTCAGTGTCAGTTGTTTTTTCTTTCCTTTCTGGCTGGAGTTCCTTCCGGTTGCGGTTATGTGTGAGGTGTGACTGGAATGGCTGCAAACTAGATCTGGGGCTAGGGTGAGGTGCATCTTGGGATACCGGGTTAGCCCAGCCAATTAGAGACTTTGTGCTAGAGAAATAAGTTGGCAGAGTCTGAGCCGATTCTCGGCTCCGAACCCGTGAGTAAAGAATGTGAGGCGAGATGGACCACGTACATCGATCGTTATGGTGAGTACATAACTACCTGTTCTTCGTGTTTCACTGTTGCAGTCATCAAATTTGGGTTATCTGCTTGCAGTAGCCCTCAGTCGGCCTGATTATCAGTCTTGGGTCCTGCGTCGGGTGCTGTCTCATCTTCCATGACGTCAGGTAGTCAGGGGTATAAAGCATGCAGCTGATGCCATTTTATCAGGCTTTCTTGCCGTGCGGTGCCCAAAGCAGTTCGCAAGTGCCAGTCGGCTGACTCCTGAAATTTTCATTTTCGAGTTTCTGAACCAAAGTCATCAACTAAAGCGAAGTACTCCGTTGGGGAAACTTTTTCTTGCTCTAAACCGATGTCAGTAAAAGACGATAATTGTATTTATTGTGGAAAGCAAACACCTCATAAAGATTTTCATTCGTACTGTATTCCTTACCTAGGCCCTGACCACGACGTACCTCGCTGTCAGTTTTATGCCTTATTTAAACAAGAACTATTTGTCGTCTGTATATTTACACTTCTAAATATTTTGGTACTCGGTTCAATTATCCAGATATGTCTTCGGTAAGCCATCCGACTACCGACATTCCGAAAAAACACAAAGATAAAGACAGAGACAGGCCCCCTAGGTCCAAAGCTGCCTACGACGCTTCTCCTAAGCTAGTCGCCAGTTCGGCCGGTACTCAGTGAGGTGCTTTTGCAGCCCCTGATACCCGCTACTTCAGATTCACAGGCCTCTACTGAAACCCATTCAGTGTCAGGTATGCCACAAGATGCTTCAACTGTGGAACCTGCGGATGTCTCTACCTTGAATGGGTCTGGAGCCACTGTTCAGGCACAGGCTTCTGAGGGTGTATTCAGGCCTACTGACTTGCATATCAAACAGACGCCATCTTCTTCTTTAAGGCCTAAAACTCAAACCATGCCTAGAAAACCGATGCCCAGACCGCATGGTCAGGCCCGTATGCCTAAAAAGCAAATGATAAGAATGGCTGAAGACCTTATTATTTTATTCAGGGAAAGACAACCTTCCCCCTGTAAGAGACCTAGGACTGAATTTGCTTATGATACTTCTGATCAGGATTCTGAAATTTCTGATGTTATGTAGTCCAGTCTCGCCTACATTCTTACCCGTGGGTTCGGAGCCGAATATCCGCTCCGACTCGGCCAAACTTTTCTAGCTCGAAGTCTTCTATTGGCTGGGCTAAGCAGGTATCCCATGGTGCACTGCTCCATATCCCCAGATCTCATTTGCCGCTTATGAAGCTCGGACATGGTCTCGCTCTTGGCTGTGGCTAAGTACCTTTTTTTCTTGTTGTTTGAGAATTTCTTACAAACAAAAAGCTATTTTCATAGCTAGTGTCTATGTAGTGTTGTTTTTGGTTTAGGTAGTGTGTTTGTGGTATCCCGCTAACTGTTCTTTCGGGCTAGGCCCGTTTCAGTTAGAGGACCTAGTCCTCTTGTCCTGTGTTGTTCGCGCTAAAACTGTTTAAGTTAGAGGTTTTAGTGCCGGTTTCCCCTTGCTATTTGTGGTCAGAAA
This sequence comes from Protopterus annectens, assembly GCF_019279795.1. Classification (NCBI taxonomy): domain Eukaryota; kingdom Metazoa; phylum Chordata; order Ceratodontiformes; family Protopteridae; genus Protopterus; species Protopterus annectens. The sequence goes on along the minus strand of NC_056733.1, from coordinate 964,175,273 downwards.
ACCGTTTGAGGTTTTTGGCCTTTGTTTCAGTGCGTATTCCTTCTGAGGGTTGTGTGTGTGCTGTGCAGTTTACTAACTCGTTCCCCTTGTCCGACAGTGACTAGTGCTGTGTTGGTTTTTTGCGATTGCTTGTTGGAAAATGTCCAAGGATTCCAAAGAGCATAAACCTTCGGGTTTTAAAAAATGCACTAAGTGCGGTTACAAGATGTCCATCACCGATGAGCACTCAATTTGTGTTTATTGCCTGGGAGCCATCCATCTGCAGGAGTCCTGCAGCTTCTGCCATGCTTTTATTCCCAGAGTGCTCCAAGAAAGAAAGAATAAGCTGATTTTAAAGGGACTCTTGAAACCCTCTTCTCCCAGTGCTAAATCTAAGTCCTCAAAATCAAAAAAAGAGATCTCCGACTCCTTCAGTTTCCTCGGAGCTACCAGAGAAAGTCACAAAACTTGCTTCGACCTCCTCGGCTCCACTGTCCTCGGGGCCGCAGGAAGTGCCGGTGTTGATGGAACCGGCGTCTGCTCCAGTTATATTGGAATCTCTTTGGAGCTAATTGCCCAGTCTTAGACCAGTTTCACCTGATAGGAGATCTCGATCTCCCTCCCTGTCCTCCAGGACCCTTTCTGATGTGGATGTTGATAGGGTGGTGCAGAGGCTCCTCCAGTCACCAGTTTTGGCAAAATTATTTTCGGCTCCGGCCCAGTCGTCTCCGGAGCCCGTCCCGACCCCTTCTTCGATCATTCCTCCTCTGAGTGCATCTCTGTCTTCGGAGCCAGAGTGTTCCACGCCAGGTGATGTTCCTAGGTCTGTTCCGATGGCCCCCCCAGGCCTATCGGTGCTGACGTCGGCTCCGACCCAGTCAGCTCCGTCCACGGGGTTCGGGACTCGAGATTCTTCAGTCGGGCCTGAGGGGGACATCTCAGGACATATTTCGGTTCCGAGTCTTCCACTTGGTGCCTCTGCTCGTGGGACCCTGACTCCTGCCTTGGTCTCAGAGGCTGGCTGGTCCTCGGACTCGGGGGCGGGGGGGGCTGCCTTTGAGGCCATGCGGACTGCGCTGGCCAGATCATCAGCTACATCATGCGGGTCGGTCATTCTGTCCCCCACCACTCCGGTGAGAGCCTCATCACCTCCTATCTGTAGACAGCGGAGCACCAAGGCCTAGGGATACCCCCACGAGTTGTCCCAAAGTTTCTGAGGGCCCTTCAGAGTTTGTGCCTGAGGAGCCCTCTAGAAAGAAAATGTGCAAGAGGAAGCACATAGACTCCCAGGATGAGTCTCTCTCACCTCTGATACTGACCTCGAGGAATCGGAGGGGTCCCCCAAGTCATCCTCTGATGATGTTTCCTTCTCCGACATCCTGTTGATACTGAAACAGAGGTGACTGGCCGTCCAAAGCCCCCTCCGAGGAGGAGTCAGTCTTCCTTAAGGCTTTTGGTGCTCAGCCCTCCGCCTCCTGGGTGTCCCCACACTTCGACGAGCTCCTAGATTTGATTTGTAGGAGGGTGTGGGAAAACCCTGATTCTGTGGAGCCCATACCCAGGTGTCCCAACAAGTTTCTTTCTGCTCCCCCCGGGTAAGGAGTTTGTCCAAAGGAGTCCCTGTGGATGCCATAGTGGTGGCAGCGGCCACTCAGAAGGAAGTAGCAGAGACTTCTTCCTCTGTCCATCCTCCTAACAAGGAGTCTAGGACCATGGACCGGTATGGGAAGCGTACCCTCTCGTCAGCAACCTTTACTTTACGGTCGCTGAACTATGTCTCATTTCACTCGGCTCCAGAAAGATCTCCTCAAGGAGTTAGGAGATACTCTTGTGGGTAAAGTTCCTGAGGCGGTGGTCCAGGTGGTTAACGCCCAGGTGTCTACCCTCAATTCCAACGTCAACTCCTCCATGTGCTGTGGCTCATCTCATATGCAGCCGATGGAGTGAGTAGGGCAGGAAGCTCAGGAGTCGCCCTTAGAAGGCAAACCTGGTTGCCCCTTTGTCACTTCGCGGAGGCCTTCAAGTCTTCTTTCACTGACACCCCCTTTGATGGTTCTTCTTTGTTCGGAACCAAAGTGAAAGACACCCTCACCAGGTGCGAACAAGAGGGAAAGACCCTGTCTGCCGTAGGGGTCCATTTTTCCTTTCCCTCTAGGCCTTACCCAAAGGCCCAGCGGGGTGGGAAGATGTGGTTCAAAAAATCACAGAGGTTTTGTCCTGCCGCACAAGGTGAGTCCCCTTCCAGAGGCAGAGGAGGGGGAGGTTATTCAGGGAGACGCCACCCTAGAGGCAGAGGGGGCCCCCGCAGTCTGGGAGACGCGATTCCTTTCGGGGCTCTCCCTACTCTCGTTCCTGAGAGAGTGCCCGGCTGTGCTTATCCGGAGCCAGTCGGGGGTCAAATTTCATTATATATAGTATAAGCCTGGAAAAGCATCACCCAGGACCGATGGGTATTGCGAATAATTTCCGGAGGTTATGTCATTCCGTTTACGTCAGATCCCCCTTCAGTCAGAAAAATCCTGGACGTTCCACCTAGTCAAAGGGATCAAGCAGCCTCAGAGGTTTCAAAGCTGCTAGGAAAAGGAGCCATCCAGCTTGTCCCCTCAGACCAAGTCGGATTAGGGACTTATTCAAGATTCTTTTTGGTGCCGAAAAGAACAGGGGACCTGAGACTCGTATTAGATCTCAGCCAACTGAACAGCTATGTACAGAAGTCCAAGTTCCGTATGGTCACACTACAATCGATTCTTCTATTGTTGGGAGAGGAGGTATGGATGTGCTCCATCGACCTCAAGGATGCTTACTACCATGTCAAAATGGACGGGGCATCCAGGAGTCACCTACTCTTCTGGCTGAGAGCCAGTCATTCCCAGTTTTGAGCCCTGCCCTTTGGTCTCACCACAGCCCCCAGGGTGTTCACCAAGTGTATGGCAATGGTGACTGCTCATTTCAGACGTCAGGGATTCCAAGTGTTTCCGTATCTGGACGACTGGCTCCTTACCGCCCCCACCAGGCAGCTACTAGTCCAAACCAGGGACGCTACCATCACTCTGTCAACAGTTGGGCATAACACTAAATTGGGAAAAATATGCCTTGTTGCCCTCACAGCGTGTCACCTTTATAGGCGCAGAATTAGACACCATTCGAATGCGAGCATTTTTACTGCAGGAAAGGATCAGAGTCTTACAAGTAACCCTGATGCCCCTGAGGAAAGCAAAGGCAAGATGGGTTCTTCAACTCCTGGGGACCATGGCAGCAACAATTATGTTGGTCCCTCTAGCGAGATTGCACATGAGACTTCTTCAATGACTCCTCTTTGTTCAATGGTCTTTCCAAAAATTTCCACTTTCTCACCCCATTTTGCTCATGGACAGATGCAAACAGGATCTCAGTTGGTGGCTTTGCACCAACAATTTGGACAGGGGAAAACCCTTCGTTCCACCCATCCCGGTTGCCACAGTGACCACGGACGCCTCCCAGATGGGGAGGAGGCATTATCTTGGCAGGACAGTCCAAGGCACGTGGCAAGATCACAAGATACATCTGCATATCAATGTCCTATAGATGAGAGCGGTGCTACTTGCGTTGCAGGCACTTCAGAGCTTTCTGCCTCTAGGGACGATTGCAATACACTCGGACAACATGTCAGTAGTGTGGTATCTAAACAAGCAAGGGGGAACCAGATCTTACTCCCTGTGCAGAGGCCATGCGAGTGTGGCAGTGGGCAGCATCTTCCCAACGGCTTCTGGTGGCAACGCACATTCCGGGGAAGTCCAATGTGATAGCGGACAGGCTAAGCAGAGCTATTCTTATGCCTTGTAAATGGTCCCTGAATCGTCTAGTTGCAGAACGAATCTTCAGCAGATGGGGTCAGCCTTGTTGCGACCTTTTTCCCAGCTCCCTCAATGCCAAATGCAGCAGCTACTTCATGCTGATCCCTCCACAGCGGGAGTCACCCAGGGACGCTCTAGTTCACGATTTGCCCTCCGGTCTGCTTTATGCTTTCCCTCCGTTTCCCTTGCTGTCAAAAGTGATTCAGAAAGCACAATCCTTGGGAAGCAGAATGATTCTGATTGCTCCACACTGGCCTCGTCAGGTCTGGTTCCCCTTTCTCCAACCATACATTGTGGACACTCCTTGGATTCTGGACCCTCAACCAGATTTACTGACACACATATCGGGACCGTTCCACCCCTCTCTGATCACCCTCCGGCTGACAGCCTGGCTACTCCACTTCCATTGTTAGTTAGGCTTCATCATTTTTCACCGAAAGTAGTTCACATTTTATCTTCCTCTCATAAGCCCTCTACTAGAAGATTTATTCTAGCAAATGGAAGAGGTTTTCTGTTCGGGCGCATACCCAAGGAATTGATCCTTACACAGCCCCGATTGCTTCAGTCTTGGAGTTTTTGTCTATGCTTTTCCATCAGGGTTCCGCGTCCGCTACCATAAAAGTTCAGTTGGCAGCGATCTCTAATTTTCATGTTGCTAATGAGCCTAGTCTCATGGCTCTCAGACTCTGTAAGGCTTTCCTGAAGGGTACTCTATTACTCCGTCCTCCGAACCTATCATGCCCTGAGATCTCAATTTTGTTCTACAAGCCCTCACTTCACCACCTTTCGAGCCTGCAGCTACCTGTGATTTGAAATTCTTGACCTGGAAAACAGCCTTTTTAATAGCAATCACTTCAGCCAGGCAAGTTTCAGAAATTCAAGCCCTTTCTATCAAACCTCCATACTTGATCTTCCATAAGGACAGGGTTTCTCGTAGACCAAACCCTTCTTTCCTTCCTAAAGTGGCTTCCATATCTAATCTTAATCAATCTATTGAGTTGCCTGTATTGTTTTCTCATTTTTCAAACAAGGCAGAATTTAAATTTCATCAATTGTATGTACACAGACAAGTTACGTTTCTATCTGCACCGAACAAAAGATATCCCAAAGTCTGATCAACTATTTGTCTCCTTTTCGGAAAACAAAATTGGGTCGCCTGTCTCCAAAATCACCCTATCCAGATGGATATCTAGTTGCATCTCTTTTGCCTACTCCGCAGGAGGAAAAGACCTGCCGTTTCCGGTTAAGGCTCACTCTACTCGGGTTGTTTCTACATCTACAGCCTATCAAGCCAGATTGTTGATGGATGATATATGTGATGCAGCTACTTGGGCTTCTCCTCACATATTTGTTTCTCATTACAAATTGGACATGGTATCTAGGGGCAGGTCGTCCTTTGGTTCCACAGTACTCAGGAGTATTTTCCTATGAGCCACCCAGGATGTAGGTGCTAGGGATGCTGTCCCACGGGTAAGAATGTAGGCGAGATTGGACTACATAAAATCAAGAAGTTATGTACTCACCATAACGTTCGATGTATGTAGTCCATCTCGTCTCATATTCTTACTTACCCTCCCACCTTCCCCCTTCCTGGAGGATCTGGAGGTTAGGTTTCTATTTACAGAGTTCCCTTCACCTTTAGCGTGCTCTTTTTTACCTGGATGTTGTATATGCATGGGGTATGAATGAGTATTCGCAGCAAACTAGATCTGAGGATATGGAGCAGTGCACCATGGGATACTTGTTTAGCCCAGCCAATAGAAGACTTCGAGCTAGAAAAGTTTGTCTGAGTTGGAGCCGATATTCGGCTCCGAACCCTCGGGAAAGAATGTGAAGCGAGATGGAATACATACATCGAACGTTATGGTGAGTACATAACTTGTTTCCTCTGATGACCAGGATTTACCCTTGTCTACCTATGAGGATTCTGATGCAGAGGAATCTATTCCCTTTGCTTCCCCTCCAGAGGATTTCTCTTTTGGTGAAACCTTGCATACTCTTAGGGAGCATTTTCGCTGGGAAAGCCAGGATTACTCTGATTCTAAAAAGAGGCTTAGGGGTTTCTTACTCATGCCCCAGCATAGGCCTTTAGCTATCCCTCGTGTACTAGACATTGTTGATGCCTTTTCAGAATCTAGTTTGGCCCCTGATTCTTTACCTCCTGCTCCCAGAAAACCTGACCGATATTACAGGGTTCCCGATTCTCACCAGTTCCTTTTTAAAAATCCTACTGCGGATCCTGAGACCATTTCACAGGGACCCACGGGCATTGAGGCTACTACTACAAAAAATCCTACCCCCTCTGATAGAGATTCCGGGTGCTGGATAGATGGGGTAAGACGGTATACACTTGTGCAACCTTGGCCATTAGGGCCTTAAACTGCCAGTTTCATATGTTAAAGTATCAACAACATATTGGATTGCTTAAACAGAAAATTACGTTGATTCCTGACTGTGCTAAAAATAAGGATATACAGGATTTAATGCATTCTGCTGAACAAGTTGGAAAACATACTTTGCAATGTGGTTTTGATTCACTAGAGGCATCTTGCTTTCACTGGGTCTGTACTTAAAAAGCATGCTTGGCTTAAGGAGCAGTGTTTGCCAGATTATGTTAAAGCTAAATTGCTTGATGCTCCCTTAAATCTTTGGCAACAAAGCAGAAGTAGCACTTAAAAAAAAAGAAAAAAGATGGAGGAAAAAGCAAAATCTATGCAAACTGTTAAAGATTTCCTACAAGTACAGCCTCTAAGGTGTAGTAGGCATTGGCCCTCTAAGAATTGGTCCTTTCCTGCCTCTTCCAGGCCTTCTCAGTCCAAACCCAGAACCAGCAGAACACCCAGGCTTTTAGCCCCAGGGTATGCACAGGACTAAGTAGTGGGGGGCTCCCACTTCCAAATTAGGGAGTAGTAAGACTCCCCCCATGGTAAACTGTCTCAATGACTTAACTTTAAAACTTCCAAGCCCTTCTCAACTGACTGCTCCTTTAGGGGGGAAAGATTGCTCTGCAGGCAAAAAACTGGGAAATCATTCCCCAGGACAAATGGGTTTTAAATATAGTTTCCCAAGGATACAGATTTCACTTTCACACGCTACCAACCCCAAACAGTTGGCCAGATCTACCCCAAAATCAGTGGGTAGAGGCCCAAAAGCAAGTACTCTCTTTCTCTTAAGCATAGGGGCTATTAAAACTGTACCAGAAGAGGAAAAGGGACAAGGTTTCTACTCAAGACTTTTCCTTGTACCCAAATTCAAGATGCTAACCGTTCACCAGTTGCTTCCTATGCTAGGCAAGGATGCCTGGTTGGCAACACTGGATCTAAAAGAAGCCTACCTGTACATCCCAATCAGGGAATCTTGCAGATGGTACCTACGCTTCAAAGCAGGCTACATGCACTATCAGTTCTCTGCACTGCCCTTTGGCTTGTCTACTGCGTCCAGGGTATTCACAAAGTGCCTTGCTCCAGTCATTGCATTTTGCATGCAAAGAAATATTCAAATGTACCCATTCCTGGACGATAGTCTAATTCAGGCAGAAAGCCAGGACATACTTTTGAATCATCTGGCATTTGTACAAAAGGTGCTAACTTGTCTGGGGTACACCATAAACGAAAAGAAATCACATCTAGTACCCTGTCAGCAAATTATATTCCTGGGAGCAAGCTTGAACACAACTTCCCACATGGCTTTCTTCATGCCTGAGAAACAAATTCATTTTTGACAACTCACTTCAAACTAATGGCCACAAAGACCCTGCTATGTGCAAGGCAAATACTGCAAGCCTTGGAGTTCATGGCCTCCTGCATTCTCCTAATTCCATATGCAAGACTGCATATGAGGAAACTACAATGATATCTAAAAAGCCTATGGTGTCAACATTCTCATGATCAAGAAACAATGATTCCTATCATACCTTGCCTACAGTTAGAGTTCCTTTGGTGGGCAGAGGCCTGCCACCAAAACAAGGGACTACCATTCACTCTACCCCCTGCCGCCCAAACCCTAACAGACGCATTAGACTATGCATGGGGGGCTCACCTGGCAGGGAAGAGCATTTAGGGCAAATGGAACCCAAGTGAAATGCACCTGCATATCAATCAAAAAGAAATGTTAGCTGTACAGAATGCTCTGACATCCTTCAAGGACCACATTCTTCCAGGACAATTAATGGTAGACTGACAGCACCACTGTTATGTGGTACATAAGCGGGGGGGGGGGTATCCATTCATACCCCCTCTACAGACTAGCCATGGCTCTGTGGAACACAGCCTTGAGCTACCAAGTGCATCTACAGGCTCAATTCCTTCCAGGAAAGCTAAATACACTGGCAAATGAACTAAGCAGAAATCTAATGTACCCACACGAGTGGAAACTGGAACCAAAGACTTTTCAACATGTTGATAAACAAATGGGGGTGCCCCGATATAGACCTGTTTGCTTCCTCTCAGAACTACCAATTGGACAAATTCTGCACAAGGACTCCCCACACACAATCTTGGAAAGTGGATGCCCTGTCCTTCAACTGGAAAAATCTATCAGTTTATGCCTTTCCTCATCTGCCTCTCCTCTCCGAAGTACTACTGAAGATCAAACAGGACAAACCAAAGACGATACTGATTGCACCAGACTGGCCTCACCAACACTGGTACCCCCTCTTGCTCAGTGTGTCACTGCTGGCTCCATGGCACCTGCCTCAGATCCCTACCCTGCTGTCCCAGCAGGTGGGCCAGATTCTGCATCCTCAACTTCAAACCCTCAACCTGGCAACCTGGCTAATTACTTAATCTCTCCATTACCATCCCTCAGTAAACAAGTGTTGGATGTCATTTTGGAGGAAAGGAGGCCTAGTACTAGAAAATCTTATGTTGAAAAATGGAAAAGATTCTGTTCCTGGAACCAAACTCAAGGGATGGGCACAGCAACGCCGAATTTACCTCAGATTCTTCAACACTTAATTGATATGCTTTACAAGGGCCTTTCTTTTTCCTCCATCAAAATTCATGCCTCAGCCATTTCAGCTCATTACAACACAGAACCCACCCCTCTTCTCTCATCCACTGCTCAAGCAGTTCCTCAGAGGAGCCAAAAACTTACCACCCAGGAGAGCCCCAACTCCAGCCTGGGACCTTAACTTTGTATTGTAAAAACTCACTCTACCTCCTTTTGAGCCAGCTGCAAGTGCAGAGTTAAAATTAATTTCTTGGAAAACAGCCTTCCTTTTAGCAATCACTTCAGCAAGAAGGGTATCTGAATTACAGGCCCTTATGGCAGTGGAGCCTTTCATTGTCTTTCATGTGGACAGGGTGTCCCTCAGGACCAATGCCTCCTTCATGCCCAAGGTAGTATCCAATGTGGGTCTAAATCAGTCCATTCATTAGTCAACCTTCTTTTCTAATCCACAGAACAAAGGGGAACGGATACTGCACTCCTTAGATGTGCACAGACAACTTAGATTTTACTTTGACAGGACTAAACCTCAAAGGAAATCTGAACTGCTGTTGGCATTTGCTGCAGGGGCAGAGGGGAAGGCCATTTCAAAGCAAACCATTTCTAAATGTATAGGCCATTGCATTAATTTCTGCTATAAGCATCATGAAAAGCCTATCCCACAGGGGTTAAGACCACACTCAACCAGGGCTGCATCTACCTCTACAGCCTTTCTCAGAGGTGTCCCTACTAGGGACATCCTAGAAGCTGCTGCTTGGAGTTCTGTGCATACCTTCACCAAGCGTTACCATTTGCCATTTTTCTCTAAATCCAGAGCTGGTTTTGCCACTGCAGTCTTGCAGGGCCGTATAGCTAGTCCTAATGCTATCTAAATTCCTCCTCCCATCCTTAGCTTTGGGAATCTACCCAAATGTAATGACTGCAACAGTGAAACACAAAGAACATAGTACAGTTGTGTACACTTACCATAAATGTAGATGTTGGTGTTTTCACTGCTGCAGTCGTGGTTACCCTCCCTCCAGCCCCCTGACTTCTATTGTCTTTACCTCTATTCTTGTTTACTATGCTTAAAGCTTTCGGGTGTATTTGCTTTTTGCTGGATGTGTACCTTTGTATATAATTGCTTCCCGTTATGGGGGTACCTGACGTCTGGGTCAAGAAAAAAATGATAAAATGGCGTTAGCTACATGCTTTATACCCCGACTATCTGACATCATGAAAAGATGAGAAAGCAACCGACACAGGACCCAAGACTTTGATAATCTGGCAGACTGAGGGCTACTGCAAGCAGATAACCCAAACGTGATGACTGCAACCGTGAATACACTCGAACATGTACATTTGTGGTAAGTGTTCACAACTTTACTGTCTCCCACCCATCAGTCTGCTCTATAGATAATCATTGCTATCTTGTAGTCAGAACATGGGTCTCCCATCCATCAGTCTGTTCTATAGATAATCATTGGTGTCTTGTGCCTTCATTGGTTCAGATAAGTGCCTTGTTGGAGAGCCTTCCTTTTTTTTCTCTCAACAGTTTTGGTGTTTCGATATTATTAGACATAATATAGGCGGGAAAGTATGATTGTGCTCGAGAGATTCCCTTCAAGGATCTCAACCCCAATGCCTGCTTTATTCCCTCTGTGACCCTCTACCGAAGATGCTTAAACTTTGCCAGCACTGGAATATGAATGACCTTATGTAGACTTTCATAAACATTTTGGTCATTTTATTGTTAAATGGAGGATATGAACTAGACATTTTATGGGCACCAGTACCACTTAGCTTGGTACAAGGATATCGTACATGAGGCAGTCTGAGAGAGCTGAAATTTTGAGCAGTCTCATGACAGCGCACTGAAAGTAACCAGATTTGTTGTTCAGTTGTAGTGGATTGTGTGAAGGTAAGCGGATGCAGTGACTGTATATGCATGTAATTTTATAGTGTGACATGTAATTGAAGTATGAATTAGAGTGCTGTAAAAAGAAGGGGATTTACTGTTCGAGTTGCAGACATGTAAACCTAGTTCACCACGTTCCCACCAGAGAAGTAACATCTGTTTTTGTTTTGAATAGGGCGTAATAGATTACATCTTCTACTCGAAGCCTCATCTGAATGTACTAGGTGTGCTTGGACCTCTGGACCCTCATTGGTTAATAGACAATAGTATCACAGGTTGCCCACATCCGCAGATTCCTTCTGATCATTTTTCACTTCTTGCACAACTGGAGCTTTTAATACCATGTTTGCAACAGGTAAATGGACTCAGTCTTGGCAGGAGGTAGTCCATTACCCCACTGGAGGAGTACCTCTTAATGTAATATGTAAAACTGTAAAAATCTGTGTATAGAGAGGAGTGACGTATGGCCAACAGGGATTTTTCTTAATAATGTTTTTAAATCAGTTTTAAATGTAATAATTTGAAAAAATATATATATATGTATAATAATGGTTGGGTGCTATTCACAGTGGCAATGAAATTCTGAGCCCCGGTCTGCTTTATATACTGTTAAAATAAACATTAGAACTGTGCATTTGCACCTTTTCTTAGTTTATTACTGATATGCCTCCTCTTTCTTCTGAGTAATTAAGTACTGTTTCAAGATTTGAAATATAGATTTGCTATACCCTCTTTGCACAGAAAGCTGTATGTAGCACTACTGTTAGGCCAGTAGTAACATTCAGAAATCATTCCTTCTGTACTTCACTCCCACATTTTTCAGATGTGTTTGTATAAACTAGAATTTAAATTTAGCCTGTACTGATTGTATATGAACCACAGAATATCTGATTTATGAAATTTTGTACGCAAGAATTAAACCAGATTTGGAAAATGATTGTATTATAAGAAAAGGCTAAATTTTTATATGTTTTGTGTTACAGAAGCCAGCTTGTTAAAAAAGAAGTTGCAGTGGGTTTTCTCTGCTGATGATTTGCACTGTTGGGGTTTTGTTTGCCCATATGTATTTTCTTTTATGTATCTTTCCAAAATCTAAAACTGTTACAGCTTTAAATCCCATAAACGCCACTTCAGCTTATATGTGTTTTCAAGATAAAAGGAAAATTAAAAAAAAAAGGGGGGGGACACTTGTCTTCAGAACTGTTTTCACAATCCCTACTACATAGAGTTCACGCAGCTACTCAGGACAGTAATGTATACTACTGTTTTAGTGTGATCCATTGTAATGGATTCCAGACAAACTTAATTTCATCTTACATTTTCCACATTGCTCAACATTTCTGGTAAATTCTGACTTATTGGGACTATTGTACCTTTCCTCAGAACTGTGCCTGCTTTGTTTTGATCGTGAACAGCACTGCCTGTGCATGCAGAGAAAACCTGTGCATCATCTTTTATTTTTTAAACGAATTGTTAACATTTGTGAAGATTTTATGAAAAATAATTTTGTATAAGCTGTGGCATTTCTTTGTATTTATTTTTTCTGATTTTGGTGAAGCATCACTTATTTCGATTAGAGGACAGGTACAGGATTTCTGTGTCGTACACTGCATCCTCACACACTGCTTCATTCTCCTCCATGTAGTGCATCCCTTTTCAACCAAGGAACGCTATTATTTATGTATATATACAGTGTTTTGTCTTTTTTAGTGTGTTTTGTAAATTTCATGGAAGTCCCTGTTAGTACTTAAAATCTTTCTGTTCTGAAGCAGTGTAGATACAGTTTGCAGCACAGGTCCCAAAGACAATTTTTTTAAATGATTGAAAGAGGAAAAAAAAATCGGGTTTTACTCTCATGTGCTAAGCTAGACTAAAGCCGAACTTCCCCTTTGTTGTGTGCCATTAATTAGTCGTTTATAATGCCAAGTATAAAATGTTAATAAATGTTGCTGGTTATCAAGGAAGAGGAAACGTTAATGTTTGTTCTTATTTTATGAAATGGAATTGTTTTCTTTAGTCTAGCTTGTTGTTCCTACTGCTGGCAGAGGAGTGCACGTGCCGCATGAGAGTAAAACCTTATTTTACACGCTAGGAGTGTTCGATAAATCACGACTGCTGAAGACGACTTGAAATGTTGTGAAGTTTAACTGACAGCACTTAATACACTTTGGAATGGTGCAGCTCAACCTTTAATTTTAGGTTTTGAATAAAATATATCCCAAGTTTGCTTCAGAAACGAGACTGGACACAGAAGAGTATGAAGATATTAAACTTTGTCTGGGACCTGATGTATTTTCTTATTAGTTGGGACAGCTGGCAAGCGTGTCCACTCTTAAGCAGTACACAGAAACGTTGTTAGTATTATTGTAGAGTAAGTAGTACTTTATTTTGTAATTTGTAAATAAAAGGTGTCCATTCATCTTTCCTTAGCATATGTGTTACTAGTCTGTATCATGGCGAATTGTTCTGTCTTCAGGCTATGTGGCCATGGCGGTTACTGCAGAATCTGATTTCAATATTTGTAAATAGCAGCCTCACTTACACTCAAGCTTCATTAGTAGTGGGAGATACAAAGCATTTACTACTTGCATCTTTATGTAATAATAAGGTGAGCATTTAATTTGTCTTGATAAAGCTTGGCCTGTATTCTGGATATCAGTAAGTTGAGCTCATGAATTCACGTGCATTATCCCGCATTGATAAAATGTCATTTGCAAGTGAATCCCCCTGGCCTTTTGCATTTCGGTTCAGTTTGAGTTAAGTCTCTGTTTACCTTCAGGATCACCTTGTGCTTTTTTGTGAATGTTTAAAATTTGTATGTGGGTATTGTACATTCTGTTTTTGCACTTGGGCAAGTAAGCCTTACAGTTCATTAATGCAACAAAGGCTAGAAGTGCTTAATGTATAGATAATTTTTCCATCATGCAGTTCACTTGCTGCCCATCCACAGGAGTGTTTACTCATGTTCTCTGTGCTACAGATCTTGCTTTAATGCTGTGATGTTAACTAGCTCTGCTGTTGGTGAGATTACAGATGCCTGGATTGCAGCATTGTTAAAACATACCATAATACTATTCAGCAAGTTATGTAATATCTCTTGCACTTGGTCTTTTAATAGTCATAGTGAACGACAGTTACAGAAAGCTGCCTCCTGCAATTGAAGATTTTTTATTTTAAAGTCTTTGCCTGTGTTAGTACTCTTGGGTTTTTTATTCATATTGCTTTGATATGAATCAGTTCATTGAGCTGTTGTTTACCAATAAATATATACTGTTTGCACTTTTCTTACATTGCTTTGCTCCAAAGACTACATTTGCAGGTATTGTCCTTATGCAGAAGTCTCACTGTAACAGTCTTCTAGTGTTAGTGGAGACGCGATCTGTGAACTGAGGTTATTGTATGCACAGAGTTGGATGGGGGTACAGATGGCTTTTGCCTGACCTGACTGGGGACTCCTTTGAGATGCATCATGTGTGGAATGCACAGTAAGTAGCTCTCCATTAACCAATGATAGGTGACAGTAACAGAAGTCCTGAACCAATCAAAACATAGTTGTACTCTTATTTTGAATAGCTTAAAATATCTTTAAGGAACACAGCATCAGCTGTTTTGACTCCATATTGTGTGATCTGTGTAACCTATGAGGATATGCATATCCTTTGCTGGCAGTTACAGTAATATTTCTTCCTTTGGAGACCCTTGCCCAGCTCTTGAACTTGCCATTTTGTCGTCTTGATCCCACCGTTCCAGCCTTGATCCTGATTAATTTAAGATTTGAATCTGCCTGCTTTTACATAAGTAGTTACACTAGCCAGCTAGCTGTTCTTGTAACTTATGGTGACTGTGCTTAGGAAAGGAACGTGATGTGAAACAGTTAGTGCCAGCATTTTTCTCTGGGCACCCAAAGAAATGGGAGGGAGATGCATTTTGATCTACCTTGCTGTTTCAGAAGATGGTGATTGAGAGTGCTTTGTATGATGATTGGTGAGGGGCCATTTCCTCATGTAGTCCCAGGCCTGAACTGGAACACAATGAGAAAATAAAGGAAGTTTGGGATAGATACTGAACATACCTTCCTGGCACTGAATCTATGCATGATCCCCAGTATGTCATATCCTTACCCCTTCATGAATAAGAGCTCCAGTTCACAGCAGTATTCTGTCTTAGCAGGTATTGAGGTAGTGAAAGGTATACATGTGACAACCACTTTAGAGAGTACTTAAAGTGTAATTGCAGCCCACTCCCTCTAGTCAGACAGCTAAGGCATTCTTGTGACTAGATTGGGCCCAGCAGCTGTCAGTTACCAAGACTGGAGTATTCACAGGCTTTTCCTATGCAAGGCATGTCTATTATGCCCTTGGTATGTGGTGAGAGCAGACCTTGTTAGGTGCAAGAGCACAATCACGGGGAACATGGTGTTTATACCTCGCAGCAGACCTAGTGCCACCCTTTCCCGACCTCTTGTTACCTTTGTCAGGTGTCTGCAGCTGCTTCTGGCAGATGGCTGTCGGGCATGGGCTGTGTGCAGTAAGCGCATTATGTGTTACTCTTGCGTGAGCCCTGCCTAATGCAGAGATAGATCTCTCTGTTCTTATATGACTTTGAGGAGTCTTGAGTAACTTACTACTACTGCGATTGATATTAACGATGAGCGCATCCCATCCCCACAGCTCACTGCCAGCTGATTACCTTCTGTGGAGAAACTCTTTAGTCTGGAACAATCTTCCCTTCACCACCCCAAAGAAACTGCTGAATCAGGTTTTGGAGAAAGAGCCATTTGTCCTCCCTATGTGTATTCTGTTAAAGCTATATATATGTATAGATGTATTTTATAGTCGTATAGAAGTGTCATGTACTGCCATTGTAATTCCAGAGAGGGCATATCCTTTCTACAGTCCTTTGCTGAGTGAAGGGAGTTCTTGAGCCAAATGAGAGGCACAGTTCTGTTATCTTTGGTCCAGGATTGGTTACAGATACCACAGTACTTTGCTACCTGCCAATCAGTTTAAAGCTTATGACACAAAGGCATTTCGATCTGCCATGTTACTCTTAATTTTATCAGCTTTTTCCCACCTGTTCAGGTTGCACCCATCTATATTAGGTCAGAAAGTCTGAAAAACCTGAAACCTCTCCATGAGTCCGGTTATTAGGAGGAAACACTTTTCATCACTTCCATAACAGACTGCCATGTGATTCACGGTACTTTTGATTCTGCTGAAACTTTGGGTAGGGCAGTAAGTACAGATATATGCTTGAGCAAGATGGTGTCTGTTAAACTTCTCTGTCAAGGAAGAGTGCACACAGACTGTCCTGGATACCCCCTCTTTTTGTGCGTCTTAGGCTTCTGTCTTTTGTGGACGAGAGT